>NC_134188.1:29028054-29348887 GCF_964188355.1 Buteo buteo
CCAGCCTCGGCTGCTGGCCATGACAGGGTTACACCCAATAAATGGTCCTGATCCCAATGGCAAGAACACCCTGCTCTGCCCAGTTGGGAGGAGGGTGGTCCTGGTCTGTTACCAGCCTCGCTATCCCCTGCTTCCAGTCCTCTGAGAGCAAGACATCTCCCCTTGCTGTCACAGAGAGGTTTGCTGCCCACCAGCATGGTGCTCCAGGGATGTTCAGTCCCCACATAGTTCTAATTCAGATCAGTAGCAGAAACACTGATGTGGGATGTACTCTGGCGTGTATGGCGTACACAGGGTGTGTGGTGGCAGGGCCAGGCTTCTTTCCCCACCATGAAAATACCTCTGGCCCAGGGCATATGCTGTCATGCTGTGTTGGCCTGCTAGTGGGGAAAGATTAAACCTGAGGCTGTGGTCAGCTGCAGGAGACTGAGCTGAAGGATCCAGGGCTGTGTTAGTTGCTGCACTGGCTGAACTGTGTAGTCATGGTGGTGATTTGCCTTCTAATCTATACCTGGCACGGTGGTCAGATGTGCTGGAAAACAAGGTTGCTCTTCTAGAAAGCTGCAAGCCCTTTCTGCTCTGGGGCACGTGTGACATGGCAGGATCTGGACAGTCCTCTCAGCTAGACCAGAGCAGTATTTGTTCTTGTCTTTTATGCCTTTTGTATCTTTTTATGTTTAAATGGCTAGGAGGAGCTGAGATAAGCTGCCAGTACCACAGTAGATCCGTGAAGACACGTCTGTTTCTGGGTAAAACATTGTGCTCCTGGACGTTGCACTTGTCTCCTTATCAGTTCTCTCCAGCTCAGGGGGTGGACTAGGGGTTCAGCAGCACCTGCTGTTTGCTTCCCATTTCAATGGTTTGTTAAAGAATTCAGAAACTGCATGTGAAATCACAGACTGGGCAAAAAACCCCTCTGTAGCGAATCAGGCTTTGATTACCAACTTGGAACAACACCCTCCTCAGTCCTGGAATGGAGTTTTGAAAGTCCCTTGTCTGAAACGAGCCCAAATTGGAGCTGAACATGAGCCATATGCATCAGAGCTTCCTGGAGCTCAGTCCCATTGGTGGCTTTTCTCTCCTGACCTGGCAGCCCCATTTCTGCCCCACCAAGCACAAACTGGCAGTTCATGTGGGGTTGTGCTGCCCATGCCACTGTCTGAGCAGAAAGTCGTGGCTGCAGCTGGGAAACCTTCAGATCATGGGGAGGAACCGTGGGGAGGGTGTGAGCCTTTACGGGAGGCAATATCCCATCCCGTACCTGTCCAAGCATCTTCCTGTCTCGGAACAGTTAGCAGTACTGTGAATATCGTGCATGCGACCTTATGCTCGAGGGACACCTGAATGCTTTGTAGGGTAAATGTAGGAGTTATGTCAACGGCTACCGAAGCATGACTGCCTCTGGCCACCAGCCAGATGTGTACCTTATCTTCTGTCCCAAACAGCTGTGAAACATATTCAGTAGTATCAGTGAGGGAGGGTTAGAGACAGGATTGGAAGATTATTTATAATTACATTTATTTCCATTATTTTTTATATTATGCTGTCTGTTTACATTTACTGGGCCTGTATTTGTTAGTATATATCTGAGTTAATGGACACCTGGGTTTTTTAGGATAAACAGATCTTTTTCCTGTAAGCGACCCCTTTAATCTTTTCTCCTAACATGTGGACCAAATTACACAGTACTTTGTTTCAGTGGAAGTTTTTGACTGGTTATTGAGTTTGATTTGGCACGTGGCCTTGGGGACTTGGAGCAGATACAACAGCCCAGATTTCTTCATCTTGGTTATGAAATATTGGAGGAGACTTGCGTGCACTGTGCTTTCCCGTATTGGGAAAAACCGAAAGGGGACAGCCTTTACCAGGCAGCACCGCAGCACAGGTTTCCCAAACAGGGAAGCAAGGACTGAGGAGGAAAGATGGGAAATAGTGGTAGCTTCTGTTGTTGCTGCTCAGTTTCTCACTGGTTTTGCAGGAGCATTTTGCTTTAACACTTCCTCTGTAGTGACCTTTTTTCATGCTGCTTGTTGTATTTTGTCCTTCCAGGACTGATGGTGTTTGCACACTGAGTCATAAGACCAATCTCTTTGCAGTTGGTGGCCAGCCAGCCAGCCAGCCACAAGAGACAGAAGAACTCATGTCTCTTTCCAAAACAGCTTTAAACCTTTTACTGTGCCAAAATCCCTCTCTCTGGAAGCAGAGACCAACTTATCTGGCATGGCTGGATACGTGGTAGTTTCTGTATGTGCAGAATACATCTGGTAACTGTTACAGGGTTAATTCCAGTTAATGTAGGTGTTTATCACTCTGGCAGCAGCGGGGCTGAGTGCAGGATAGTCTCCATGTGAGGGAGACGGCCGAGCAGCTCTGGGTTTGGAGGAGAAGTGGCAGCAGCACTGGGAAGGGCAGTCAGCCAGCGTGGAAGTGGCCTGTACAACCACGAGCGATGGTGACGAACGGGAGCAATTATTCTACTTCCCTCACAGCTCGGGAGCCAAGGAGCACCCAGGGAGATGTCAGACAGCAGGTTTAAAACAAATGCAAAGTGCTGCCCTAACGCAGCACTTACTTAAACTGTGAAACTCAGTGGGTGCTAGGGTGTCTGAAACTCAAGTTCAGATTCGTGCAGAGTAAGCCTAGCAGGTAATCATGTGTCACGTCCAGCTCAGAAACCAGTGTGTTGTAGATTGCCAGAAGTTAGTGTATTATCCTCAAATCCCTCTGCAAACAGTGATTACTCATGTTCTTTCCTCAACTATCTGCCAGTGGCCATTGCCAGAGACAGACTGTCAGGCTGGTGTAGTCTTTTTCTAACGCACAACTTAGCTGTTGCATTATAGTGACTTGGGAAGTCAGCAATGAATCAAGGCTCCTTCAGGTGAGGCTACATTTTCTCTTCCTCCCAAACCTGGTGATGCCAACTATAGCACACCTTAGCCAGTAGTGAAGCCAGTACTTCTAAACTCCTGCCCTCCCCTGTTCCCTGGGCAGCAGCAGGAGACAGGGTGTATGCATTCCAGTCCTTTTCTCCCTCTTTCAGCCTGTTTTGAAAAACAAAATCTACTTGCAGTGTTGCAGCATCTCAGAGGCCGTGTAGGCATGGGGCAGAGACCAGCATCTCGCCCTGTCTGTATCGGTCTCTTCATGTTTGCGTTGTGCCACTTTGGCTTTCCCATCGTGTGTGTTCTCGCCTGCAGTGCTTTCGCCCACCCTCTGTGCCCTCAGACAACCCCGCTCTCATCTGGGAGCTTGGTTTGCCTTCTGAAATTCAGATTTATAAGAGCTTCCCTTTGATGTTGGAAATTTATTTCCGGGAGTTTCTCCTTGGCCGCTTGCCTCTCCACATGCCCTGTTTGTGCTGTCTGGGTTAGGGACACTGTCCTCTCCGGGACCCCTGTGTCCTTGGAGCAGCCTGCCTGTCTTGGGAGCTGTGGAGAAAATGCTGCTCTTCTCCTTGACCCTTCCCTTCCCGAGCCTGGCTTGAACCATCTGCACTGACCCTGCCCAATGCTTTGTGGGTTCGCGTGTTTTCACGAAGCACCATGGTGTGTTACTGGCCCCAAGACAATCGTGAGAGGTTGAGAAGCAGATGCGAGCTATCTCAGGGAAGACAGCAGCAAGATCAAAGGCTTTTCAGCAGCTTGCCATGTTCTCCTGAGTGGACAGATCCTTTCCCTGGCCTCTAACAGGGATTGTGCTTTCATGTTCAGAGATATTGTTGGGTTTGGATGTTTTTCTTCCCTTCCTCTTCTGCAAAGCGGAGGGCAAGTCCCAAGAGGATGAGCAGGTCTGAGGGTGTCCCCCATCCCTGCAGTTAAACAGTGACATATTGGGGAAGGGGTGGGGGAAATGTTTAAGTGGCCGAGAGAAACAGAAGCTATTGTTGTTGCAAAAGTTCAAGTTTCCAGCTTCCTCTTCCTCCACCTGTCAGGAGGGAGCGCTGGGCATGCTCCCGGCACTGAGCACAAACTCAAACATGCCCTCTGGGCTCGGTTGTGAGCGCAGTGTCACCGAGTTAGTCACCCAGAACCCCAGCAGCGGGGTGAATAGGAGGCACATCTGTCCGGGGGCAGCGGGGGGAGAAGGCTCGTCGCTGCAGCCGACTTGGGCTCTTTTTCTCTTTTGGGTGGATCAAAGTGCTGAAGCTTTGGGAGCTGCTGTCTCGAGGTAAAATAGGGCGTACGCACAAAGCGGTGGGTGCCGCTCTGCCCGGGCTCCTCCGGCAAATTCCAGAGCAGCCAGTGATGTTCTGCTGGCCAGGCCCTGGGCTGTTCCAGAGCCTCTGCTCATTTCCAGAGAAGTCTTCAGTTCTGCAAAGGGCCCCCATTGCTGCCCTCGGAGGTGAGGCTCTGGAGGGAGAGGGGACATTCGTTGAAGACTGGGACTGGGAGCTGTCACTGCTCGCTTGCAGGCTCTCTAGCTGTTAAAACACTGTCAGGAAAATCTGTTCACGCAGAATACCCCATCTGTCTGGAGAAGCGGACGAGCTTTCTGCCCCAAAACCCTAAAAAAAAAAAAAAAAAAAAAAGGTTTTTCTGAAATCCTTAAAATACAAACACACCACCAAACAGAAACAGCGCCCGCTCGTTATTCTTCTAGTGACTGGGTCTTGGTGGTACTGCTGCAGCCGAGGACCAGTTTGTCATTTGAGAAACACTGAAAATGGTGCTAATAGGGCTATATATGCCTGAGAAACTCTTAGGAGGTAGGAGTGAGTGTCCTGGATCTTATTTGGTTAAAATGTGGATAAACATCCTAAACATTGATCAGAGGATTTTATTTAATTAAAAAAAAATACTCCTGCTGGTAAATACATTTGGCTGTCTAGGATCTGAGCAGTGGTCATCACTTTATCGATTGTCATATCATTAAATCAGGCGGGGAAAAAATTAATGATAGGCTTGAAGACCCTGAACATAAAGTTCAGTTGTCTAGAAAATCTGTTAAGTTGCTGAGCATCTTGCAATGATTTAAAAAAAAAAAATAATCCAGCTCCTAAAGGAAATGTCAATGCATATTACACTAGGTGATGTGATGCTAGTAATTCTCTCACTGGGCTCGGTCATGTGGCATTCCAGATGCTTACGATTATCTAGATTCCTGAATGGAAAACTACTTGATTAATTCTAGTATCTTAGCTCCGAGCCTGTAATCAAATCCTGCAGCAGAGTCTCCAGCATCCTTCCTGTTGGATGCACTATGTTCTAACAGGTTTGGCTGCTGGACTAGGATCTTATTTCATTATTTTTTTACCTAAGAGTGAAGATAATTCATTGTTCAATAAGCCTTTCCAGTACGTCTGTAGAGGAAAAAAGCCTTCCAGTGAGTTAAAAATGTAGTTTTTAGTGGCTCCAAAGTGCTTTAAGTGAAGGTTGCAGTCCTGTCCTCTGTCTCATGAGGAGATGCTGAAGTGTTTAGCTGCGGTTCCCATTCATGAGAAAACAAATGTTAAAGTTCATGACATATGGAAGTAAGACGAAGGTTTTCCAGCAGAGCGACCCAGTGGCTGATGGAAGGCGACCAGGACAGTCTGTTTGTGGCTTTAATGTTAAACCATATTAATACTGTGGTCAAGTGCAAATGGGCCTAATACTTTGTGATTTACATTAATTAACCCCTGTTAAAGATGTTAATAACTGGTAGGTGTTGGGCTGTGAGGTTTTAGCTGTCAGACAAAAGTTCCCAGCCTGAAGGGGTATGGCTGCCTTAATCCCTGCTTAGCCGATGCCTTCGTACCTTGGGAGGCTTCATGTCTGGCTTCCCCTGCTTCTCCTGGGTTCCTCTGTCAGGCTTCCTCTCCGATGCAGTAGTATTTTCCTTTCTTTTATTCGCTGGATTTTATGTGGCTATTAGACTGTCAGATTGACACACTGTAGAAAGGGGGTGAGGTGGAAGTTACTGTGTTCAAAGTACTTTCAAATGGCCAGGTAAATAAAATGAAATTCAGAAATAACTTGTACACATCCTTCCATGCTGCTCTAAGAGAAGAATGGAAGATGACTGGGCACTGCGATGGCTGTGAAAGGATTTTCCAAAGCACCTGGGGTGAGTCAGAGGGGAGACGGTAAGATCTCAGTGTAGGTTTCCCCCGTCTCTTGCTGGGCTTGGCTACAGCTCCTTGTGGTTTCTGGGGGAGCTAGGGCTGAAGCTGGTCCCTGCAGTGGCAGCAACCGAGCAGTTCTTCTTCTGAAGGAGCAGCTTTCTGTGCCTGTGCGGAGGACGCGGTGCACATGGTGGCACAGATGGAGCTGCGGTGTGGATTTCTGCTGCAGGCAGTGTCCCTCCAAGCAAGAGCAGGTGATTGCTGTGACAAGCAGTGGCTGTGGATCTGAGTCAGGCTTGCTTATCTCTCTGTTGTGAGTGCAAACACCCTCCATATGCATAGCTGCAATGAGAGCTGATCTCTAAAGATAGCAATCTGCCTGGCGTACAGGCTGCCATCATCTGTGTATCTAGGCACGTCCTATGTTACAGGGACAGGAGAGCCTTGTGGCTGCACATGGATATTTCTCCTTTAAGCAGTCTGCTGTCTGGGAGTGGTCTTCAGGCAACAGAGCTGGCAGCATGCTCTTGTCGTTTGCTTTCAGAGATTAGTTGCTGGAAGAAGGAGAAAGCATAAGGACGTATCCTGGGGAGAGCCAAGGCTGGTCCTGTGCAGTACCTCATACTGTAGTTTGCAGGACCGTTTGATAATACAGGAGCTGCAACCTGCCTGAAGTTAGTGACGTGCAGATCTGTGTAGCATGGATCTGGTAAGGATTCTGCATGAAAATTTGTTCCTCTGCTACCGTGTAGTATCAAGTACCAAACTTTTTTGGAGCAAGGACCTGTTGTTTACCTGCCAAATAGTTCATTATCATTAAACTTTTAATTGTAACCCTGGTAAAGAGAACATAAATCTTCTGTTAGTGCTGTGGATCATTTACAGAGGTCATGGCCTCCTGAACCACAGTTGGGAGCTATGAATAAAGGCTACCAGTTACTATTCTATTTTATTAGCTATTGGATCTCAGTCCAAGTGCCTGATGAGCAGTTCAGAGCATCCGGTACCAGGGCACCAGCGCTGGCTACCCCTCCTGTCAAAAAAGGATGGTCAAATTACCCACCTGTACCTGCTACCTACATATCATACCTCCACTTTAGTCAGAAGAGTTATCCGACCTGCTAGTTATCCAACTTGGCTGAAGTCACCTGCCTGTTTTCTCTCATGCCCCCACAGTCTCAGTCTAATAGGGCAAAAAGTTCAACTGGAGGGGGATATGGATGATTTTAGGCATCTAACTTGGATGACAGTTATCTGGCTAGTTTCTCAGGTCAGCAGGGAGAACTGTGTTCAACTATGTTCAAGACATGAGGCAAAGCTTAGGCATTGGTACTGCTGGTCAGAAATAACTTTAGGATTATATATTTGTTCCTTGGGATAAGTTTTTAGTGAAACCGCTGTAAGGATTTTTGACCAGGTGGAGGAGGGTTTGCAGAGACTTTGAGTACAGCTGTGGGTGTTTGCTGGGCTAGCGTTTGTGGTTGCCTTTATCTTTGTTCCAACTGTAGGAAGAGGAATATGGTACATTTAGCTCCTTTTCACTAATTCCATCCCAGCACTCTTTATTAACCACCTGACAGATTTACCACCACAGCAGGCTGAGGGCAGTTAATTTGAAAAAGGTCGCCGAGTTCAGGCACGTACCTCTCTTAAGTCCTTAAAGAAGTGGTCTGACTTTTTCAGTGCATGTGAGCAGCCACAGCTGCCATCAAATTCCTTCTCTGTGGATCTGGGGGGATTTTGAAGTGTGGTGCTTGCATGTGTGGAACGTGGCTTGTGTTTTCACTTGTGTCTCTCACAGCACGGAGTTTAATGGTAGCTCTTCCCTGTTGCATCTGTGTGGAGGATGTGCTGTGCAGTAACGGCCTCACCCAGAATGGAAGATGGAAAGCCTCAGTTTGGGAAAAGGAAGGAGGATTTGTGTCTGAAGTCTGAACTTCCCTCTTTCCTTGTGGTCTACAGAGAGAATGGCACTTCCAGACTGTCATTTCATACCATCTGGGTTTGGCACTTGTTTTAGGATGAGCTGAATTAGCTTCTGCAAGGACCCGTCCCTTGCCATTAGCTGTGGGGAAGCATAGGCAGCTAGGGTAGGCTGGACTCCCAGCATTCACATGCATTTGGCTAGAGGAGGTTATTTGGATCCCATGGTTGGCCATGAAAGAGAGAAGGTTGGGTAAGTTTGTCTCTATGAAATATCGCTGTTCTTAAGTACTGCTTGGAATCTGGCACTAAGAGTAATAGTGTTGTTGCTTCAGGATCAGAGGATGCAGAAAGGATAGAGGAGCCTTCTGGTGCTTTAGAATCTGAAGAATATAAAAGCCAGCAGAAGCCATGTAGGAACAAAGTTGCTAAAAGGTGCCAGGGCGGGATTAGGGAAACAGTGCAAAGGCTGAGAAAATTTCGCAGAAAAAGCACCAAAGGTTGTTTGATGCCTTGTATTTTTTGCGTTTGTCTCATTTGTTCTCATGTCGTGCACAAAATCTGCAAAATATCTCCTGTTGACATGGGCTTTGGAGATCTGCTGAGCTTTTTCCAAAACCCTAATGGTTGCATTGCAGCCTGATGATCCAAACCTGTCAACAGATTGTAGGTTAATCACCTTTGCTCTCCATCATGTTGCTGGTTGGTTCTTCAGGTATTAGACTGAATAGAAGAAAGAAATAAAAAATAAAGACGGTTGGCATCGCACCATTTGAAAGGACTGTGCTTGTTATCACCTACCAGTTCATTTCAGTTTGGTAGCTGATGAGAAACTGGATTGAATCAGCTTTTCATGTTGGGTCTTCTAGGCTGCACTGGAGCAGGTGCCTGTGAAGTAAAATATTCCACTTTCTGTCATTAGCTCCAGTCTGCTCGGGATGCTTTCTCTGCGTCTTTTTCCTGAATGTGTGTCTCTTCTGTCCAGGTTATTGCTGGAAGGCACAGACGTGAATGCGAGGCACAAGCTTGGCTGGACCGCTCTCATGGTGGCAGCTATCAGCAGAAACTCCAGGTACGTTTGTCTCGGCATTCACCATTACGTAGTGAGTAAGACACTTCACAGCTGCCTCACCTTTTCCTAAAGTCATACTGAGCTCCACAGAGGGTTTCCAGAAAGTTTGGGCTGGTTTGGGATGTGTTGTCGAGCTAAACCCGAGGGAGCTTTTCACTCTTCCTTTGCCTGATACGTTGTGTGACAGATCGAGGTAGGCTGCTCTGCAATCCCAGAGAGGTGACTGCTGAATTGGCAATAGATTTTGGCCTCTGATGAGTCCATACCCTTGGGATGTCATTGTGGTAGGTAGTCTAACACCCCACCACCAGAAATAGCTCCCCTAAGAGCTGCTGCATCCCTCCTAGCTTGTGGGGCCATTGCTGGGTCTTTCATGCTAGGCCTTTATGAAGCAAAAATGCTGAATGCTGTGCCCTCCCTCCTTAGTTCCCATGATGATCGCTGTGGCTTCTTGTAACCTTTTAAAGACACTCTTAAATATATTCAGTCTACAACTAAATTCAATTAGTTTTTTATTTAAGGAAAAAAGAGAAAAAGAAATCCAATTTTGGAAAACGTGGGACAGACGGGAGAATGAGCTTTGATGTTACAACCTCTCAGGGATGCTTTACTTAGTCACAAGTTCATAAGCAAAAAAGCCTAATTACTTGGGAAAACACAGGATTAAAGCAGTGCACAAAAGCTGAATATCCGCTCTCGGGCGACACGATTCGAATCCATGTGCCGAGTTCGTGTGTGGTGCAAACTTTGATGTGTGCTATGACAAGCTGAAAGTCGTGACCTCCTTGGGGAGCTCCTTAAGATGGGCACAGAGGCGGGGGCTTGGGACTGTTTGTTTAACTTTGATGTCCGAGCAGCAACGGGCCCCGTTGTTTGCCCGTCCGCAGAGGGACGGGCTTTGGAGCCTCCCACCTTTGCCAGTAGACAATGGTCAGCAATGGAGTGTGACGACTGTTGACCATTCCAAGTGACCGGTGGACCAGAACAGGGCTTCCCGAGTTGCAAAGGCTAAGAGGAGACAGGGAGAAAGGCTGTTCATGGTACAATAATTGCCTAAAATCAGGTAGAAATGCTAATGAAAACATCTAGGCAGTAAAAAGCATTCAGCACCCAGGCTGGTCCCTTGTTACAGACTGGCAGAATGATAACAGCGGTGTGTCTTATTTGGGTACCTGGAAAAAAAAACGCTTTTGGCTGTGTTGGGCAAATGGTGTTTATTTTTCCCACATTTTGGATGAATACTGACTTTAATTGAAAATTAAGAAGTCCTTGAATATCTGAAGCTTGGTAGGACTTGTCTCCAACAATATAGTGGAAGAGTAATTAGATACTTCATGGAGGCAAACATAAATGCAAGCCAGACTTACTCCTGGTGTAACAACTCTGCTGATACTGCTGGGGTTGTGCCAGACATGTTTTTGGCCCTCCGTACCATTTCTAGCTTTGTAACGTCCACAGTGGGGTCTCGCTGCTGGCTGGGAAATGTATTGAGCTGGAACATGACACATGGAGTGTTTGAAATTCCCTACAAATCGTTTGCTCATGGATGTAGCCCAGAGGGTAACCCTTTTAATCTGAACCCAGCAGAACTGGGCGTTGTGTGTGTGGTCAGCTGTGGAAGTGGAGAAGGCAGAGCCTGGGGAGCTGATGGCTTTGACTCAGGAGCATGGGTTTAGCCTGCAGAATTTTAAATGTTTAGTAGCTTTTCCCTTCCAAATGCAGAGTGCCTGCTGGTTTTCTGGATCTCTTGCAATCCTTTTGCATACATTAGGTAGGAATTAGTCTAAATATGACTTACTCTGCTTTGTAGTAGGATGCAGGATTATATTTTTTTTTAGAGTGTGGTCCCTCTGTAAAGAGTGATGATCTAAAATTGGTTTATCCAGCCACAGCAGCTGATTGGCTGGATTATAAGTTGTTACGACTTTTGATTCTTAACCCATCAGTCAAACAGCCTCCAGGGGCGGTGAGCTGGGTCTCTCTCTGTCTTGCACATCAAAGGAGAGGTAACGAGTAGCTCAGAGATGGTCAAGATGCAGCCAGCTGAGCAAGGATCTCCATGTATTGTTAGCATGCAACAGGAACAGGGTTGTTTGGTTTTGTTTAACCTGCTTGCTCGGTCACCACTTCTTTTTTTAAGGTTGCCAATACCTGCACAAGTTACTCAGTGTGGATTTAGGGGCCTGTGATGTTGGTAGCTGGAATGAGTGTCTTCAGCTTAGAACCGCTAAGAAAAAGTAAGCCTTCAGCCCCAAATTGCTGTCTTTCCAAAGTCGTTTTTCAGAGAACTATGTTCTTTGCTGTGCTGCTGGAGATTTCTGTGACCTGTCCTTTAGCTTTGTAAGGTCTCCTAATTTTCACAGCCCTCACTCTTCCAATTAGACAGCTACAGTCCATATGTTTAATTTAATTTCAGAGGCACTGCATTAATGATTTCTGTCAGTTGCCATCAGCTACAAGATGAAATCCCGTGTGCCGGCAGGGAAGTTTGGGGTCTGTCTTTCCTTTTTACAACAAAACAATGATAATTCTCATCCTCTTGAAAATGTCCTGTATCCAAAACGTGGCAGGGCATTAAGAAGTGTTTGGGTACATTCCTACTGATAGGTTTCAGAGGGGATATGGGTGCATAGCTGGGCAGGAGTGCAGTCAGGGCTTCATGTCACACTGAAGCAGAGCCTTTTTCATGGGCTCCCAAAGGCTCCTATCCAGGTGAATTTAGCCTCATAGTGCCCTGTGAACTGGGAGAGGCACTGGCACTTCCAGCAGCTCCAGGTCCAGGCAGGGCTTTCTTTCCCATTGCCCGTGCTCAGGGTATCACTCTTCTGCAGGCAGGGAGTGTTTCTAGTCCTAGCTGGCATCTTCCTCTGTAGAGCATTCTGTTCTGAAATGCAGATGCACAGCATGCAGCGTGATTGCAGCTTAGCTTTGGCATCTCTCAGCCCGGCATAGTTTGTGGTCTAGTGGAGAGGGACTGGGCTACCGGGACACCTGGGATCCGCTCTGGTCTCTGCTCAGCGGCTTGGAGGAGCTATTTCTTTTTTCTAGTGTTATAAAAGTAAAGGGATGTGGCCAAATACTTCAGTCTGGTGTCTAATTTTGGTGTTTGTGTTTTAAAAACACTTTGCTAAGGTAACATAGATGATATAAAAAAATTGTTGTGAGAATTGTGTTCCCTTTTTTTTAATTATTCTTTTAATTAGCTTATTACCTTGTTTCAGACCCTCTCTGAAGTGTGGATAGGTTCATTTATGGCTCTTTTTTTATGTGAGAGAGAGTCCAGGTCCAAATTCCTTGGCTCTGTGATAATACAGGTTGTAACCAGGTTGTGGACTAAAGGCAGATCAGCTGTGACCACATTTACATGAGCAAAGGAAGCTTTTACACTGTAATTCTCATAGCTGGGGGAATTTACTATAGCTTTAACATAGCTGATGAGGCAATGATGCTGGTTTTAGTCTAAGCATAACAACATATAACTGTCACTTTATGTAGTCTGCAGTGCTGTGTTATATCTGTGCATTTCTGTTGCGGCCTGAAGAGTAACGCAGGCAAGTGGGTGTGCACGTACACGCACACACCTTCCACCTTACTTTTCATTTACATTTTTCAGTTGGAGTGACTCCTACTCTGTTTTATTTTTAGTCTTTGTGAAAGCCTATTGCTCTTTTGGATTTTTAGAACTATTTTAAAGTGTTTTCTTAATTCTCCTGGAACAACATCAGTTTTAAAGGGGAGGATTTACAGTCTATGTGAAAAACACTGCTACGGGCTTCTTTCCCTTGGCTGCACCTGCTAGATTTGCACATTTAACATATTTATAGTAATTAAGCTTTAATTAAATGCTTACTGAAAGCTTTGTTGGTTTTGTGCCTTTGTTAAAATAAGCAACAAAGCTATAGTAAGTTAAAAACCAAAGCAATTAGGACCTTAGCAGGCTAAGTGTCTATGCATTTGTAGCATAGTGACCTTTTCTGCATACAGCTACTCTGTTTTACATTGTTCTGGCAGAAATAAAATGACAGTGAAATACTGAGTCATCCTCTCATCCCCTTATAAGGTGGAGAACTGATTCTCCAGAATCCCGTGGAAGGGGAAACTAAGGCACAGAGCAGCATGTGCTGCTAAGCCCCAGTGGGATGAGTTTGGGCAGTTGTAAAACACTGGCACCCAGTTCTGCTTCCATTCTTACCATCAATGCAATGACCTGTGCCCCAGTCCAGCAAGGAGGGAGGGGGTCGGAGCATGATTTTAGGGTTTCTGAAGTTATATGCATAGCTCAGGTGGTGGGGAGGAGTGCCCAGCTGTACTCGGAGGGATGACCTTCTCAGAGTGGTTCAGGCCTCTGCGAGGCTGGGTAACAGCTTTCTTAGCAGCGGCAATACCCACGTTTTACAGGTGGAGAGAGAAGATAAAGAGAAAATTACTTGGCCGCAGCTGGGTCTCTGTGTCACAGCAAGGTCTTTGTTTGCTGGGACAGAGACACGTGCAGCTCTGGGGAGGGAGATGTGGGTGAGAGTGACGGGCACATGGCTGCTTGCATTAAGTAAGTTTGTGCGTGTTTTCTCAGGTTTAATAGTCAATCCTCTTCTTTCCAGCTTCCCTTTTTCTTCTTTACTAATACATAGCTACAGTACTTCTGTCCATCTTCCTCCCCCCTTTTTTCACATACCCCTTTTTTCACACACCCCTTTTTTCACACACCCGTCTTGTTTTACACGTAAATGAGCCCTTCATTCTCACCCCAAATGCTGTGAGCAGCTGTGCATGGATCTTATGGTGATACCCTCTGTGAGTGCGAGGAGGGTGGGAGGGGGGACAAGAGCAGAGCGCAGCTCCACGTAAAGAGCATTTCTTTATTTGAACAGGTACTTTCTCTTGCAAGCTTGTCCCCATCTCCCCTTGCCCATGGGCGTTCTTCTGTACGGACTGCTTCACATTCTCTTCGAGCAGGAGGGGACAACCTTAATGCTCTGTACTGGTGAACCATTCATTCCATGTGCTTTTAAATGAGTCCTGCTTGTTCATCCAGCTCATGGTATAAGCACCTCCCAGGCATACCTATTCTTGTTCTGTCAAGGGCTTTAGCCTGTGATTCCTCTCAGCTGTTCCCAACATCATCTGCTCTTGTCCATTTTCTTTTCACGTCTTTGCATTCTTCCACACCCTTTCTCCTTCTCCCTCCATCTTCAGATCTGGTTCTCTTTGCCTTTCCTCACCTTTGCTTCTCAACACCTTCCTGCTGGGAATGACCAACGACAAGTGACGCCTCCCTGTGCCTTGGCTCTCCTTTTCCTTCTCTGTCTTTCTATGTAGATCAAAAGAGCTGTGGGTCAGAGGCTCGTACATGGAACCAGAACCAGCAGTGCTTGGCCCAGTGTGGTCCTGTTCTTTCCCTTGCCCTCCTCCATCCCTCCTTAGGGAGAGGAGTCGGGAAGCAGCTCGCTGTCTGCCTTGGTATAGATTGCTGGGACTTGTGCCCCTTCCATGTGTACCTAGACTTTGTGTGTTGAAGGTGCTGTATAGATGTTTTATATTGGTAATAACAGTACATCATGCATAGTAATATTCTGGTGGGTATGTTCTAAGACTTATAGTGAAGGGTGACCTATCTGGAGCCATTTTCTGTCTATAGGCAATGACATGATTAACTGGTGCAGTCTTATTACCTATATTAGGTACATACATCTGTTCGTGTGATTTTTTTCACTCCTTTCACTTCAGGCAACTCATTCAGAGCTGTCTGCAGCAGAGCTGGAGAAATATCTGGATGCCTTTGGAAGGACATATGGCCCATAGTGTTGCCTGTCAAAGAGCTGAGGAGTCGAACATGGTTTTCAGCTGTGATGACAGCACATTTTGAGGGCTTGATCTGACAAACTGGGGCATTGTCTTTCAACTACTCCCCTTCTGGGTGTCTTTGAGGGACAGTGTCCACTTGGCCATTCCTGCATTGTACCTGCCCACCTGAGGACAGACCAGTGGCAGCTGTTGCCCACGCTGCTCTTCCACTGCTTCGGCAGTGTCCCCATCTGAGACCTCTGTGCGTGAGCACCCCTCTTTCCAGGGCTGAATGGCATTCGGTGTCCTGCAGGTCAGGCACAATGAGGTATCGTCAGTTTAGCAGGTTCCTGCACCTCTCTAAGCCGCAGAAACTGCCTCTGTGCACATTTTCTTACCCCTGCACGCAGGTAGCAAGACTTCTTTTAACGGTCCTTTGTGGATGGCTGGGGGCATGCAGCAGCAGTGCCGTACCTTGACCATGTCTCTGAAGGACAATTCACCTGAGTCACACTCTTAAGAGAAAACTGTTGTGAACAACATAACAATTCTACCCTTCAAGATTTTTTTTTTTCTTTTTGGATTCCTTTTTGTGGGGAGGATCATTTTTATCTGGGTCAATAACAAACCGCCACAGAGTGAGGGAATGCCACGGCTGCCCTGCTTTCTGTGCCACAGGTAGGCGTAAACATATTCCTGGGAAGGCACACATCCACATTTAGACCTCATCTGAGAAAAAAAAAGGAGAGAACAG
Organism: Buteo buteo; assembly: GCF_964188355.1. Lineage (NCBI taxonomy): Eukaryota > Metazoa > Chordata > Aves > Accipitriformes > Accipitridae > Buteo > Buteo buteo. The sequence continues at coordinate 29,043,631 of NC_134188.1, forward strand.
GAGCTGGAGTGTAAACAGCAGCTCCCTCTGGCCCTCCTGCCCCTGCTGAGTTTTACAGAGAGTTAAGGTATAGCCATACAAGGGACCTTCTTTGTGTCCAGGCAGGACCTGTGGCTTCTGCCAGAGCTCGGGGCAGCCGCGTATCAAAACCCATCAAGGCTTTTGCATTGTGCTGATAACTCACGGTCATGGGGATCACTGGACTTCTTGGTTCACCAACCCCAGCTGCCGGCGCGTTGGTCCCGGCACGTCGCCTTCCCTGACGCAGCCCCAGTCACATCCAGCCATCTCGTCATTGATTTCTCCACCCCCTGTATTGTATGTATGTATTTATTTATTTAACAATATGTTGGTCCAGCCATTAAAAGCAGAAAGCACTTTCTCCAATCGATTGAACTGCCCAGCGAACTTCAGTTAAGCGTTGCCCTCTGAGTCATCACCAGGGTCAATTTAGATTTATATTCATGCTGATGAATAGGCTGTGCCTCTAATCTAATGAAAACTTGATCAGCAAATTAAAACTCAGCTTGTTGAGGCTGTTGAGCACAGGTGAGTTATGGAGGGAAGCCTGCCTTCCCGGACCAGCTCAGCCTGCCGTTGGCGTCCTGCTCCCTCTAGGTATGTGCACGGAGTGTTGTTCTGCCCCAACACCTGGCAGGAAGAGGAGGAAAACGGGAGGTATATGGGCCAAAGAATCCTCCATTTAAAAGTCACCCCTTCATTAATAACTAATAGCTGAGCTGCTGCAGAAGAGAAAGATGCCTTCTGCCTTCTCTAGCACATTTGCCAGAGCTTCCTTAATTGACCCCCACAACTACCTTATGAATTGGGAAGTAGTTACACCTCTTCTCCTTGGGAAACCTGAGATTTTTACCCAGAGACTGCATTGCTAGATCATACTTCGTGACTGTCATCTCATTTTTGAAAGTCCCTTGCTTATTCCAGTGACATTCACATGCTTTACGCTGATGAGCACAGTTACTCTGTATTTTGATGGTGCCGTTACCTTTCCTAAAGGCTAATTTGCTTGAATGTCCCATTACCTGCAAATTGGATAGGTACGATCAATATTTGTGATTCCAGGAACGTCTGGCTGGTGCAGAAGTGCCTGGAGGGGACAGCACGTCCCAAAAGCAGGAGGTGAGATTGAAAGATGATGGGAGAGGGAGGCTGAATGTGCCACGTGTTGTTATTAGACCAGTGAGTCCTTCCTGTGTACGGAGCTGGATTGCAGCCCGAAACAGGGCCAGGCTTTTGGAACACCAGATTTTGCCAGTAAGAGATTATATCTGTGCGTATTAAACTTGAGCCTCCCAGCTATCTTAAGAGCTAAGGAAATGTTTCTTATTGCTGGGGGGTAAATGGCGTAGAGGGTTGTTAACAGAGAGAGCGGAGCAGTTCTGACATCCTCACTTCCCGCTTTCACTCTTAGCCCACCTTGCATCTAGCATTTGTGGTCCTCTGCTAAACTTTTCATGAAAGGACATTGCCCAGTGAGAAACACTGAAGGTGTAGGCAATGCACGAAGAGGAAAGGGCTTCCTGAGAGTCACTGAGAGCCCACGAAGGTGTTATCTGATGAAGTGCCTGGGAAGATCATTCATTTCAACATAGTCACTAAGGAAAGGAAGATGTATGGAGTTACCAAGGAAATTACAAGTCATTGTGTGTTATCATATGACTCATTCAGTACCCATAGCTCACCCCTGGCCTGCAAGGTTGTGAATTAAAGTCCTACACTGGGACTTGGGATCATTTCTCTTAAAATGAGAAAGATGCATGGACCTTAAAATATATCGTAGCCTGTCAGCTAAAATTGGAGTAGAAGGATCTCTTTGGTCTTGACAGCCATGAGGACGGGGTGCAAGAAGGGTGGTTTGACCATATCAGAACCGGTACTACTAAGGATTTGGATGATGAGAAAGGCCTGGCTTTCTGGTGTGATGCTGGAAGCCCTGATGCGAGAATCACAGTAAGTCAGCTGCTGGGGCAAGATCATCAGAGGCTTAATTGAGGCACATTGCACTAATGTTGGCTTCTGTTCAGTAGCTAGATGTCCATCTCTAGGATCATGGAGGTCATCAACAAAGATCCCATAAGGCAACAGGGCAGTATCTGCCCTACCATCTTCCATCCTGTACCTCCTGCTTTCCATAGGGACTGCCTCTTCCAGATCTCTGCTGCAGTTCTCTTGATGACTGGGCTGACCACAGCAGTACCAAGTACTGGAGATGCAGGATGTCTCCATAGAAATCCAGCACTGGATCTCCCAGAAGAACTTTGCACAGATCAATGACCTGTGCTAGAGCTTTCCCGGGTAGAAAGCCTGGCTGTGGCACCTTTACTTCTCCTGTTTCATAGACTTGGGCAGATGGCACACCTCCTGCCCAGCACTGCCAGCCAGGCACCAAAAGTAGGATTGACAGGCCGAAACCTACCTGATGACCTACCTAATGACCAGAGGTGGAAGAGCCTGGGCTGGCTGGCTTTGACTACAGCTGTTCTGGACAGCCAAGGCTATGCACTTGGGCCAAACGTCTCTCTTGCTTTCCATTTTGCTGTGGCCATAGAGGTCAGTGGTAAAGGTCATGCAGTGTCCCTTTATATGAGGCAACATTTTGGACCTGTGAAGTAGAGGTGAGTCTGGATCTAGCCGTGTTCTGAAAAGCCCTTGCTAGAGGTGCTGAAGGACTTTTAGGATAGGTTTTGTGCCCTGTGCCTTATTGATGCTCCTGCGGTGGTCCAGAAGGACCTACAGGCTTCTTGTGTGGCTGGAGAGATGGCAGCCCTACCTAAGGTGTCCTCACTGATGTGGCCTTCAGGAGCAGTGTAGCAGGACAGCATAGACACTGAACACAGAGGGGGAGACTTGTATCAGTGGCTTTGCCCTGGCAGCAAATTGTCTGTTCTGAGAGGACTGAGGATGAGACAGTAAGGTTATATCTCGCTGGAACTATGCTGAAGATAGTAGATGATCTCACACAGTGATCCTTGCACCAAGACCAAAACGGCAGAAGGAACTGAAAGAAAATTCAGGCTAGTTGGAGGGATTTGACTGGTAAACAGGGAGCACATCTGTGATGGGAGGCTACTTAGGGCTTCATGTCCTCCATTGCCGATGTCTGAAAGTAGGTGAGATGATCCCCATCCTTAGTGCCAGTCCTAAACCGTCAGATACCTAATTTGATCATGGGTGTGCAACTCAAACCATTGGAGAAAATCTTTAGTACACCGTGCTCCTGACTGCATTGAAATGGTGAAAGATCATAGCTGCTGTTTGAAGAATAAGATCCAGTGCATCTCAACCTAAATATTTTAGAACTAAGGGTGTTGTTAAAATACAGATATAAATGAACTCTGTATGCTCACACAGGAGATGGCGGGAGGTTCTCCTGGCTTCTAGCCTGGTGCTTTGCTCACTAGAAGTAACTTTGTACATGGTGAAGAGCATACCAGTGCCAGTAAGGAGCTGGCTCTATTGTACCATATTCAAAGAATAAAATAACCACCTTTTATTCCACTAATGCATTTATGGGGTAAATGGGAGAGGAGCTTAAGTTAAATTCTAAATGTGACTTGACAAGACACAGCCTGCAGATACATGTCAGTCAGTCTGCGGCGCATGTCGCTGTCAGCCCGTGAGCCATGTCATCAGTGATGAATGCTAACTAACGAGTTACTGTCTAGTTGTCATGGAAAGCTTGAACCCTGGAAAAAAATTAAGAATTAACTGGCTTTAAGCTGCTTTCAGAAGTGGTGAGAAATCTAATTCTTGCCTGATGATTGTTTGCGTTCGGGAGCAGAGATGGAGGACTTCCACACCAAAATTGCCTGGCCTGTATGTCTCGTGTTGATCTGTCCTGCTGCAGTGTGTTGATAACTTTACAGGTCTGGAGACTGAAAGCCTCAGTCCCAACGCGTAGGAGAGTTGTAGTCTGGTATGTCCTGCCTATGTTGCCATGCTGGTCAGCCCTGGGAGGACCTGCCTCTCCAGTGGGCCCTGCAGCTACAATATAAAAAAATGGGGAAGTTCTCTATGAATTCAGAGGTTAAATCTCTTTCAGAAGTCCTGGCAGCTGCTGGGCTGGTTGCAGATGATCAGGCTGTCTTCAGTGGTGATCTCATACAAATTGTCTGGTTCTCAGGAATGGAGGTTTGCCTGAACTTCACGCAGCAGTCAAATGCTTTTCTTCCAGAACCCCACATAATTAATGCAATTGAAATTTATTTTTAAATGTTGAGGTCGGTGTTTCATCTTGTGAGGGCAGAAAGAGGCAAAGAAAGACTAGCTATCTCTCATAGCTAATGTGGGTGCAAGAGATGCCTTTTCAAGGGTGGCTTCCATTAGCTGCATCGATGTAGAGGGACCACTCAAGTGAATGCTATAAATTGTAGGGCAGAAACCTCCAGAGTGAATAGGGCCCTTCCAGCCCCCTGCCTTTTGTCGTGCTTCATACTGAAATGCTATGTGCTTCTTGTCTTGGTAGGATGGCACCTTTATTAAAGGAGGCTTCCCAAAAGCAGAAGTAACAGCATAACCTAGTTTTGCATCCCTTAACCTGAAAAGTATTACAAGAATTTTCCTTTTTGCAGGGGCAGGGATGGCCTTGGAGCCAAGATCTGGCTCTGACTGTGCCTTTGCTGTGGCTGGGGACAGTTTCCACCACTGATCCAGACCCACAAAGTTATGGGGACATAACTGATTCCCATGGTGGACTGGGAATATGACTCTTGCTAAGAGCCTGTTCTGTGCAGATCTTCTTGGGAGGGCTGTGTTTCCCTACAGTGTCACCCCTGCCTCAAGTGCCTCCCACATCTACTTTGTTTGAAAATATGCTGGTGTGGTTGTATTTGTTGAAATGTTCAACTATGGTTGTTGGTTTAACTTTCCTTTGCTAGCTGGCAATGTTTGAGGAGGGCTTTCTAAGCACTGTCTCCCTTCTCAGTCTCTGAAGGACTTCAGTTACTCATGTTCTACCTCTGCCTTATTTTTGTTCTAATTTGTAACAGTGTGGTGAAGATCCTGCTCGCAGCTAACGCAGATCCAAACCTTGGAGATGATTTCAGCAGCGTGTATGAGACTGCCAAGGAAAAAGGCCTACATTCTTTAGAAGGTAGTATTGATTGTGTGCAGTTACCTGCATTTGCTTTTCAGGTCCCAAAATTTTGCTTCCTGGCTTTGAAATGGAAATTTGACCTCATTTGGTTTTTTTTAGAGCTAGCTTCAGCTTCCATTTAAATGCAGAGTAACTGATGGTATGTGGGTGAGCATATGTCTGAAGATGAGCGAAAACATTATGTAGATGTTTATGAGAAGCAATCCTTCAATGTCCTGGAGATAACCTGTTTTTATATAGCCAGAACATAACACAAAGTTGTAGATAGGAGCGTCATCCTTTTGACCCACATGCAGCCACTTGCTGGGGAAGCAGAAGGGTTCAAGGCAGTGTATTCCACCAGTAGCCTTACTCTAGATCTTATAAGTAGATATAAAATGAAGAGACTTGTCCAATTGAAATAAAGCTGAATGACATAACTGGTTGCTGTTACTGCTGCTGGTTTTTGGGCAGGCATTAATGCTAGCTTTCAGCCCTTGAAGTCTACGTGAAAACAAGGAAATCTTCTGCAGCATCATTTCATATTGTTATGATTTTCCATGGCCCATGTCTCAAGTTTCTGAGCACTGTCTCCCTTCTCACTCTCTGAAGGACTTCAGTTACTCATTTTCTACCTCTGCCTTATTTTTGTTCTAATTTGTAACTGTGGTGAAGATCCTGCTCGCAGCTATCCCCATTGCTGGGATGTTGATGCAGACTTAGAATCATACAACAGTTTGGGTTGGAAGGGACCTTTAAAGGTCATTTAGTCCAACCCCCCTGCAATGAGCAGAGACCTGCTCTGTCTATTCAGACCAATTTAAATTTCCCAGACTGTTTCCACTTTTTATGATGATAAATGGTGGTTAAATTTTCTTGGGTTTGTGATTATCAATGGAATCTTGGGGGGGGATGTCTGGATTCCTGCTACCTCGCTGTGCTTCGAAGAGGCCAGCTGCATGTTTCAAGGATGCTTCTGGTCCACAGGCTTACAGCTCCCAGGCTGGCAGGAACGCTGGCAGAACCTGACTCTGCTAAAATGTCCCTGGCTGTTGCTTTCCCTGTTCCAGAAGCCTTTTCCCCATCCAAGCGCCTCGCTGACCTGCTGGCCTCAGCTCTGAGCTGGCAGTGTCCCAGCCATCCCCAACAACCTGCCAGAGCTCAGCCAGCTGCCGAGACTTGCGTTCCCAGGGACTGCTGCATCCACAGTGACTGCATTTGTGTGCTCTAACCTTCTCCTTTGAAGTTAAACCTTTTCCTAGCTGCTGTAAGGAGAAAATTGGAGGAAGCCACACAGGTTGTCCAGAGCATCTCTTTGCCCTGCATGGTTTGCAGAGCCTAAATCAGACGGTGATATTATCCATTGGTCTGTCTGTGCTTTTTGCCTCACCGCTAAGAGCTATATAAAGTCTAATGAAGGTGTAATATTTGAACCTTTCATAAAACACAGGTTGAGTTAAGAAGATGAATCAGTGAGGGGACAGTTTTGACAGGGCGTTATTTTATTTTTAAAAGCTCTCCGCTCTCATCCCTCACTTTAACCCACCCGTGCAATAGACCTGCTCCTTGATGGAAGTGAGAACACGCATATATCAGATTGCTGTAGCAGTGAATGCAAAATGTATGAAACAACATTAAAAAATGAACAATGGAATGCCAATACATAATGCATGTACGTAGACTTTATTTAAGACAAAGTATATCAACCAATAAAGTTAATTGTTTTTGTCTGCATTCATCCCTCTATAATGTTATATATTTTTGGGGTGAAGAAAAGATAAGGCCACTCAGGAAGAAGTTGCATTAATTCTTTGGTTGACATGTTTTATTAAAAAGAATAAATTCAGTTGCATTTTTAAAAAGAGAGGGAGAGAGAGAAACTGCCTTTGTTTTTTACTCTTTTTTTATACATTTACATATTTTGTGTATAAATATTTTTTCATAAAAACATCCAAATCGAGAGGGTATGCTCCACAAACACTGCACAAAATATATTACAGACATTTATATGGATGGCAGGAAGGGAGACAGAGGGCTGAAAATTTCCAGGCACCCAGTGATTGATGGTAGACGAGGCTTCCCCTGACGCTTTATTGAGTTTCCGATGATTATCTCTCTCTGAGACATTTTTTACAGATGACGGCCGAGCTGTCACAACGGACCATGGGGGAAAAAACCCAACAATAATAACACTTTAATCTCTTTACTGCACTGCTCCCTAGTATCTCAGATTCATCTTCCCTGACGCACGCAGTTCATTATCCTGCTCCTCCCTGGGTAGGAAATGACGACAAATAAATAAATATACATACTCACCCTGTACGCTTGGAGAAAAGACCCAGGAAAGGAAAGGAGCCAGGGCATTAATTGATCTTCCTGGAGGTACTGTGGTTCATTAGCAGAGATGCTGGGCTAGGACGGCATCAGGTATTCATTACAGTGTTTTTCTCTTCTGAACTTTTCAAATCTTTTGGAAATCTGTCGGTAGCTCTCAGGAGGGAACGTGGAGACTGCCCTGCAGGGGATCCGCAATCCAGGTCTGCTTGCTTTGCTGTGAGAAAGTATTAGGTGCTCAGAGCCCTTTCAAGTTCTTGATGGCAAAGTCCTTGAATTTTGGTGGTATACCCATTCACCAAGGAGCTGAATGCACCTCCAGGAGCAGAATTTAGCTCACCAACTGGGTGATGTTCATTCAACAGGAGACAGCACATGCCAGCCCCACCATCACTTAGGCTCCATGGTGGGGCTGTGTGCTTATGGGGCTTCCTCATCTCCCAAAGCTGGGGAGAAGGGTTGTGGCCAGGCCTGGCCCTGTTGCCTGCCCCCCACCTCCACCAGCTGAGTGAGAGGTGGGTTAGTCTCCATTAACTCTGGAATGGGTGCGACAGCCTCACTCTCCTCAAAAATCAGATATAAAGTGCAGTGCCTGTCAAAACCCACAGCCCTGAGTGATAGCATCTGCTTGTTGATAAAAGAGCCAGTGAAGATGGCGAATGCTGAAATGAGAGAGGGATCTGCCCTCCCTGCAGACATGAGAGTGGTGCTCATATTGGATTCTCGACTGTGGAATACGTGACCTCTTTGGTGGCTGTGATCGTCCATCTGGCCAGGCTTTAGATCAAGCTTCTGTCTGGTGTGCTGAACGCTCTCAGGGCTGATGTTGTGAAGATGCTGTCTCTGCTCCCATAGGTGTCCCTCCTGGCTAATCAGCAGCCTGGTATTTCCTTCAATACCTAAGAAGAGCCACATTTTTTTCTGCTGTTCATTTTTGCTGATGACCAGAGCAAAGGCCTTAAGGGTTTTCTAAAGCCTGACCCTTAGACCAGCTGCAGAAGAGTACTGCTGCTGCAGACCCTTCCCGTGGACCCAGGTAGGATTCTGGGCCCATGGGTGCTGTAGCCTTGCCCAGACACACGGGCTGGTCTGCTGGAGAGTCCCAGAATTAGGAATTTGCTTGAAGGCCAGGCGATGGTGGGGCAGCATCCTCTCCTGTACAGCTTCTCTTCTGTTTGCCGAAATCACCACTGCCTTGTAGTAATCACTCTGAGTATCAGGAGGGAGTTTCTCCTGGCTTGGGAGAATATTTCTTCCCATTGTAGAAACAGCATCTAAAAATAGGTCTTTGATTAGCACCAGAGCATCAACAGTGGAGGCACTTTCACCTCTCCCGCTGCGTGTCTGAGTCTAAGCTTGCACGTAAATTTTGCAGGTGTTGTTAAGTCTGTGCTTGGGGACAGGTCGGACCTGCGCTTAGCAGAGAGGAGCAATGCTTTCAGTGCCGCCTCACGGGTCCTGTGCCAGTGCGGTAACAGCCCAGCCACGTCTGCTAGCCATGGTGCGTTGCCTGAGAGTCAGCTGGGTTTGTGTTCGAATCTGCCACTTCACCAGCTCCTACCTGCACGTGTTGTGGAAAGGGGACAGATCTACCCAGAGCTGGGCTTGGAGCTGGTGTGGTGCTGGCTCCCCTGCAGAGAGCCTTTGCCTCTGTACATTTTTGATTTAATGCATTCTGTGATCTTCCAGCTTTGCAGTCCAAACTCTGATTTTGCACCTGATCTGGAAGATTTAAGTGTTTCCGTGTGTCTGTCTCACCACACAGTCCTTCTCCTGTCCTCCCGGGAATGCCTTGGCCCAGCTTTGCTCTGGCCTGGAAACACAAGTCATTGGGCTTTTCCTTTTGCAGGGTATCCATGCACGTTGGCATTCAGTAGAACAGAGCTCAAAGGAAGAAAATACTATGATTAATCAGCTTTAGCAAGCATCAGTTTCTGTTCAAAGAAACATCACAATTTCTAGGTCTGATTTCACAAAACCTGCCAAGGCTCGGTGTAATTGCATTTGCTCAGGGGATTCCAGGATTTCTAGTGAGTTGTAAAATGCGTTATTATGAATAATTCCCATCCCGGTAGCATCGAGGAATACACCTCATGGAGCACACTGTACTGGTGACTAGGCAAACACAGGATAAAATCTCAAAAGTCCCAAAGAACAGCTGGTTTTGACACAGAACTGAAGATGGCCAGCAGGTAGATATGGACAGGAGCAGAACTGAGTTGAGTATTGTGCTCTGCAGCACTTTAACCCGTATTACTTTTCAGTTAACAAAGGAAGTATTTTTAGAAGAGTTCCTGCTTTTAAATGGCTACTTCTTGACGTTTCTGGGAAGTGTAGAGTAGAGAAGGCAGCTCCTGGCGGAGATGAGCACATGAGCAATCGGAGCGGTGTGGTACGGGAAGCTTAGCATGACTCTGAGGAGTTCCAGTGGGCATTCCCAGCTGACTGCTGTCCCGAGGACCTGTAGCGCTGTCGTCCCTCAGCCTCTCTGGCTCTTTTGGTTATGGCTTGTAGGTTTTGGTGCTCTGCGCTTCCAGCCTGAAGTAGGCGCAGCCTGCTGGGATCATGTTTTGGCTGGGGGAGGAAGGTGGTGTGGAGGAAGCATTGAATGGTTGTTCTGTGGCCCTTCTGGACAGTAAAAGAGGGAAAAAAAGGCAGAAGTCTCTGTGTTGCTTGCTTGCATTGAATCCTGATTTCACTTTGAAGGTGCAAAGAGGCTGTGGTTGGAACAAGGCTGAGAGGTCTTCTCTCAGGCTTTCTCCAACCACCTCCTCCCCTCCCTGGGCACTGTGAAGGCAGTCACTGGGATTTGTGGAAACCATGTTGTCTTCATCTCCACTGCTGCTCAGAGGAGTGGGGAGATTAAGCAGCAGAAACCCCCACCGGGGTCCCAGCTGTCTCCTGGAAAAGGCCATTAGGCCCTTAACAAGCTTCCAGACCAGTGGTGGTGGTCCATGCTGCTGGTGCACATTCAGACAAGCAGTTCTTCACTTTGTCTCAGTGAGCTGAGCTTTCATTCTTCTTCCCCTGCAGTCCTTGTAACCCGGGAGGACGACTTCAACAACCGCTTGAACATCCGAGCCAATTTCAAGGGCTGCACAGCTCTACACTACGCAGTGTTGGCTGATGACTACCTGACGGTCAAATTGCTGCTGGATGGAGGTGAGTTTCGTAGCTCCAACCGGCTTTTGGGCCAGGAGCACTTTTTCTGAGTAGGCCTGTTCCACAGAACTGTCAGGCTCAGACAAGGACCACACTCTTTCATTGTCAGGATTAGATGTGATTTACTGTTTGCTTTAATCTCTTTTAGTTTCTGTGTTCCCATTCATCTCCAGTGGTTTTTCTCATGTACTTCTGGTGGCTGTTCTCAGCCATTGAGTGTTTCCTGCAGTTCAGCAGAGATGCATCCCCTGGTCTCTCTGTTCAGTATTTTGAACATTTCCCTTTTGCAATTTGCACTCTATTCATCTGTCATATCCCTTATGTACCTGTGTGGTGTGGAATCGAAGAGCCCCTGCTTTACTGGGAATGGATCTGCTCTGTAGACAAGGCACTGGATAGGTACCGGTACCCACATTAAATGGTTGAGGCTCTGGTATTGTTGGTACCTTGACAATGCAGCTCTTGTGAGAATTGGTAGAAATGAGCTTGTGCAGTTACTGGTCCTCCTGGATAAATCACAAACCCCTTTTTCTCATGGATCCTGCTTTACTGTCATCTCTTACATACTCACAGCTCCAGATTACAGATAGAGATACTTACAGTTGGACTCAATGATCTTAAGGGTCTTTTCCGACTTAAATGATTCTGTGATACTAAAGAGGTGAAAAATTGTAGAACTATTGCAGAGTTCAGGTTGGAAGAGACTTGAGGAGGTCTCTAGTCCAACCTCTTGTTCAAAGCAGAGTCAGCTGTGAGGCCAAACCAGGTTATTCAGGGCTTTAGCCAGCTGGGTCCTGAAAATGTCCAAGGATGGACACTGCCCAACCTCTCTGGGCAACCTGCTGCAATGCTTGACTATCTTGTGGGGAAGAAGCTCATCAGCACTAGTGGAGGAGAAGAAGAAGATGCATTTAGCTAACAGAATGGACATGTACTACCATGACAACAGATTTTTATCATCCTGCTGATGTTTACCAGGATGACATTTGCATCTGTGTTATGCTGTTACCCAGAACCGGAGTCTGCTGAATGTGTATCTACATCTGCATGGTGCTGTTAAAATAGCTGCATCTGCCCACGATGCAAATCGTTCTGCAAACCGCAGAGCTAGTCAGTAAAGTTCTGCTTTCCTCCAGATTTGTGTCCTTTGTCCCTAGCATTCCTACTACTACAACAATTTCAACTGCTCTCCTCCCTGCAGGGTCACCTAGGGCACCTTTGAATGACCAAGAAGCAGGGATGTTGTGCCTGCTTTCAAGTGTGTGCTTGGCAGCAGCCTTCTGCCAAATGCAGCCTATAGCAGCTGAAGGCTGTCAGCCTGTCCCTGCAGTGGAGAGACTCTCTAGCGTCTCTCTAGCCAGATGCCAATTTCTGCAGAAATTTTAGGAATGTCATAATCTTCATGGGGTGGGCATCTCAGGAGTTCAGGAGTTAATTCTAGGGAAGCAGGCAGGCAGATAATTGTACAACGGGCTCACATAAGGCTCATTCCTTAAGAAAGCAACTAAAAAGATAATGGAAAGTAGCATCCATGAAGGCTAAACCTCCCCAGAAGAGATGAAGAAAAATAATTGTAGGAACATCGAACCTTGATTCTCATCTATACCATATGCTTGTTATCTTTCACAAATAGAAAAATAAGAGTGAAAGGTTGAGATTCAGTACCACTGAATTCCACAGTTAACCGTGAGTCAGGATTTCTCTGGGAGCCTGCTAGATACCAGAACCCTATCTCTTGGCCATAAATTTAACCCCCCCAAAAAATAAACCACTGAAAGAAAACCTATTCCAAATGGATTTAGCCAAGGTTCCTCAGGAATTCTTGCAGAGAAGGGAGCTGAAAAAGCAGACAGCTGCTCTGTAGGTTGTGGGAGTATGTGCGTGTGGTGACTGGGAAGTCCTCAGACAAAAATATTGCCCCATGTGTGGTCCAACGCATTTGTCTGGTGTGGCAGACCTGCTTCATGTTTGCAGCATATGTAGACACTGCATGAACACTGAACCTGGCACTTTCTCAGTGCATCTGACTTGCTGCACATCTGCTGCACAGTCCCAACTGCATGTCTTCAGTGGTTGCTTGTCCAAGGGCTCTGGTGGTCAGAAGAAACTGCTCCAACAGGACCTCTGAGATCCCACAGTTGTGGACAAGGATGCCTGTGGGAGGAGTGGAGTGGGCTTCACCCTCTTGAGTGATGAGTTGTGAATGCACAGACCAGGAAGGGCTTTGATGGTGAGTGCAACGAGCAAGAGAGCCTCTGTGGTGTTAGGGAGAGAGGTAATGTGGTCGAAGTGCTGGCATGGAGAAGTCCTCGTCACAGCATGGTTGTGAACAGATCTGAGCAGGGTGAGTCTGTGGCTCTTGAGGCTGGGGAGTATTTCACGTGTGGGATGGTGTGAATGTCAACAGCAGTGTTTGCTCTTTAAAAATGCCTAAAATCCTGGTGTGGACTAGCTGCGAGGGCAAAGGGGTAGTCCTCTGTGAAGGTGGTACAGAGGCACAGCCAGCATCAGCAGGGACATACATACGCTGTAGTCATGAGAGAAGGCAATGGCAGAGCTGCCAGCAAGAGGCTGAGAGCTCTTTCTCAGTCTGTTGAGTTTGGGCTGGCAGCCGTCCCCCCGTACCCTCTGGAATAACATTTTTTACAAAGATACCTGCTTCTCATTTTTGCCTTTGAAAGTCTCCTTGCAAGACGTGTGTATTATTAGCTGATTGAAAGTACCAAGGTAGCTGCTTGGTTATCCTAAGTACAGGTAAAATATGTGTGCAAATAAATGAAGTTGGCACTAAAGAATTTCACTGTACTGAATAAATAATTGCAAGTAGCAAGTCCAGCTCATTTCTACATCTGTCCCCTGCTCAGCTATCTGAGTGCTGTTACAATACAGGCCTCTTTTAATAGAGAGGACTGTTCTTTTTGTTCAAAAGCCATTTCTGTATCTGTCCTGGAGCCACTGCTGTCTTCGTGAATGACCGCTTCTGCTGCTCGATGCTCATAGAGAGTTCTTTGTTCGTGGCAAAGTGTCTCAGCTCAGAAGAACTCACTTGGATCTCAGAAAAAAGCGTATAACAATCTGTGGGACTGTGTTTGTTTGAGCACAACTGAAGGGATTGTGTACTAAATCAAAGTGAAAAGTCTGAATTTAGTCAGCCATAGCACTAAAATGTGACGATCGCTCATCACCATTCTGTTCTTAGTCCATCCCCATGGAAATCCTTCTGGATACAGATTCAAGAGAGTCCACACTAAGAATGCATTTCCAAGTGAAATTTTTTGTCTTGTGAAGGTATGAGCATGTCCCAGTGTTTAGACCCTGGGAACAGCAGTCCACCAACATGAATCTCCACTTGGTGCATGATGCAGAAGTCCTTGTAGGATCCCAGGGCTGAATTTGCAATGTTCTTCAGATTAATCTGTATTCGCCAGCCCATCCATAACATCCTCTTACCCTTTGCGGTCATAGTTATGATGAAAATTTATCACAGTTTACTTGCTAAATCAAATACATCTCTACTTTTTGTCAGGTGAATTCTTCTGAGCTGGTAGTGTTACAGCAGACCCTTCCCTTTCCTTTCAGTGAGTTTTGCATGCTGGAGTTCGATTTCACGATTGGTGCCTGACACGAGGTTTTCATTGCATTGACTGGGGGTGTTCCCCTCCTCCCAGTTCTGCACGATAACAAAGCATTGGTCCCTGCATCCTTGTTAGTATAATCTGCGATGAATACATGGCTGAAGGTCTCAGAAGTGGAGATCGAACACCTTTCAAAGTGTGCCTGCCCCGGGCCCTTTGTGAGGATAATTTCCCCATGCGGTCTGCCATTGATATCCGCGCGTAGGATGTCTCCTGTTTGCTGACATGGAACAGGCTCCCCTCGCTCCCTCTCTTGCCCTTCCCTACACCTGCCTTTTTACTAACTGTCCATTTACTCTCCCGAACACTTCCTTCGCTTGGTGCCCTGCCCTCGGGGCCAAAGCCATTAACTGCCAAGGCCCCTCTCTGCTAAAACAACTACCCCGTTGTGCAGCACTGGTGTTTTTTTTTTAGGGGAAGCTCCCGTGCACTTGCCCCTCACCCCACATCCCTGGCCTTTTGTGGCCCATTCAGTGACTCGCTTGACCCCTCCAGGACCTTATCGCCTTGTGGTCAGCATGTGTGTGCCCAGCAGACCGCGAGACGAAGTCACTGCTCTGTTGTCCTTTCGGGACAGTTGTTGGTGACATTTCACAGTCTCCTGACCTGAGCTGACACCATAAATATCGGTGTTTATGGGAAGGAGTGGGTGGGAGCTCACATCCACAGAGTGCACCAGTTGCTACTGCAGGCACGATCGATGCAGAGGGCTTTGTGTTTGGCTTGGAGGAAGAGAGGCAGGGTCTCCAGCTCGTTGACGATGGAAGTCTCTTCATTTTAGAGGGAGCTTTTATTATGTCAGTATTTAAATCTGCTGCATGAAATCACCAGTACTAAAAGGTTCAGCTTTCTGCAGGCAATAGGGTAGCCTTGCCATAGAGCTCAGATGCCTTCTAGCACCCTTCTAAGTCTGATTCTGCTCCAGAACCTGCTGCTGAAAGGCAGGTAGCCAGAGGAGCCCAGGCAGGCACTGATCCGTGGGGAGCCGGGACCGGAGCTCAGCTCCTGTGACCCCCAGTGTCTGGAAGCACAGTGGGTGTATTCCTGCCCTCCATCCTCCTCTTAGCTCTGGACATTTGCTGGTAGTCAAACTAAACCTTCCTGATGGCTCACATTGCTACCAGCCCTCTTGCCCTCCAGCAAGTCTCTACAGGAGACTTGAAGGAGCTTAGAAACCTGACCAGGCTGGAGAGGTTCACCAGAAGTTGTTTGTCCCTCTGCATCTCTTGGGTGGCCCCTCCTTTATTAAACCAAGCACGGTCTGCTTGCCTTCGTTGTAAAGGCCGTTTGCAGCCTGTCCCAGCCCTGTGCATCATGCTGTCATTTGCTATTGAGAGATCATGCTGCTGACAGCCAGCACGTCAGCTGCCACTGCCTTGTGGACAGACTGTCGAACAAGCATGTTTGCTTGGAAGCAGCTCACCTGGATGCTGCAGAGCTGCTGTTTTCTCTCCCCTAGTGCTCTCACCAGTGCTCAGTTGTCTGCAGGAGACATTGCAAGTGGTTTGCTGATGCCTTGTCTGTTGCTCAATGGTGTTTCATTGCTGGCATGTGTTCCTCTGACCGTATCTAGCTGCTGTATCATACTTTGCACTCACTGAAGAAAGGTATCTTTGCCCCTGACTAAAGCATCTGGGTCCAAAGATGCTCTCTAATAGTCACGATGGACAAAGAGAGAGCTGAGGGGAGAGTTGTGTTTCCCCATCAGGGTGCCGGGGCATTGTAGAATCCCAGAGCCGTGAAATTGCTGAGGTTGGCAGGGACCTCTGGAGACCATCTAGTCCGACCCCTGCTCAAAGCAGGGTCACCTGGAGCAGGTTGACCTGGGTGAGGCTTAGCAAGGCTGAGTGGGAGTGGAAAGGGGGAACAGCCTGGGGAAACCCCGTGGGCTTCAAACCGAGGGGCAGCACTGCTGCTGAGAGATTTTCCCTGCAGGGAGATATCCCTTCTCCCAGCATGGGACACATTACCTTTCACAGCCTTGTGCTGGGAAGAGTTGTGATAGCTGTGCTATCCTTTTAATAAATTAAAGTTACACTAAACAAAGCACAGAAGAAAATGCTGCAGAGAACTGTCTTTTTCTTGGGCTAGAGCTTATGAAATGCAAAATCAGAATATTGTGACTTCTTCCCCCCATACACACCTGAGAAACTTGGGCACAGAGAGAAGTGTAGAAGCAAGGTTACCCTGGCACTTAACAGCTGAGCTGTCATGTTTCTTGGATATTGAATTGCTTTTCCAAGTGCTTTTCCAAGGTGTGTTTTGTGTGCATGTCCACATAGCGAGGGGTTGGCTGAACTGGCAGCTGCTGTTGTGTGGAAGTGCACTACTTTGCTGATGCACGTAGGTAGATGGTGGCTTACATTTCGTATCTTTGCTTAAAAACAGAGCAGTTCCCTCCTTCAGAGACTGACCCCTTGCCCCTTGTCAGGACCTCGCCTCTCTCCATCCCCATCGCAGGCACAGACACATCTCCTCCTGCCAAACCTGAACAGCCTCATTATGTGTCTCATTCTCCCCAGCACTCTCCTAATCACTGACCACCTTGCTTACTACTTCCCATCTTCAGAAATCCCCTTTGCTTCCAGCTCCTCCTAGAGCCAGCATGCAGGCTGACCAGGCTGTTCCTGCATGGGAAGTGCCTGCGCCAAAACACCCTTTGCCTCCTTCTCCCTGTGTGGAACCCTCAGTGTGACTCTGGCACTGCTCCCTGTTCTCCTACCAGCGCTAACAATCTCTTGGACTGGGATTGATGGTCTCGGAAGTGCAGAGAGGCTGAGTAGCTGAGGTCACGCAGCACGTAGCTGGGGAAGCTGGGAGCGGAGCCGCATCTCACTGGAGCAGCCTCACTGCCCCTGCCGCCTTGAGAGACTTGAGCATGCATGCCTAGGTCTGGCACTCGAGTCTCTCTTGTAAAACGTGAGCGATCAAGTCAGCTCAGTGCACACATCTCTAATTAGAGGGGGGAGAGAGAGAGGGAAAGAGAGGAAGGAAAGAACGTACATTTATGAAAACATTTTAGCTGAAGCTGCAATAACCCAGACTTCTGAACTCAATTTGCCAGTAAATTTAGCACAGTACATTTGTTGGTAATGCACCACACTAACCTATTTGGTACAGTATAATTGCAGATATTGTGAATAGGATGACTGATGGGTAAATGAATTACAGAGCCAGCATTACAAGGGATGCTCTTTTGACATCAGAAAGTGAAAGTGCTTGTGGTATTCTCAAGAAAAATGAGGTTGTAATTATAGCTGGCTTTCTTGTGTTTGAATTCTGCATAATATGGCTTGGAGCATTTTCAGTTGCATCCCAGATGGAAAGGGCTCTGTTCTTACATAGAGAGGGTGAAGGACATCACTAGACAGCTGTGATGATGAAGAGGAGATACCTTGGGCCTGATCACATCCTCAGAAGGTGACATTGTTGTTTCACTGCACTCGGTGGTCACTAGCGTAAGCAAGAGCAAAACTGGGGAAACTACATGAGAAACTGAGGAAGTCATGCTGCCGTAGGTCTGCTAGGCTGACGGTCTCTGAACAAGAGGTCTTTTCTAATGGGTGGATCCCCCAAAATTTCCAGCCAAGGTTCAGATGCAACTGTACAGTGAGTTTAAACCTACTGAATTATTTTGCTTTGCTCGGTTCTTCATTGAGCCCTGGAGATTGATCGGGTTGAAAAGCGCTGCCCCAGGGCCCAGGACAGTAGATGGTACGCTCAAAAAGTTCCCACATGAGCTGGTTCCCTTCAAAAATCATTTCATTTATTCTAAAGCTACCTTGGCAGCTTTTCCTGTCCCACCCTTGATCTCCGCTGGCTCTGCCTCTGTGCCTTGACATCAGCCAGGTCTTTGGAAGGAGCAGTGGTGCAGGTATGGTGGTGCCAGCTAACAGGACAGAGCAAGACAGGAACCAGGAGTCCCTTTGGTCCGTAGCACTCATTATAAATGCACAGCGTGCCTGCAGGGGGCTGGGAGAATGTGTGTGCTTGTCTTGAAAGCCAGTGTTGTTGCAACTTGATTTGGGGAAGTGAAAACCACAGGCTGCTCTGCCTTCACTGGGTTTTTTTGCTCCACATTAGCTAGAGTTAGGAACTGTTTGTCTTGTGAAGAACAAGGCTGTAACTCAGTCCTTGTGAACAAAACCAGGCCAGTGTGAAATGATAACTCTGCCTTTGCTGTCCAGGATCCTGCAGGCATGCATGGAAGTGGTAAGTGCTCATGCCAGGGGAGCATCCCTGCTCCCGCAGAGCCGCGTGCTCGCAGATCCCTTATTGCCCAGGCTACAGTGTCAGAGGGAGTGTGGCTGAGTCCTCCCCTGAGCTCCTGCCAGTGCCTCAGAGGACACTGAGCCCTTCCTCAGCCCGAGGCAGCAGCAGGGTGTCAGGGTCAGTGTTTCTGGGGAGCCACACGCCTCGTAGCTGCCCCTGGGTGCTCTGTCCTGGAGGTTTCCTCCAGGTCTGGCATCTGCTATAATGCATCCATCCCAGGCCAGCTGTTGTGCAAGAGTGCCTGAAATCCTCTCTCCCTCTCCATGCTCATATTTACAACGGAATGTGATAAATTCAGTATTGATTCCTTCTGTTGCACTGTAAATTTTGCAAAAGATGATTAAATAGTGCAATAGAGTCTGCAAGCGCCGTGGCTCAATATGTTCTGGGCCGGCGTATCGACCCCCTCCATCCAACGGCAGCAAGTTCCACTCCCAGCCGCACCAGACCAGTAATTAAAATCCTGTGAGACTGGGATTTAGAAACCAATCATATCACAGCATCGAAGTGTCTAACATCCCAGCGTGGCGAGAGCAATAAGCGTATAAGTGCAAGCACATTTATGTCCATGTCGGAGTGCTTAAGAATAGTTTCCCCATAGGGCAGGGGAGCAAATAGATCCCTCTCTAAGTGTTTCTGGGTACAAAATTCTGCAGTGACATAATGTTTGTCATTAAGTTAATAGCTCTGCACATATGTGTAGATATATAGAGAGATGATGATTCTTTAGTTTCCCCTCTCATACTGTTACCTTACAAACAAGAATAAGGTGGATTGTTTTCACACCCAGGTATCAAGTAGGCATAAAACAACTTACACTCACTTTACAATAAAGCAAGACTGAAAGGAGCAGGTAGGTCAACTTCTTTTAAAAGGCATGGCAAAGAAAAAAGGTTTTTCTGAGCCCAAAATACAAAGTCCAAATTGCCCAAGCCTTTCCATGCTCTGGTCCTTCCTGTGCATTGCTGGAGAAGATTGTGTTTGAAGGCAGTTTGAATTTAACCACTTATGCAAGTTGAAAGCAGTTTGAGGTAAGATTAGCTAATATTCGTAACGTCTTGAGGGGAAGCCTGTTTTTTCCTCAGATATGTCAAGTCTTGTGCTCGGAGTGCAAGAACTTGCAGACCTGGCTCCCCTACTTCATCGTCTTCGTGAGGTCTGTGTCTGAGTGATACATGCAGTGCTGTGTGTCAGGCACAGGGGACCAGCAGCGACCGCAGTGATCCCCTTACCAGCTGCCCTGGGCAAAAGAGCTGCAGGAGGGAGGCTGCTGTGCCGTGCTGTGCCATGCTGTGTCATGTCGTGTCGTGTCGTGTCATGCCAGGGGTGCACCGGCAGCAGTACCCTTGCTCAAAGAAGCACTGCTGGAGGGCACTCTTCTCTGCTGGAGCTCTCAAAAGGCAGATCCAAAATAACATGTTTATATTTAACACACACATTAATTTATTTTTTTCTCTGTCTTCTTCCGTTGCAACCTTCCTATTTACCATACACGTGAACTGTTCTGTGTATTCAAAGAGAAATACAGTCCTCTTCTGTTATTTTTCTGGAAGGCACGTTCTGGTTGGGATTGTACCTGTGCACTGGGCATACCTCTACAGAGCTCTTTATTTTCCAGAGTTCCACTGGGGTCACTGAAAGCAAATTTGGTCATTTTATTGTATTTTGTAATTTTATACTGGGGTGAAAAATCTATGTGCAAGATTCCACCTATAAAGAAGGGCAACAGCCCTTGTCCAGCACTGAACAGCATAAAAGAGATCAAGTAAATGTGAAGGGCTTGTTCTGAGTTTGAAAGAGTGTTCTGTAGTTCATACCCTGAGGTGTATAATGCTGCGTTATGTGGTGCTGAGGACACCAAAAGGCCTTCAGGATGCAATGTGCCTGAATAAACAAGCATTGGGCTGAGTTTCAGGAGATCTGGGGTGCTTCTCAGCCCTGCCAGTGGCTCACTGTTCTAGATATTCCTCTCTTTCTTCCATCCTTTATCGTGTCCATCTGCACAGCAAGCTCCTCTAGACAGGTCACTCGCTGCTGGTGCTTAACGATGTGGCAATGCAGGACGTAGCATGGCTGGGAGCACACTGCACCCGACCACGTCCCTGCACCCCTGAGAGCAGCCGGGAACAGCACTGGGGAGGAAAACTCAGAGGAGGACAAATGTCTGGTGCTTTCTTCCTTCTGAACTAATTCCCCCTTTGATTCAGCAGCAAGTTAATGTTTTCATAGAGCTGTTGACGGCAACTCCAATGCCTCGTGCCCGATTTCCCGGTGAAAGGTGGCTCAGTGCCTGTCAATGCTTGTATGTAACTCAGATCAATTTTTCCACACGTGCATTGGTTTACATTTATTATCTAAGTTGAGTTTCACTTGCCAGCTCATCGCTGTCACTCAGATGGCTCTGAAAAACTTAGTATTGGTAGTCATCTTTGTCATGTCAGTATTAGCCCTCACTCCAGCCACTCACAGATGGTCTGACCACACAGGCATTAGCAGAAATCCCTTGGATGCCTTTGGACAGCTTTCTTCCTCTGTGGATACTGACCTTTAAATCCTTTGTTTTCAGTGTTTAAGTCATTATTTATCCATGAGGAGCCTTTTTCTTGTAACAGCTTGCTTCTTAGGTGCGGAACTCTGAAGTTCTCGGGCATCAGAGATGCATCTGCATGGAGTAGATCCCGGTTTCCAACTGAACAGTGATGGCATGGCCCCCAGCTCGGGAAGGCAAGGCTTTCTGCCAAAAAAGTTGTGCTGACTTTTCCTCTTACATGTTTTTTCCACATGTCTGCTACTGTGTTTCCTTGTGTAAGTGTTTTTTACAGACTGGTGTCACATTTGCTGCCTTCCACTGTCACCCTGTAGTGGACACGACAAGCCATGAGTCATTAGCGCTGGTGGATAATTTGGTGTTTAAGCTCCTTCTGAACTCCTCAGTGAAAAGTTTCTGGGCCTGGCAATTTATTAATGCTCAGTAATGTTTTAAAACTGTTTCTGCTCATGCTTCAACTTGAGGCAGTTCCTGCAGCGTGTCCCTGTAAGAGGTTTGGCGTGAGACCCTTTCCGTGGTAACTGCGGATGCAGAGTGCAGTTAGCCGTTCCTCACATCATCTCGAGCCCTCCTGCTTCACCTTGGTCACCTCTGGAAACTCACCTCCTCAGTCTGACTTCCAGCTTCTGATACAGTTAAAAAGCTGTTCTAGTTTTCATTCCTGAAGCAAGGGCTTCTTTTAAATACTTTTAGACCTGTGTTTTTTCCATTTTAACTTGCCAGAGCAAATGCTCCGTTCTGTTTTTCTCATCTGGACAGAGCTTCCAGGCTTTGAAGATCCTAACTTTTCTCATTATAAAGACTTTTTAATAAATAGCATGCGTCTCTTTTGTCTTTAACATCCATGTTTCTGAAAGTTATCTGCTGGTGGGCTGCAGCTTTATTTCTAGCAAGATTCATGTCGTTCTCTTTCAGAACAAAGGTCCTTGGCAATGGATTCTTCATTGAGTTTTGTTTATAATGATGTGAAGCACGAGCACGTGTCCTGCTGCAGCATGGTGCTTAGGAGCTGAGGTTTTGGAGAAAGTCTTTTACTCTGTCCAAGCGTGAATTAAGGCTTGCTTCTTGTCTTGTGAGCTTTCTGACTAGTTGCTTCAGCAAGCACCTCTTAGTCACTGGTTCTTACCAATTTATCAATTTATTAGTATCATGCTTTTTACCCTTGCAGGCCCTGCACTTTTTTTTTAGTGTGTTATGATGCCCTTCAGTCTCTCAGAGGTGTGATCCTAGTACTGTATTTTCCCTACTCAGTCAGGACATTTCTTTCTGTACAAATTCTGTGTTATTGGCTCATGCAATCAACTTACTTACCTTATTTTTGTTTCCAGTCTTTAATACCTAACATCAGTGCTCCACCAGTGGGACTTATTCCTTCACTGCAATATGCTGTTTATACACAGGCATTAAGGCATCCTGCTATTACCTTCCTGCGTGCTATTACCAGTCTCCTCTGATGCCTCCATTCCAGCTTGCACATCCTAGTTTTGGATTTTGCCACTACCGTCTGTCAGAAGCACACACAGATTTGTTCTCAGCGTGGTTCCCGAGATTTGTGAGCACCGGTTGAGCTGCACCTCTGTGAGGACCTCTCGTTGCTGTTTCTTACCTGCCCTTGTCAGCATCTGAACTTCATCTTGGGACCTCTGGATATTTCTGGTTTAGAGGATCTCTCCTTTCCTTGTAGACTCTCTCTACTCCAGAAACATCTAGTTCTTAATTGAGTCTGAACACTTCCTTCCTACATCACTTTTTCAATGGAGTATCGAGGCACCATCTCTCTGTTTGGTCGTGTATGTGTTAAAATTTATTAAAAACCATGCACAGTCATAGTAGTGACTAGGTCGATACAGTGAGAATAAATCCTCAAGAGATGGATAAGTTGCCAGCTTGGTCGGTTAGGACAAAATGTATTTTTAATGCTGTCAGATGCAAAGTTCCGCACATTGGGGGAGGATTAGGGTGGTATCGACCTTTGGAAAGTGGAGGCTCTGGAAAGGATGCAGAGTCACAGCCAGGTGAGCAGGAGCAGGAGGAAGCACTGAGAGCTGAGCCACACCAAAATGAGCCGGTCCGAGGCTGTATTAACAGGGGAGCAGTCAGAGGGCGATGGGAATTTTAGGAAGGAGAGGCAGGACGAGAACTAATGCATGATGCTGGACAAACTCGTACTGGATAGGCTTCCTATGCTTTAAGAGTGAGGGTGGACCAAGGGAGCACAGATCCTGTCCCCTAAGAGCTCCGGGTGGGCTGCTGCCATCCCGGAGCCGTGCATTAGCCAGCGCTTGATGTGATGGCACTGAACCTCGTTCAGGTAACGCAATGTTCTGCACTGCCTGGGATATCGCACTCATGGTGCCTGCTGGCCTTGGCCACCGGGAAACCACGAGGAGTTCATTCAGGGGGAGAACGGCGTTTCACAGCCATCTTCATCTGCATGCGTGGTTCTCCTGATGGAGTGTTTATGGGTTGAGCTGTCAGGCTAAAAGAAAGTTGTTTCATGTGTGTTCTCATTAAAGTGATGCTTCATTTGGTGACAGAAGGAAAGGATTTGAGGAACTGTGTAGAAGCAAATATTGAAAATCCTGCTGAACGGTGTGATATCACCACACTCAGGCACAGCAGCACACTTGGGAAACATTTTCTGAATCTTTTTTGCACCTTGTGGTCAGTGTTTGTGGTATCATTGCATTGTACAGTACTAACATTTTTAATTATGATATTATGAATCACTAATGAGTGATTCTTATTGTTCAGTGCAATGTACTTTCAGTTACCTTCTCAGCTATATTTGTAGTCCCCTCAAAGAGGGACTATACGTATGCGTACGTGGACTTGTATATAGATGTCCGTGGGTATGGGAGAAGTCAGAGGCTTGGGAGCTTGCAACTGCTCACCGTGGTGGGGGCTGACCCGGAGCCTCAGCCTCAAGCCCACATCACCAGTCAAGGTGGTACAGCCAAGTGTGGCCCAGAAGAATTATTAGATCTTTGAGCCATATGTTGCTCTTAAGTATGCTGAGCATTTACTCCTATGGAGACCAATGTTTTCACTGGAGGGGCCAGAGGCAGTATTAGCCTCAGCGTGTCAATGCACTGAGATGGTTTGATCTCATATACTGTCATGGCCAGGGTAATTAGCAATGCCACCAAGGAAGAGGGGTGGGTCTGGATATTGAATCATCTGGAGTATTGTCCTCAAGTGTGCCCGCAGCTTCTACTTCCACCCAGTACCTCTGAAAATTTTGCTCTGGGTCTTCCCTTGATGAAATTTGAGGGTATTCCCGGGGGACTGTATGTTCACATTGAAATTCAAGCGCTTGGGAAGATTCATTCGAGGTAGTAGCAGGGGCAGGTCCTTGGCAAGAGCTAAAGGTTAAAGCCCAGCAAGTGGAGCAGCACCCTGTAATGCATCTCTTGTATTTAGTGAAACATCAGGCAAGAAAAGAGCGGTAGGATTGTAGGCTGGGGTGGCTACTTTCATACTAATGTTGTATGTTAAAAGCTGCTTGTGAAATACGTGTCTTATTGATTTAAAAATAGGTTTATGTTACTGGAAAAAGGGGTGATCATGCTAATTCAATCACTGAAGACTCAGGAGGAGAGAAGTCTTTTTATATTACTTTAACTAGCCATGTGGAGCAATAATAATGTCATTCCTTGTCAAAGCTGATGGCTGATGACATTGTGTAATCCCCAGCAGGTAGTGTGGGCTGCTTCCTCCTGGTGAATCCCAGACTATGTTGGTATTTGAACAGGGCCACGGAAAGGTGTAACTGCAGTGGCAAATTGCATTCAGTGCACCAGAGTTGTGCAATTCATCCCAGCGCTTGTCTGCCGCTCAAAGCCTCCCTGGTTCAGGACAACAGCCGCTCTCTGTGCCCATCTCCAGCACCCTCAGCAGCATACCCACTGTGGGCATGGGGATTTCCAGGCTCTTCTTTCTGGGATTTAGTCTGCTTCACCAGAAAAGACTTTTTGCAGACAGGACATTCGGAATGGCACCAGGACATAGACCGTCTCATGCTAGTTCATAGCAGCTGCGTCCTCTGTCCCCAAAGCAGCTCCTGTTGAGCGGTCTGCAGAAGAGAGGCTCAGGACCGAAACGCTGAGGTTGGAGGTTACCTCTGAGGATGCCTGAGAGCAGCAGTCCGCTAAGGAGCTTTCACAGCATCTGGTTGCACTATGAAATGAGGTCCTAACACTTACTCCTTTCCTTGTCTCAGTGCCCCGGGCTTTCCCAAGTTTCACAGGCTTTCTGTGTCCGGTCTTTGGAGAAATGTAGCTCTCTGGGTGTCCCTATGGGTCATTGATAATGCTTTGAGCCCCATTCTGTCTGTCTGAGGTGTGAGGCTTATTCTTGCTTCATCAGGCACCTATTTGGCTACATGCCCTGAGCCAGATCTCCGCTCCTCTGCCCTGTCAGGACAGACTGGTGGAGAATGGAGAGCAAGGACCGAGCTGCAGCAGGGTCCCAGGGCTGCCGAGCTGCAGAGGACACAGAGCTGCCCACGGAGCATTGCTGGGATGCTCCTCCAAGCCCTGTGCGAGCCCTGCGAGCCCCTGGCATCCTCCTCTCCCTCCTGCCATCACCTCCTCCTCTCTGCCATCTCCCCCTCTCCCTGCCATCCCCATCTCCTCCCTGACGGCAGTGGAGGACCTGGGTACCAGCACCTGCTGTGTCGTGAGCTCTATTGACAGTTATCCAGAATCTGAAGGAATTCAAGACAAATTGTTAAGAGGATGGAGTTAATAAAATTTGAAAAATTGAGGCCTGTCACTCTGCTAAACTTTTTTCGATACTGCTGACAGAAACATATTTCCCCAATGAGTGACCTTATGCAGCTGCTCCAGCGACGCGGTGCCGCGCGGATGCTGCGAGTGAACCAGCATGCTATTTATCAAATATTATAAGCCGGGGCCTCCTAATATGAGCAGGGAGGTGTGGGAGGAGGCGACGGGCTCGCACAGCCCGAGGTGTTGCCCAGGTGTCGATCTCCAGCTACAGACAGCTAGTGGGAGGTGACAAATTGCCTTCTATTAAGTCTCCAAAGGTTGACGTCCCCTCCGCCACTGCTCCAGCCAGCTGCCGGGGTGGGAGAGGGCAGAGGAGGCGGTGGAGATGGGGAAGGGGGTCAGGCCGGGGCGCTGACAAACCGGTCGCCACTTTTACCTTCTATTAGCAAGCAAAGTGACACTGTTATTTATTGCAGCGTAATATTTTATTGCTGCCGGTACTCGAGGTTGGAATCGACCAGTTGTAGGAGTCAGGTTCTATCAATTATTGCAGCAATTAGTCAAGTCGTCAAAGCCATTAACAGGGGGATTAGGCCAATATTGGATAGCCATTATTGATAGATCCAGGAGAAGGGGAAAGCCAAACAAACCCTCAACCTCCATCTAAAATGAGAGCAGGCCTAGCCTCGAGGATGTCATCATTTGGAGAAGCCAGAAAACTTGCCCCCCTCCTCACTGCACAAACCTGGGGTGGCTTTTGGCAGCAGGGGGGGGCCGTGGGAGCACTGTCTCTTTAAAAGATATTGAGTGGCCGGCCTCAGCAGTATATAATCTCACCTGTCTCGATCATATTCTTTATTTGCAATGACAAGGCTTGCAATAGAAATTACTCTGTGTCGAATGTTTATGGAGCACATTTTTCATTCTGTAAGCAAATATAGATCCCTGATGCCAATGCTTAGAAATAGCTAATCTCTCTGGCTCCCGCTCGCAGAGAGTCCTCTCACTTCTTTCATATATTATGATTGCTGCTCACTTTTATTGAGCAATCCTGGTGCTCTGCACTCTGCTGCATTATAGAAGCAGAAGCTGCAGCCTGCTTTGCGTGTGCCAAGGTACTCGGTTTGTTCCTGTTTCCAGCGGGATGGAAGATGTTTGCTGAGCCCCTTGCAAAGTGGGGATGCTGTAGTAGTGCCCAGGCTCCTGTTTTTCAGTCGTGCACAGGCATCGTCAGCCTGCCCTTCCCAGCAGCTTGTCACCACTGTCCCCTCCGTTTTACAGGCAAATCAGCCAGACCGACTATAGGTTCTTCCCTCCCCAGGTTGCTTCTCAAGGCTCGATAAGTGCTGTAGCTTTGAAACCGGTGGAATGGTCAGCTCAAGCACCAACCTGAGGGATTTCAGGCCGTTCTGAAGGCTCATTCTCCTAACCCTTGGTGTCTGGTTGGTGACAGCAAGCTGTCGTGGAGTCACAGAGTGCACCAACATTAGTGCTGAGTCTCTCTGCCTTAGACATACCTCCTGAGATGCTGAGAGCCAGAGATTAATCCTGAGACCTTGCCTGCCTCACTGGCTATTCCCCAGTACCCCTCTCTCCTGATCTTGGACTGCCCTGTCCAAGATTCCCTCTATATACTTCCCATCACTGCAACTGGGAGCCGTTTGCCTTTGCACATTCTTCCGCAGTCCAGCGTGTCTGGGACGGGGACAGAGGACGGGGAGCAATCTCTGTGTGAGCTTGTTTCTGTGAGGGTGCCCATCTGACTCCCTCCAGTTCAGTCTTTGGGGTTTGTTGACTTTTTTTTTTTTTAATTACATTCTAAAGAAGAGTGTGATTTTCCCCCAGAAGCCACTCCTGTGGCTTAGGGTGGCAGCTGTTTAGCAGACTACAGCCATCTCCATCTCCAGCTTGGAGTAACAGAGAGGAAGGGTAGCGTGTCCAATTGAAGTCGTAATGGTCCCATGTGGCTCCCACAGGATCGGGAGCGGGTGCTTTTGTGAAGCTGTATTTTCTTCTGGTGACCATGTGCTCTCATCCCCCACAGCAGCTCTTCCCTGCCAAGCCAATTGTTAGCAGTGACAATTCCTTTTCTTGTTCCCTGGACACCCGTGCATGTAACCGCTGGTTGTACATTGTCCCTTTCTGATCCAGATAGCCTTTGGAGCAAAGGTTAGGAGGGGATGCTGACTAGGACAGGAGGCACAAGATGTGCTTCCTGCTCATTCTGCCCCAAGACTGAACTCCGATCCCCTGATCTTATCAATTTCTTCCTGCCATCAGGTGCCAACCCCCTGCAGAAGAACGAAATGGGACATACACCCCTGGATTATGCCCGTGAAGGGGAGGTCATGAATCTTCTGAAAGCGTCGGAGACAAAGGTGAGCCTGAGATTCCAGTGACTTTGTGCTTCCTTTCCCACTACAAGAACAGTTTTAAAGAAGACCTGGCACAAGCAATGGACGAGCACCTTAGCACACCTACACCTCCATGCTTTTTCAAAAGAGGTCTGTATAAGTTAATGACATGATGCATAAGGGGAAAAAAACCCTCTTCTGAAGTCTTGTTAGCTGTGTTTGTGGCTATGTGTCCTCCTCTTCCATGTTAACATTTCTTTCTCAGCAGTGACCTGCACAGGACCAGTAATACTGTTCTGTAAGCCCTTGGCAAAAAAACAGTAAAATCAGGGCGTTGTTTTTACTGTATTTTCTGAAATTCGTGGTAAAAGAACCAGGTCTGAGAACCCAGAGTCCAGTTGTGGGCCTGGTATCCACGCATTCATGAGCACCAGTCTAAGGCAAAAGACCCCCATTTCTGCTGTCTGGTTGTGAAATGGCCATCTCATCCCTTCAGCCTCACTGTCTCCTTGAGTGGGCTGGAGCACATCGTGTACCATTCGTGAGTTGCTGTTATAAGGTATTTTAAAGAGGGAAAAGAACCACATTTGCCATAGTGGTTCCAATAAAAAACCCAGGAGTAAGTAGATGGACAGAGATGTGCAGCCTGATGTCAAGGATTTAAAATTCCTGGATATGAGGCCTTGTTCGAGTAGAAGCAACTAATTATCAATTGGTATGAGAGGCCATCACAGCAGCCGTGAGCAATGCCTCTTGAGCATCGTGGCTCCAAGAATCTTAGGTCAGTGGGAGTGTGAAACGCCCCCCGCTGCCTGATGAAGGGGGTGGTACCAATGCCACCAGACTGCAAAAGCAGAAACTGAGGCATGAGGAGGCCAGGTTTGCTCGTGGTTGCAGACTTATCCTCTGATGTTATGCTCCTCAGAGGTTGGTCTACAGGTTTGGAATTTGAACTTGTGTGCTGGAAAACCAGAAGTTAAGAACTTGCCCACAAGTGGAAGAGGAAGTAATTAAAACTGTGGCAATTACTACATTTAGTGGACATTACTATGAGTTAAATGTGCCAGGCAGTCAAAACTGCTGTACTGCCTGCACTCACCTAGGAAAATCCTTGCTCAAGCAGGAGTTCAGAATCATGTTCCCTGAATGCTAAACCTCTGTCCTAAGCAAGGAGACAGGGATCTTTCCTCTTGGGCTCTCCATGCTCCGTCACGGCAAATGAAACCCTGACCGTGGCGCTCCTCTGCAGAGCTGACAGCTTCTTGTGTTAGCCAGAAGCACCGCTTGGTCGCTTGGACAGCTCTCCAAGCAAGTTTTAAGGAAGAAAACTTGAGAATAAAATACTTGAAATCTTTACGAGAAGGAGGGGGGGGAATTATCGGCTGGGTAAACGGTCTCTGGAGTCCAGCATTGGCAAGGAAATCTGCCCCTAACAGTTTGAAAAGCTGCATTGGTTTTTATGCTTAACTAATAGAAGGAGGAGAGAAAAGAAATATATCTATAGAGATGTTCCTGATCAAAATGATTGTACTTGTATATAAAACGTAAGGCAGTCAAGCCAGCTCGTGATGAATATTCAGCTGGGGGGGATATGGTGCTCCAGGGGTTGCATCCACCCCAGTATCTGCATTCCACTGAGAGTCTTTGAGAATTTATTGCTCATTTTAATCACTGCTAGAGAATGAATTGGCAGAACTATTACTGGATAGGCACATCCCATAGATTTTATTTACATATCCTTGTGACAGAATAACAAGGAGTTTTCATATGTATTTTTAATTTATTTTGATTTCCTTTATTCTTTAAAAAAAAAAAAAAGAATTCTGTGTGTGCTTTCCCTATGCTAGACCACACTTGCCTGGTGTTTAGGACTCTTGAGGTAGTTCACATTGCTAAACAGTCCAGTGAAATTTAAATAAGCTGTCATGTATCTAGGGCAGAAAGGAAGGGAGTAGCCCTCAAAACTAGTGTCTTCTGTATGTAACTGGAAGGAAACCAGCCCCAGAACTGGTTTCAGCTCTTCTAAGTCTTTCTTTGCCATTCAAGTCCTCTTTCCCCTGGTGTACTGGGCCCAGTCAGATCCATCCAGTGGTCTCTCCTGTGTCCCATCAGTGGCTGCTAACAGATTTTTAAGGAATGTTTCAGCCAGGATGAGCACACAGTTGCCGTTTCTCTGGGCTCCCTTCTGGCAAGCAGTGGTGTGAGGACCTCCTGAACTGGAGCTTGTGTCGCCTTCATCATCCTGAATTGCCTTTGATGGACCTTTTAAAGAAAACAAACATCCAGCTGTGGCTTGCTTTTTCCATCCAGAACATCCTCGGGTTGTTGGTTTAAGTATATTTTATGAGAAAAATTTCTCTTTTGGTTGTTTGCAAAGTGTCTGTTCATTAAGCCCCACACAATCTTAAATGTAGTGTCAGGGGCAGAGCAGTCTTGCAGTGAAAGCTGATTTTATGCTTTCTGTAAACCCACAAGAATTACTTCAAGATGGTGTTTGCCCTTCCCGTGGAAGAACTACTCTCCAGATATCCAAAGGCTGTCACAGCTTAGTTCACATCCCCAACGTGTTCTGCAGCTGACCAGAGGTTTATCATCTTGCTTTCCTTTAATTTTTTAAACTCTTACCCCTGTAAGGCGAAAGACACTGTCCCCTCCACATCTGTAGGTTTTCTGCAAAGGTTTGCTTCTGCTGGTGCTGTGCTTTTGAACCTCTTCCCTCTGAATATTTTCCCGTAAATGCAGTCATGCTTGGGAGGGATGCCGTGCTGGGTAAAGAATAACGAAAGCCAGTGAATACAATTGCCATACCCATCTTGGTGACAGGCAGCCAGCTGTTATTATCTCAAAGTGAGGTCTGCCAAAGCACAGACAGAGTGAATATCTTATTAAAAATGAACATCTCTTGTGCTTTTGGCATTGCATCAGGAGAACCTCTTAGCCCAGGTGAGCGCAGGAGTTCGGTTGCCTTCAATGCAAAAGCAGGGTACCGCTCCTTGCATTTCTTTCAGAGCACGTAACACCGCTGTAATCCGCTTAAGTGCCAGTGATGTGCTGCTCAGAGGGTGAGGACACAGTCCCCACTGACACTGTTTCACACTGCAAACCTGGAACGGGTGTTGCTTTCTCCGGCTGCTGGTTTCCTCACCACCAACACTGAGGACTGAAGTCAAATGCAGATGAGGTCAAAATGTCCAGCAGAAATGTCTGGCAGGAGCGAGACCTGGGTCAGATGTGGTGCTCCAGCTGCCCCTGGTGTCAAGATAGCAGGGAGAAGGTGGGAGAAGCTGGGTGCATACCTCTGTAGGAGGGTGGTGGAGGGAATGGAAGAGAAAGGAGTGCAAGCTTGTGTCTCGTGTAAAACCCAAGGGGCTTTTTGTTGCAGGTTGTATCCCAGACTGATCTAAAAATATGTTTTTCTCGGTGGACTTTTCTCGTTCTGGTGAGCCCTGCTCAGTGTGGGTTGTGGCTGCTGCTCAGGATGCTCCGAGCTGGCAGCATGGCCCGACTGCGAGATGCCTGGTGGTACTGCAGCTCTGCCAAGGAGATGGCACATGGGACGGCAGGTCTCTCCAGAACAGAGCCTGAGCAGAAAACCATAGTGGGACAGCTTGGAAAAAGCACAGTAACTGGTGCAGTTTTTTACCCATGAAAGGGACTTTTTTCCTACCCAAGGACTTCTATAACGTTGGTTTTCCAAGGAGGGAGGGAGAGGGCATTGCAGAAAAAGGGCATCCCCTCCTGCTCTTCGTGCATGTCTTCCTGCTTCTCTATAAACCCACGCAAATCGTTCAGTATCCTGACAACACAGATCACATTCTCTGTACCTTAAGAAAGGCAGAAGAGGAGGGAGGAAGAAAAGATTTGTCAAGATATATAGAAAGACACAGATATATGGCAAGAGCAGTGCTTTGAGCCTTGTGGTGTACACGGAGCCTGGGGGAGATCACCACAGACATGACGGTGTCTGTCCCACAGTGCTGTTCCGCTGGGATCCGCAGGGAAGTTATTGCTCCACATGAGGCATCAGGGCTGATGGCATCTCTCCGTTACACACGAGACTGATAGCACCAGCCAAAATTGGATTGTTTGCTATTTATTTTTTTTTAACTTCTGTCAGAGCCACTACTGGCCCAGGAAACACTGGCAACCTGGCCTGGGGGGTTTTATCTGCTCCGGCTCTGGCAGCAGGATCCTGCTGCCGCTTCTGCAACTGCTTTCTGGTTTTGTTAGAGGTGTTTCCCCTTCAGGAACGTGGGTTAAATGATGGGGCCAGTTATGTGTGTTAAGTTACTCACTCTGCAAACCCTGTGGGCTCTTTATGTTCTGTCCTTAGCTAAGTCTGGCGTTGTGGGACGGTTGTTTCCAGAGCAGTGTTTCACTGGTGAGATGGCCAGCCTCTGCTTGTGAGGGGAAAGGTGCTCAGCAGGAAGTTTTGCAGCATTTTCTACAGACGAGCAGGGGCTAGATTTATCCTCTTTCCTCTGGAAGTTCACTGCCCCATAAGACCTGCTCCCACACTGCCTGTATCCCATCCCCAAGCATCTCAGAGATGTGCTTGTGTCGGACGTCTCTGTAAACTACTCTGTGTGCTATCTCAGCCTTCAGCTCCAGAAAATGATCTGGGTGGAAGCAATGCATAAGTCACTGGCTCTCAAAGGCCCTGCTTCCTTGTGAGCTGGAGGTGGAAGAAGGCAAATTTCCAGAGTAAAGAGCATTTTCCAGTGCCGTCCTGTGTGCTGCTGTGGGTTTGTCTGCAAAGCAATGGTGTCCGACATCCCCAGTGTACACAACAGGACACACTGATGCTCTTCCATCCCTGCGGGATGTTGTTGGAGTCTTTGAACAGGAGATGTGTGGAGGGTAAGAAAACAAATATAGGTAGAATAGTCAAAGCTTTATTTTTCAAAATAAGCAAGCTCATAACAAGTTAAGAGTTCATTAGGAAATTTGAGCAGTGTCAGTGTTCCCTCTGTGTCACTGTTACAGAAGCAGTGCAGTGTCTGGTTTTCCCATCAGCTGCAAAGCCGGTTCCTGAGTGCTGCCCATGGTGTGGCAGCTCACCCACTTCTCTCCATTCCCGTGCACCCCAGCCTCCGTCCCCAGCAGATCCAGAAATTTCACCTTGCTTGAGCTGGTGCTTCCAGACCAAGCTGCATCTGCCCTGGCTGCTTCCCAGTGCCAGGGAGCAGTGCTCTGTCTGTCTGGGTGTCAGAGAGATACCCATGCAGGGCTTTGCAGTTCTGGGGAGGGGGAGACTCTATGTACCTACCTGACGCTTATGTTGTTGCTCTGAAAAGCCTCTGGTCCCAATGTTTTCTTCCCTCCCACAGTTCCAGGAGGAGCAGCGCAGGAGGGAGGTGGAGGAACGCCGGAGGTTTCCACTGGAGCAACGGCTAAAAGAGCACATCATCGGTCAGGAGAGCGCAATAGCAACGGTGGGAGCAGGTAGGACCCCTCGCCCACCGCCCACTCTGCCCCCCCACATCT
Organism: Buteo buteo; assembly: GCF_964188355.1. Taxonomy (NCBI): domain Eukaryota; kingdom Metazoa; phylum Chordata; class Aves; order Accipitriformes; family Accipitridae; genus Buteo; species Buteo buteo. The sequence continues at coordinate 29,077,251 of NC_134188.1, forward strand.
TCTGCTCTGCAGGGAAAGCAAGCCATTCCCTCAAGCCCTGATCTGAGGCTGCCTCTGAGCAGGTCACCAAGGTTGGTGGGGGACTCACCGTGAGGTCCAGCAGGTATTTCTTGGCTGTGAGAGAGAACGCTTGCTCTTTATCACAAGAGGGGCTGTTTCAGGTGCAGCAGCAGAGAGGACCATTGGATGCTTTCTTCCCAGGCACTGGAGTGAGGTGCCTACAAGCCCTTTCATTTGGGATGCTTTCTCCCCAGATTAAGTGTAGTGTCTCAAAGGTCAAAGTTGGTCACTGACATGCCCACCTCACACCTTTGAGCATGCACGCAGGCAGTTCTCAGCTAAACACAGTGGCTGAACATGATGACACTTGAACATTGAGCTATCTTTTTACAAGATCATTTGTCTTAAGAATATCACTCATTAATAATTTGCGAGCAGTTTTGTACAACTTTATGTACAGAAGCCCCTCACACACAGGCTGCTTTGGGGAATTTTCCTGTATCCCTTACAGATTTGGGGCTTCATTCCACATAAAATACAAGCACATGCTTCAGCCACACTTTCCAGGCCATATGTGCTACGTCAGATCAAAGGCCAGTGTCCTGTCACTGTTACCAGAGCACAGGGAGCTTTAGCAAGACAAATACAGAGTGGTATTTCCTCACTCTACTCCCCCAATGTCCATCAATTTGCAAGCCAGGAGTACCCTGAACCAGAAGTTACAATTTTGTGTGCAGCAGCCCTCAAGAGAGTTTTCTTCCATGAATTTGTCCAAGTTTCCCTTGGATCTCCTGTGAACATCCAGCCTCTGCAGCGTCCTTTGGCAGACAGTTGCATAGCTAGGGAAGAAATAGACCCTTTTATTCATTTTAAATCTGCCTCCTGAGAGTTTCGCCTGGTGCCCTCTAGTTCTTGTGTCAAACAAAGCATTTGCTGCTGAGGAAACGGTTGCTCAGCCAAAGTAGCTGCAGTTTATGGCACAAAGCTCTTCTTGCCTCATAACAGACTGATTCCAGTTGGAGTTCAGAGCCTGGCCCCATTTGATCAGTGGGGATTGTGATCCTGAGCTCTCAGAGTGTGTTTGGTTGTGGTTAGTCATAAGATACCCAGGCTTTGGGGACGATGGGATGGATGATAGCTGATGGAAGGGTTATTTGCCTCCTGAGCCTTTTCTATCCCTACCTTTCTGGAGGTGTTGCCAGTAAATACCAAAGATAACATTAAAGCAAAACCTTTTGCAGCAGCATGTCCCTGTGGCATTCCCTGCTGTATCCGCGAGCCCTTACAGATACAAGGGGACACCATCTTTTGCTATATACACTGCTGAGAGAGGAGTGCTGCATGAGGCACCTCCTTAAGAGACTCAACTTTAAAGCACATTGCCTTTACAAGTCTGCTTCTGTTGTTTTCTGTCTTGCAAGCCATGTTAGTTGTCTGTGCTATAGATTTGGTAAAACACGTGGTCACACATGTCCGTGAATCCATTGCAAACAGTGCAAGCCCTTAGCTAGTGTTGCCTTGTCTGGGTCTGCTGAAAGCCGTGCTCAAATGAGGGTGCTGGTGCCTTTTTCTGGAGGTGTTTCTCCTGCACTTCAAATTCTAAGTTCTCACTGCTTATAAAAAAATTAAATAAATGCAGGGAATAAATGAGGAGTCTGGCCTCTTGTGGCTGTGATGGAACCATACAAGTGTGCAGCAAGGGTTGGAGGAAAAGGTAATGGTTTTCATCGGACCAATGGTTGGAGTTGGGGGAAAAAACAGACCAGCTTTTAGGCACACTGGCCCAAACAGAAACCATGAATTTCAGATGAGCGCAGACAGTTGCTCTGAGCATAACTTCGTTAATCAATTAGGCACTTTGAGATGAAAGGGTGCTGGGCATCTGTGGAGCAGAGGGGGATGATTTCTGACTGTATCAGTTAGCCTAGTAAATGCGATTATCTGTCGCTGTAAACCTTGCTTTGCTTATACCACCACGGCTCCGGCAGCAGCATCCCTGCAAAGCGTGAGCCTGGGGCATCAGCCTGGCCCTGCAGAGAGCCTGGAGCTGCAGCTCCACCAGCTCCGAGCCACCCGCTACCCTCCCGGGGAGCGCTACGCTTTGTCTCTCGCTGGACGCACCAGCCAGACTCCATCCATTGCACGTGATGGAGCGCACAGCCCCGACCAGAGCACCTATAGGGAAAAGAAAAGAGAGGTCCTGGTTGTTTGTGTGAGGTGGTTTTCCTTGGTGTCACAAGCTTGGGGCAGCCACTCAAAACTCAGGAGCAGTTTTTTTCATGCTGGACACTAAAAGACTGTAAGGAAATCAAGGCTCCAGCAAGCTGGGCTGGGTTCAATTTGCCAGTCCAAAGCCTGAAAGCCTCTGGATCCTGTTAAAAATTCCTTGAACCATCCACGCATCCTAGTTCAGTGCCTGAAAACGGGACAGCAAGGTAAGACCAGGCTGAGGTCAGGGCAGAACTGTGAGCAACGTGCTGTCATAAATACAAAAACCATAGCGGTCTAGTTAACAAAGACGAGTCCTGTGTGATCTGGAAGCCCTGGAAAGAGCCAGCTCTCCCCCTGCAAACACAACAGACACCCTCTGTGTTTGGAGAGTGGCTGTGCCTGGGGGCAGCAGTACGGGCTAATTGGGAAGCTTTGATTAATGGGTAGTGCCTGTTTCTGACACAGGTGGTGTTTCTGCACATTAAAGTGGCTGCCTTTATGGAGGTTTCTCTTATTGAATTATAGGGAATGTGCTTGATACCCCTGCAGCCTCAGGATATCAGACCAAAAGGTAGCAGGAGAGTCTCTGTCCCCTCCTCCCCCTCTTCCCTTCTGCCCCATTTTTGTTGTTTTCTTTCAGGAAGAGTGAATTTAGAGACATGACTTTTTCTTTCAAGCACTTCCTGTCTATTTTTGTTATTTATTTTATTCCCAGCTGGTTTTGCTGCCACTTTGTGGACTCCACGTGCCTCCTGTTTTGCACTCGCCAATGCAGTTTGTTGGCTAGGAGACTTGCCGCACACCACATCTCGAGATTTACCGAGCCTAGCTGATATGTTTAATTTATAACTGCTGCCTTAATTGAATAATCTGATTTAATCCGTCACTCGGTGCATGATCCAAACAGTCTCCAGAGGGGCTCAGCCGAGAATACAAAGGGAATGTGTGCTCTGGTGTTTGCCACGCAGGTCCGGGGTGGTGGGGATGCACAGAGGCTCCGACTGCCGGGATGCTTGCACGGAGCTTGCTGCAGTCGCAGCACCAACAGCTTGACATCTTTACCGCAGAGGGAGGAAACCCTTCTCTGTCATTTCCATGGGATATATCTGAGCCCTGCTGCTCTCTTTTCTGCTACATGAAGCAGGACAAACAATGGCAGGACCGTGAGAAGGTGGATGATGGTTAACAGATCATAACAGGGCATCTCTGAGAGTGCAGGATTCCTCCCAGTGCCCTGACTGGGGATGGCAATGGTGGGAGGCAGCTTGGCTGTGGCTGAATGATGCTTTCCCCTCTGCGGGTGTAGATGTTTGATTCACTTTAACAAAATCCAAATTAAATATTCCATCTCATAATATGTCAGAAAGAAACAGGCAGGTCATTCCTGTGATCCCAGGAACTAATGACAGCCTGGATGCTACAACTGGTTCATGCAAATGAAGAGCTAAAAGGCTTATGGTTGTGTTTCCAGGGCACTTTCATAAATGATTATACTCTGAATCTGGTTAGGTCTTATTTGGCTTTTCACTTGAAGATGCAGAGGCACCAGGGTGAAGCAGTGCATGCTTCTTGGGGATCAACAGAAAGAAAGCATCTCCTGTCTGAGGTTATAAACTGAAGGAGAGCATTTTTTGAAACTATATATTTTTTTGTTTGTTTTGTGATCTCGTATCCTAAATATCATGTCAGAGAAAGAATATGTCTTTTATAAAGATACAAAACGTTTACCAGGCAGTGGTCACTTAGGGGTGGGAGGCTCAAAAACACCACTTCCCAGTGCTGATTTCCTAAACTTTTTGGATCAAACTAATCTGTTACAACTCTTCCTGAAGTTGAATAAGAAGGGAGGAAGGAAAAGTGTTGTGTATTTTTTAGTGTAGAGATTTTGAATAAAGGGTAGTGCAGAAATTCTACTTTTTAATTGTAAAATTACAAATTTCAAACATGCTAAGCAGTTATGAAGTTGAAATCAGTTGGCATTTCAAAGCTGAAGGAAAATGGGTAAGCAGGAATATCATCCTGCTCTGGTCCAAAGGAAATTGGTTTTATTTTGGACAAGATAGGATCCTTTACAAGTTCTATATTTCAGTGTGTGTAGCACTTGTTGCCTGCAAGTCAGGTCAGACTTTGCAAGGAAACAGCTTTGGTCTAGTTTGAGGTTCGTCTTCTTCCACATCCCGGAGCCACCGACAGTGGGGCTGGATGAGCAGTTCTTTGGGGATGCAGTAGACCCTGGACTGTAGATGCAGAGCCTGGACAGAGGAGAGTTATCCCACGGTGGGTATGGACCTGGAGACATCACCCCGTGGTACCCTGAGCCCGGGCGGTCTGAGAAGCACCGCTGAATGAATTGATTTGATAAATGGACATTTATTACACTCACAAATTGGCTGAAACCAATTTTGGTCACATCAACCCCTGATAACTGCTAGGGTATTGATTTGTGTAAAGTAATACAGTGAATTTATCAGTTCAATAGCAAGCTGAAGGGCCTCTCAGAGACACAGCGCTACAGTTACGCTGTTACAGATGTACAAAATAAAGTGAGAGCACTGCAGCGACGCTGGAAATGGCTCCAAAGAAGAAGGCCCAGGCGTCATCATCAGCCTCTTTGCTTGGACATTGGGTCTGAATGTCTTAATGAAATTTCAGCAAAGTAGTGTGACCTACCTCCTTTTTTTTATTTATTTATTTCTGCCATCCCTGAAGTTACAGGAGGAAGGGGACAGCTTTCCGAGAGGCATAGCATGGATTTCTTGTGTGGCTATCAACGAAGAGCAGTCAACGTGGCTGGCAGCTGCTTTGTGGGTACAAACCCCAAGGAGAGGAGTGCTCCTGTGGGCTTTCCTAGCTGAGGTTTTCATCCTTCAAACTGGCGCTGGTGTCTTGCTCTGTTCTAGGATGGCATCTTTGTTCCTCCTGCTGAAGATGAACTGTGCAGTGGCCAACCTAGGAGACCCTCCTGCAGCCGTGGCTGCAAGACCTGGGGGTGCGATGGTCCCTCTCTGGTGACATCCAGAATTTTTCAGGTTTTCCAAACCTCAAGAGGACTGAGGCTAGGCTGTGTGCTAGAATACCTCATCATTTTAAGGCTGCTTGTAGAAAAGGTTTTACACCTCATCACTCTGTTGATCTAACTAATCCAGTAACTAATGATGATCTCACACTGAATCACAAGCACTAACTTTATGGTAGTTTTTTATGGGGTGCTTTATATCCCTGGAGTTGCTATGAGTGAGACGAGCATTTACCCATAAAGTCTGGTATCGTGCTGCAGAGGGGAGTGAAAAAAGACCGCACTTAACCTCGCTGCCTTCGGACCATTGAACGTGCTGACCCCTGCAAGTGGTCACTCCGTGCCCTGAAGCAAAAGTTTATTACCTTGATTATCTTAGCTGAGATAGCTGCAGAAATTGTCAGCGGTCATGTTATTCCCCACCAATTTTTATAAAATATATCCACCCTGGCTGTTTGACCTCACATTTGCTGCGATAAAGGGCAGGGAAGGAGCACGTGCAGCACCAGGAAGAGCACGCGGTGGGATGCACTCAGGCGTGCAGGGGCTGGGACGGCTGCAGCACGCCTTGGTTTCCCCCAGACCCTCCTCTGCACCTCCGTGTCAACGGCACAACCATTTCCTCCTCTTCCTCCTCCTGCAGTGGCTATTTTGTGGGGGTGACGTTGCCCCTGAGCAGCTGGAGGGCGGGACTGGATGCCCACTGGGCTTTGGCCGTGATTTCCGAGAGAACAGAGCCGCATTGCCGGCTGCAGCCTGAGCTGGTCCGTGGGGCCGAACAGAGACACCTGGGCAGGGTGAGACGGAGCCGGACGCAGACCAGTCCTGCAGCCTGGCTCTACGCCCGAGCTAATTAAGCCTTGACAGGAGTCAGAACTTATTAGCGTGGCTAAGGCACAGGGTAATGCATCTCAATTGCGTCCAGGCATAAACCAGCAAGTCCTCATGGCGCTGGGGCTCGAGTTCCCACCAACTTCACAATCCCTGCACTCAGTCCCGTTTCACTGGGTGATGTGCCCTGGACTTTAAGGTTAAATTGGGCTTTTTCAGCTGTTTGGGCTGACCCCCTGCGTAGCGCAGTGATGCAAACCTTCACCTTCAGACTGAGTGACCACCACCTTTCAGGAAGACTGTCTTTCCCTGCGGACTCTGCAGGGATTAGGGATTCAGTCACACTCCTCTTTCTAATATGCTGCAATGGTTAATCACTCTCATTATTAAAAAATGTTCTGCCTTATTTCTAGTTTGAATTTGTCTAGCTCCAGCCCCTGGAGCATGTTAATTTTGTCTGCTAGGTGAGCGAGTTCTCTGCTTTCTTGTGGAGATACTTAATGACTGTGGTCAAGTCAATCCTCAAACCTCTCATTGTTAACCTCAGTAGATTGATTTTTTCTTGCAGTTTTCAGGCTCACTTGAGGCTCTGCACTTGTTCTCCTAATCCTCACCAGACCTATCTGGGTCTCCTCAAATACAGACATGGGCTCAGAGGAGCTCGGCTGCATGCAGGTCTTCTCAGCAACAGGAACAACTCCAAGAGCTTTGTGGCAAATTCATGTGAGACTCCTTGGTACGATCCAGCTGCTAGAATATTTCTCTTGAGCTGCTGCTATTTAACATCTCCCCACCATGTCTCCTGCTGGCAGAGGCAGCATTTCACTGTCTTTCTGTAGGTTATGATATTCAGCTGCTTTTTACATGCAAAATGCAAGTATTTTAAAAATATATTTACATGCAAATCTTTTTACATGCAAAATGGAAATATTTATTAAATATTTCCCATGTCAGTTTACTCTCCCTGTTCCTGCAGGAAGACCTCTTTGCGTGCCACGGCTAGGATGCCTTTTCTCAGAGATCCTTTATTTTCCCATACCCCATCAAGCAGAGGGTTTTGTAGACTGACTTTTTGAGGCTGAATTTCAGAATTCCCCAATTCTAAAGGTTACTGTCATGCTCTTCTGCCAGCTCCGGGGAGAAAACAAATCCACAGCTCCCCACAGTGCCGGCTGGTGCCCCATTCACAGGAGACAGAGGCAACTGCGAGCCCAGGTCTGAGGGACAAGGACAGAGTCTTGGTCCCAAGCAGTCAGAAAGAGAGGAGATGCGGTTTGGGGGATGGCAGTCACAAAGAGAGATGCGGTTTTATTCTTGTGTTTGCTGTGGATGCCACTGAAAGGCAGCAAACACAGAGCTTTGCAGTCCCACTTGTGCAGCAGCATTTAAAGAACTTTATTTTAGAAGTGCAGTCAAGCTGTGGATCTCTGTGTGATTTCCCTCTTCTTCATTCTACCTCTGATGCTGCTATTTTCCTCTGCTACCTTAAAAATAACATAGGTTATCATTCTTGGGCATCTTGCCCATTTCATGCCCTACTTCTATCAAAAAAACCCATGTCGCATCTTTAGTCTCACTGACATCTGGCAGCTGCCGTGCGCCGTTCGAAAAGCATGCTTGCAGGTACCTTGTTTGGTGCAGCCTCCCCATCATTTGTAACACCGTACAGTTTGGGTTTATGTCGCTTTTTACAAAATACCACAAAACACTTTAAAATGTGCACCAATTCATATGGCAAGCATAATTCTTTTTAAGAGCTATAATACAGGCTCTGTTTAAATAATGCAGATAAATCAGGAAGACTGAGATGTGAGTCTTTCTCTCTCCCTCTGAACTAGGAGCTGGAAATTCAGTATATTGCAGTGCCTCTGTGATTAACTCCCAGGGCACAAACCATGATCTGGTGAGCCCTGTGCTCTGCTCTGGAGCCTTGTACCACGTCGTTTTGCTAGAGCCAGCTGCCAAATTGTGTCCAAGCTATGGTCTGGAGCATTTCATGTCCCGTGGTCCCTTCCTGGCTCCAGCTCAGTCCGAGTCCGTCCCTGGTGCTTGGTGGGAAGCAGCAGATGGTGGTGCACCCAGAGGGCTGGCGGAGCAGAGCAAGCTCGGGTGGTTTTGGTTTCCTGGGGCTCAGGTTTGGTTCAGGGGCAGAGTCAGCAGTCCGGGCATGAGGATAACTGCACTGCCGTCCCCCGTGAGCACTTGTTCTGGTCTCATGGGGAAGAGCCTGTTTAAGGCAAGCTGGGAGGCAAATCTCAGTAGTGCTTTCCTTACACGTCCCCACGTCCCATTGGCATATATCCTTATGAACCTCCTGAATTAAGAGCTTGGTTCATCCCTTATAAGATCTGGGTGAGATCTGAAGCCCCTGCAGATGAAAATTCAGAACAGAACCCACAAAATACCTCCTCCTCTCCCTTCCCCCTTTAGTCACTGCCTGAACTGAAGCCACCCTACCCACCTGCACCGGTATTTCACATTTACTAGTGGTCACTTCAGAGCCTTCCAGGGTACAAATACCCTGGGAGTCTGTTTTCCATAGGCTGTGCTCAGCACGGGATTTGATCAAAGGTTTGTGACACTTGCTTGGACTCCAGGGGAGGCTGGACAGGTACTTGGAAGTGACACTTATGGAGGATACACATCACGGCAGGCACAGGAGATCCCCAGAGCTGGAGATAGGTGGGGGTCAGCACAATATAGGGAAGAAAGTCCCACTGATGAGACTTACTCGTCCCTGAGCCTCCTCCTGCAGCTGCTGCTTCTCATGCCACTGCAGGGAGCATCACTGCACCGAGCTGATGCCAGCAGCAGATGGAGGAAACACCTACTCCATCTCCCAGTGTCAACCAACCACCAGATAACAAGTCCAGTCCAACCAAGGACTATCTAATATTAAAATGCTGACAATTATTTACTTAGCCAAAAGGCCAAGCAGCAATGGACCCTTGGTCTGAACCAGGGCAGTCACTTTTGTGCTCCACAGGCCAGATCCAGCCTGCAGGTGACTATGTTTGATCCTCTTGGCCTCAAAAGCTGTTCCTTATCTTCCAGATAAGCCTAGTGCAGTGATGTTAGTGGTTTGGTGAACATGCTCACAGAGTCTGAGGCTGTTCAGTAGGGCTGAGGGACTGAATCACACCTTGGGTGGCTGTGGAGACCCATGGAGGGTAGGAGGCATCATCGGCTCTGCAAGGCAGATCAGTGTCTGTCCTGAAGAAGGGGTGTGCTGTTAGGACTAGAAGTTTGGGAGGTAATAGGGTGTTGCAGTTTCCAAACCCTTCTTGCCTTTTGTAAAATTTTCCATTGGTATCTTAACCAGGATGCCCTAGGATATTGCTGTCCACTGAGGCACAGAGATAGCCGGCTCTCCTTTCCCAGTCCTTCTAGACTTGCACCAGTTCAGAGCTTTTGTGACCTTCAATCACCTCCCTCTTTCCATTCGCGTGCGGGAAAGAATGCATAAACCTCTTCAAACCCACTTTTTTGCAGAAAGGTCGCACTTGCGAGCTGGCAACGCGGTGTGCCTCTCGCGTCCTCCCCTCGCCAGCCCCCGTTGCTCCATCCATCCATCCCTGTCCCCCCTCCCCGCCGTCTCCCTGGCAACGCTGAGTGCACATCCTGGAAAACTTTATCCGAAATCTGCTCTGGGCAGCTTTCCAAATCCATGCTAACCTGATTAGGTGTCTCTGGGGCCTTGGCTGGCTAATCAAATTAGATAGCACTAATGGTAGTGAGGACTTTGAGTGGGTAGAGAGCAGTAAAACATAGTGTATACTTAGTGATAATTATACTTGCTTTTGTGTCATTGATTTATATGCCTTCCCCCCCCCCTTTTTGTTTTCGTTGTCTTTAAATGCAGCTATTCGGAGGAAAGAAAATGGCTGGTATGATGAGGAGCACCCGCTGGTCTTTCTTTTCTTGGGATCGTCTGGAATAGGTAACGTCTGGGTTGCAGTGAGAGGGACGGAGAGCCCCATGTCGCAGCTGGGCTGGGAGAGGGGGCTGCGGCAGGGCGGCTCCTCAGGCTCAGCACAGGCCTGCAGCACTTTTCGCAGGCTCTGCATAAAATACCAGCTAAAGATGCTGTCGTCCTTCCAACTGGTTACCCAGTCCATCGTCCCACAGGGCAACCACCACCAGACTCCAGCACACACAGCCACATCCCATGCTGGGGCATGAGCAGCCTCACACTGAATGATCCCAGGGGACTGTCTGCCCTCCAAGTCTCAAGAAGGGGCGGTTTTCACAATAAAAGTGTTATTTTAACAGCCCTGTGCTTTCCAGCAGGAATGCCTCCATGGTGGGGTAATAGTAGAAATTTGCTGCTTGCAAACTGAATCTCTGCTCATCTTGCTCCTGTGGGCAAGGATTGCTTTGTAATGACAGGATTTTATTGACACCGATAATATTTGTCCTCAAGCACAATAAAATGCAACATGACAGCTGATCAGTTCATGAAATGGACAAAATGACTTTTAGGGAGGAAAAAAAAAAGCAGCTTTAAAGTAACCAAACTGTGACATTTGAAACAACCAACCTCAGTGCTTCTCCTGCATCCACTGACTCCCGTGGTCCTTGGGAAGATGCCGGTGCTGGAGGGGTTAAGGCAATGGGACACACGCAAGGATTGCTGCCTGACCAGGCTCCTGCCTCAGAGCAGTGGCAGGCCAAGTATTAACTCTAAATGACTTGCTATAAAGCTGTATAAAAACAGTAAGAAATGTTTTTGAGACTTCATTGCCCTGCTTATAGCAGGTCTGAAGGCTCTGTAATGTAAATTGTCAGCTCTTCAACTCTCATGTATTTCCGTGGGGTTTTTTTTCCTTCTTTTACTGCCATAAAAATGAATATTGAAATAAGAAAGCAAAACAGCTGAGAATTTTATTGTCTCAAATGGATATTTTAAATAGGGCTTGAAGTAACAGCAGCCTGAAAGCCCAAATATGTGCAGACTCATATCTAATATGTCTTCACATTTCAGTAGATTCCCACAGCAGTTAAGCACTTTAAAGATCCATTCGTATATATGTATACACAATATGTATAAGTACACATATATACCTATATGCTTACACATTGGGAACTACAATATAGCAACATACGAAGTCAACAAAGCTTGAACTGAAGTAAGATGCTAAATTTTGGCAGAGATTTTACCTGCCAGAGCAGGCTTCCGAGCACAGTGATGAATTCCCATTTTTGCAGCCCTTTTGTGGTGATCTGGTTAAGTGATCCTGCAGATCTGACCCACCCAATCTATCGTCACCAAAATACAGCTGTGTCAGGGTGGGACTGGGGCAGATGTGTAATACTCCAGTATATTTTTTTAGCTAGTTTGGTTTTTAAGACACAATTTTTTTATTTGGTATAGTTGTTTATAGCATGTCTATGTGCCTGCTCTCTGCCCTAACATGTCAGAGTTTTTATTTTTCAGTGTGCAGTTAAATCTAAAATGGATATATGTGGAGAGCAGATAGCACATGGGCTTCAGACGGTACGCGAGGTACTGTGGTAAACCCACAGAGCATCCTCTGTGGCTGTGAAAGGCTGCACCTCACCTTTGCTCATAATCCCAGGAGCCAAAATAGCCAAATCCTCCACCTGATAAACCCAATAAACTCAGCAATTACGTGCCAGTGGGTGGCAGCAGGGAAGAGGGGCTTGCTGGCAGAGCGGGGGATATTTCCGACACGGAGTAGTGCCTGCCTGTTTAATGAAGTTTTTCCCTGAATAGATGGGTTGGGAGGACAGGATCTGGCCTTTTGTGAGCTGCTGTGTGTATTCATCCGTGTCAGTGTGGATTTGCTCCATTACTGATTGTTCCTAATCCTAGAATTTTATGACAGTTGCCTTATATATATCAAAGAAGGAAAGAATATCCCGTTTCCCTGAAATTCTTTATCTAGAGAGCAAAAGACATTGCTTATGAAACCGAGAATAGTGATAGTAAGTGTAGCAAAAGCCTGATCTAACCACACCTTTTTGTGGAAAAAAAATAAAGATCTCTCTGCCCATCATGTAAGAATCAACTATTAAAAATGAAGCAGCTGGCGCTGTGATACTGCTCTCCTAATCAACCCCTTAACTGCTGCCCGGCTGTGTCCTGCCCAGTGCTCTCATCAGGGTATTATCCCAGGGATCTGACAGTGATACCCTCTTCCCACAAGTGCATTTTGCAGAAAAAAATATGTGTATCGGTTACAGGAGGTGCTAGCCCTGGTGTTAGCACAGCTGACGGACGGACAGACAGACGGTGGACAACTGTGGTTTAACACGAGTCTTTTCTTCCTGTCTTTGGAACAGGTAAAACTGAGCTCGCCAAGCAGACAGCCAAGTACATTCATAAGGATGTCAAAAAGGTAATGCCTCTTCACTTTTTGCCATCTGGGTGCTTTTAGTAACGGGGTGGGTTTGGTTTCTTGGTGGCAGGGTCATTGTCTGGCTTTGCTAGGCTGGGAGTCCAGCAGCACGCTTAATTCATCCATAGAAGAGAAATGTGAGGTCTGTCTGTGTGCACTGAGAAAGGGCCTCAGCTGCATTAAAATGAACCTGTGAAGGTTCCTGTCTATGTTACCAGTATATTTGAATTGTAAAAATCTAAATGGATTTAACAATATCTTGTGTTCCCTGTTTGAGGTTGCTGTCATTTTGACATCCTGTGTTGTGAACCTATTTTTTTGCCTCTGTTACTAATAACACTGTAAATTGTTAGAAGGATAAAATACTGAAAATCCGTTTTACACGTCCCTAGCTGCACCACTTGTCACATCGTACCAGTACGGCGGTAGAGGTGGTGGCATTGATTTTGCGCGCGGGTTCTTAGTGCTGAAATGTTTCAAACAGCAGAAGCTGTTTGTGTAGTTTAGTTTGTTATCCACTTGGCAGTGTTTAGTGAAGATGGGTTAGAATTATTTCTAGGTGATGGTGGCTTAGTAGAGGGATAGTTCAGGGATGTCTGAGATTTTAAAACACCAAGCTTTTAAAGCCAGGCTCCCCAATTCATTTAAGTCTCTGCCTACCTTTGGGACATGCCTAGCTCTCTCGCGTGGAGGACCGGGGAAGGTGTGGAGGTTGGAGCCAGGGAAGAGGAGGAAACACAAACAGAACTGCCCCCTGCGCCGACAATAGATTAATTCCTCTCCCCCACATCCTCCGGCAGAGAATGGACGCAAGATAAAATGACATGTGTAGAAAGAAGATCAAAAGTAAAACAACGCTATAAAAAACGGCTGTTCTGGTTTCTTTTCCTCATCCTTCTATAATTGCCTTCCAGAAGCAATAAATCCTGGCTCCTGTGTCCCAAGCACCTTCATCCCTGACTCCCGCACCTGGAACTGGTCAAAGCCTGGCCAAACATCAAATGGAGAAATCAGTTAAACACTGAATGTTGTGATAATTCAATAGCATGCACAAATCGGAGTTTTATTGGTAATGAATCAGCTTAGCTGTCAGTGCTGTAAAGAGCGGTGTGATGGGGGGTCATAAACCCCATGGGCAGTTATGGGGGTGTAGCAACTCGCAGGAACTGACGGATTAACAAAGGAAAACCCGTAACCGTCCCATTTTCATACTGCTAGAGAGGCTGCAAGGTAATGACACATGCTAATTTCTTTGTCTTCTTTGCCTGCGTGGTATGAACACGGAGGCAGGAGGATTGGGAGCAGGATCAGACCAAAGCAAAGTAGGTCCTGCAGACCCCGGCTCCACTTTGCTTGTGCCAGCTGTTTGCCAGGATGTTGGTGGGACACTCCTCGGCATGCATGCTGCCAGGATCAGGCCCTAGTTTTGTACATCTCACTTTGCCCTGGGCATTTTGTTGGTATTTTAATATTTTGCAGGGAAATGTGGCTGTTTTGAATTGAAATCTGTCCTAAACTGGCCTGAACTCTTACCACCCCACCCCGCAAATACTGGTATTTCACAGGAGAGTGGCAAACCAGGCACTCCATCCCTTGGAAGTTCATGGCAGCACCGTCTTGGTTTGGTGCCCCAAGGCATCACCCAGGACCAGAAAAGCTTTGGGCTCCCTGTGTGCTGCCAAATGTCCTGCCCATTAGCTCTGAAGCTGAATATTCAGGCTTGCCTTCTTCTTAGGCAGTTGGACTGGATGATCATTGTAGGTTCTTACCAGCTGAAATACTCTATCTATTCTATTCTATTCTATTCTATTCTATTCTATTCTATTCTATTCTTGTACCTCTAGGAGCTAGATAATAGCTGCAAGCCCAGGAAATTCAGTGTCTGCAGTGAATCATCAGCTTTTCAAATGCAAAAAGAAACCTTGGGTAGTAGCTGTAAATTCTCTAACAATATTATCTATTTAAGGTGATCACCCACAAACCTAGTTTACCTCGGCTTTATGATTTTTATTTTTATTTTATTTTTGCAGAGAGGCATTGCATTCTTCTTGTGATTTATTTCTAAAAAGCTGAACTGCAAGAATATCCATTTTATTTAGCAAATTGTGAGTTGCTGTTTCAGTCCCATCTGTATCACTCCAGCTCTAGCAACGAGCAGTGTCTGAAGTGAATCTCGGCCGGGGGCTATGAGCTGGCAGTGGGAACTGTTCCTGTCTCTCTTTGAGAAACTGCAGTCATCTTCTTCTTCCTCAGAATAACCCTCAGAACTTTGTGGTGGATCTGGCCACTCCAGTGCTGGCTGTCCTGGGGAACCACAAAACGTTGTTGTGTTCTTCTGTGCAGCCACCTGTCTGGTTCTGGAGGAGCCTTCTAAATGTAATGAAACTTGGAGCACATTCATCAAAAATCACGTTAAGAGTTTCTTTCTCTTGCAGGGTTTCATCAGACTGGACATGTCAGAGTTCCAGGAGAGGCACGAGGTTAGTAAATGGGCTGTCTCTGCTTCCAAGGGGTGCAGCTTCAAGTTTAATGGGTAATTTAAACAAATCCTGTCAATGCCCTCGTTCCCCTGCATTTGGTCCCTGTCCTCGGCAGTGCTGAGCATCTCCCTGCTGCTGCTGAATGTTACAAGCATCTCCTGTCTCATCCTGGCAGTGGCCTTCCCAAACTACTTCCATGTTCTCCAGAAAATGGGCAGTTTGATGTGTCAAAGACAGAGCAATAGCAGTTGCTCCAGGCTCTGCAGTAAATTGCAATATGGGAAATACCAGCCAAAAAAGCAAGTTTAACTCAAAAAAATTAGGAACAGAGACCAAGGAGCAAGAAAAGCTCCAATAATTTGTATCTGATGCTGTGGCTCCTGTACACAGTGTCGACCCTTGGGGGAAGAGTGACTGAGAAGAAATCATATCGTGCATGAAAATCTGCAGCCTGAGCACAAGCCACGTGCTGTATGTCACCCACCCGTGCCAGGGCTGTTTGTGCACTCCTGCCTAGGCAGGCAGAGCTCAGCCCAAAACCCCATTCCCTTCCTTACCTCCGACACACTGCTGAGTCTGGTGCAGCATCATCACCTCAGTGTACCTCCCACCAGGGAAAGGAGCAAAATCCAGCAGAAGACAGGATTGTGGTGCAGAGTCCACCCCTCCCGTCACACCTTCTGCCCAATTCTGGTGCCCCAGGAGAGGTGGGACATCTCACCAGGTTTACCCCTGGGGCTGGGGGGGCCCTAAATGCCTTTAGAGGGCTCTCTCTCCCCAAAAAGCAGCAAGGTCCTAGCTGAGATAGGTTCATAATATTTTTCTTTTGATGGCTGTGTAGGAGCCTTGTATTTTTTATTGATGCCAATGGGGAAGTGCACCCAAATCCAGAAAGCATGGGATGAGAAATATTCCATGAAGGATCTGAGGATCATTCCCATTGGAGCTGCTGCATTGTTGTACGGAGACAGGGAAGAAGGAGGAGGAGGACTCGCTGGCTGGGACCTGGGAAGATGGTGTCTTGGAGGAGGAGGAGGAAGGTGCTGGGGAGTTGCTCAGAAGGACCGGTCCAAGATGGGAGTACTTATTTTTTTGCATTTCTTGCTGCTGAGGTCTGCAGCCAGCCTCCGGCCCATACACACCAGGCTGCAAGCGGGCAGGGGTCAGGCAGACCCTCACACTCAGCATGTCACGCTGACAAGGGCTGATTCGAGTTTTGACCTGGCACGAGGCAGTGGGAGCCTCAGCACCATCGTCAGGAACTGCAGGGCCCTCAAATGGCCAAGGCTAGAAAAGGTCCAGAAAATATGTTATTTTGTCCAAAGCAGTAAGGTGAAGAGGTGTGGGAAGAGAAAATAACGACATGCTTGCTGCTGGCCTGATAGATTGGCTATGATAGGTTCCTACACTGTAGGAGTCAAAAATAGATAAAAATAAAGCCATGTTGATGATTCAGTACAAAGAAAGAGGAGTTAGGAGTAGCAGTATAAATGTAAGATATAAAATACTGTGCCGTGACAAAGACAAGAGGCAGAGCAAAGGGAATGAATAAAGTAGAGAATTGCAGCGAAAACAATATAAATTTTTCAAGCAAACAAGGATCAGGAGGTCAGCCCAGGAGACGGCATCCTTTGAAGGAGCCTGGAGAGCCTCACGTAGCCCCAGGCACTGTGAAACGAATGCAACGAATTAGCTGCCATCGGCTAATTTATTCTCTGCTGTTCCCGAGTCAGCAGGACCCCCCTCACTTCCACAGCCCGTGTCCGTGGGAGCGGGCAGGGGCAGCAGCGGCGGTGCAGGGCAGCGATGCTCGGGGAAGGGGCATCGCAGCTCTCCCCGGGCAGCCTGCCCATATCGCTCAGCAAAAAGGAGCCACTTGAATGGGAGAACCATAGAACCACAGAATGGTTTGGGTTGGAAGGGACCTTTCAAGGTCATCTAGTCCAACCCCCCTGCCATGGACAGGGACATCTTCAACCAGATCGGGTTGCTCAGAGCCCCGTCCAACCTGACCTGGAATGTGTCCAGGGATGGGGCATCGACCACCTCTCTGGGCAACCTGGGCCAGTGTTTCACCACCCTCAGCTTAAAACATTTCTTCCTTGTATCTAGTCTGAATCTGCCCTCTTTTAGTTTAAAACAATTACCCCTTGTCCTATCACTACAGGCCCTACCAAAAAGCCTGTGCCCATCTTTCTTACAAGCCCCCTTTAAGTACTGTAGTACTTTAAGTACTGCCATAAGGTCTCCCTGGAGCCTTCTCTTCTCCAGGCTGAACAATCCCAACTCTCTCTCAGCCTGTCCTCACAGCAGAGGTGTTCCAGCCCTCGGATCACTTCTGTGGCCTCCTCCAGACCTGCTCCAACAGGTCCGTGTCTTCCCTATACAAGTTTTGTGCTTAGTTAGAAGCTGCCATGGCTTCTCTCCTCTGCCAGCCCCACGGAGCCAGGCTCACCAAAAGGGGACACACCAGCACGGCCGTGCCATGGCACATGCGGCTTTTGTCATTCACCAGCACTGACACCACGACACACTCGCCCTTGAGCTGTGCTGCTTCCTTGTCCTGGATTAAGGAGAGGAAATTTCTTTGTTTTATGAGGATTTGGGATTTTGCTCCACGAATTGCTTCTGCTGCCCATACAGCCAGCCGGCCACTGACTCTGCATGTCCAACGTCCCAGAGAACAACGCAGGATTAACAAAGTGACTGATAATTTTGTTCTTTTCAACTTTTATATACCTAAAGACGCATACACAGACCCTGGTCACTTGAAAATGCTCCAAGCTGTACATCAAAAATCACTTGTCATTTTTGCCAAAGCATTTCTATTGTCAGAAATATTCTTCTAAATAATCTTCTAAATTTTTTAACCAAAGAATCATGATGTCAAGTAGTGAAGTCAGTTATTGACACAGGAAAAATATTTCCATCATGGCCTCTTCCCAAGCTTTGATTCCCCACCAGAGCCACCTGCCACTCATAATCCTTTGAATTCTTGCTCTTAAAAAGGCTAAAGGAGATGAAAATAGGTCTTGGACAGCTGGGATGGGTCACTCAGACACTGCTTAGAAAAGCAGGGGTGATGCCTTTTCGCCTGTCTGTGGCTGCTCCTGCAGATTCTGCTGGGTAAAGCTCTGGGCAAGGTAATTGCTTGCAGCAGCCACCAATCTGCATTTTGCCAAATTGTTGCTTATTAAGCTGATTTGGGGATACCCAGGGTGCGATAGATGTCACAAAGAATATAGAGCTTGATTTGTCTGCAGCAAAGAGTCGTGGCTGCCTGCTGAGCTACCGATAGCGTTCCTGGCACCCACGGATCAGCTTTCACGTGTCCTGTTGCTTCCTCTTAGGTCGCCAAGTTTATCGGCTCTCCGCCTGGCTACGTGGGCCATGAAGAGGGTGGGCAACTCACCAAAAAGCTGAGGCAGTGTCCAAATGCTGTGGTGCTCTTTGATGAGGTTGACAAAGCCCACCCAGATGTCCTCACCATCATGCTGCAGCTGTTTGATGAGGTAAATCCACATTTCAGGGTCAGGGTTTGCAGAGGGGCTGTTCGGAAGGTGACAGTGAGTGATGCAAGGGACGATGGCTGCAGGAGATGTCCTGGAGCGGAGCTGAAATGCTCTAGATCAATAGTCCCTTCCGAAAAATGTGACCCAGCCAGTCAGCATCTTCTGCATTTTAGCATCAGGAAACAGGGTGATGCTGAGGTCTCCTGGTGGAATAAATGACATCTTCAGGCAAGGAAAAAGCCAGTGATGGGAGGGTTGGAAGCTTGAGAAAGAAACTTGGGAATCAGATTGTCCCATGTCACCGTGAAGGCATGACGGTGAAGACTGTCATGAGGATACTGCTAAAAAAAACACCCCAGTTTCAGCTCAGTGTGGGAATAGGTGGGCAGGGCAGAATAGGGTCCAGTGCAGAAATCAGGAGCAACAAGAGGAGGCAGGAGGACAGCAGCCCTGTTCCCATGGGTGCCCTGTGCCCACCCGCCATGTACACTTCCATGGCATGGAGGAAATCGTCTCCTAGGTCCCAGGCTCAGGTCAGGGTGTTGTCATAACATCAGAAAAGCAGGGTGATTGGGGGACTTCATAGTCCATTGGTATCCTAATGAGTCATGTCTTGTTAATTGCTGGTTTTTAGTTCAGGTTGGTTAATTTATGACTTTTCAGTTGGCATGTGATTTGTCTCACACCCTTCCTCCCCCAAACATAGAATCATAGAATGGTTTGGGTTGGAAGGGACCTTAAAGACCACCTAGTTCCAGCCCCCCCTGCAAAACCATTCAGCTGACTACCTAGGAGGAGTCTGGGGCTGCTTCCCAGGACTTCAGCTGTCTCCAGAGGAAGCCAGAAGATTCTTGGAGATGCCTGGGAGGAATCCTGAAGAGCTACTGGCGTGGACCTGCCTTAACATACACAAAACTCCGCAGGTAGCTATCTTGGAGGAGTCAGGCTCCCGAAAGCATTGTGTATGTTGGGGAAGGTCCATGCCTGGTAGCTCTCCAGGAAAACTCCCAGGCATCTCCAGGAGTGTGTTGGCCTCCTCTGGAGGCAGCCGAAGTCCCAGATAGAAGCCCTAGACTCCTCCAAGGTAGCTACCCAAGGAATTTTGTCGACGTTAGAGGCAGGTCCATGCCTGTTAGCTCCCTGATACTCCTCCCAGGCATTTCCACGCATGACACTACCTGATCAAGCTGGCAGCGGGAAGGAGAGCAGATACCTGCTGTCTGAGGAAGGCAGCACAAAGTCTGTGACTTTGGAGTCCTTTGCTGTCTGCTGGTCTCTGGGAGACGCTTGGCATATGACCTATCTTGGGCAGCTGCAGCTCTCTTGCACGAGCTGGTGGGAGCCAGGGACAAATGCGTGTCTCCAAGCTTTGCACCTTCTGCTGAGCCCTCAGCCTGTTGCATGCAAGCTTTTCAGTTTATTTTTAAGGTCCCAGTCTCTCCTCAGAGGCAACCAAGCTCCCGAGCAAGGCACTGGAAGGTTTGGGGTTTTTTTGTTTTAGGGATTAATAACACAATTTTTTCTTGCATAGATCATCGCAGCAGCAGCTAAATGTGAAATCAATTCCTGTACCACGCACTTGACAGGGCAATAACCCAAATGTTAATCTCAAGCACCCAACAAGGATTTGTGTCATTGTGCTGGATATCTGCTGCTGGAGACATATCGAGGAAAGAAACTGCCTGGGGAGCTGCTTATTTTTTTCCTTATTTTTCTCTCTTTTTTTATTTTATTAATCAAGAGAACTAGTACTTTTGAAGGGTTCCTGCGTTGGTTTGGTAGGAGGAAGGTTGATGCCACACCAGTTAGCTGCTGTGGCGGTCGCCCCCACCACTGAGTGCAGTGCTGGGCTGCCCTGGTTTGATTTGCCGGGCAATCCCGCAGGCGTGAGGGATGCTCTCTATTGCCTCTTGCTGTCACGGCCTCTCTGTTGCTTAGTTCACTCCATTATAGCCATAACCTGGTCATTTCTGCAAGGTTATTTCAGCTTTGCTTATTTTCAGTCAGGCTACTAGCAGCCTGTGCATCCCCATGATGCTTTCAGATGACTACAAAGCCCCCTCTGAGCCCTCCCTGCCCTCCCAGGCGGCCACAGTGCCACGGAGAGCTTTGAACTGACTCATCTGGAAGGTTTTGGTGAACATCTGGGCAATGTTGCTGGAGCTGTTCAAGGCACCGATGCCTGCTGCTGCCTGTTTTGCTCCCCGAAAGAGCCTGTACGGGGGAATGACTCACGTCTCAGCCACTCCAGCACCAAGCCCAGCATCCCAGCCTAAACCACAACCATGGGCAGGGCTGAGCCAAGAGCCTGGACTGCCTCTGAGAGT
The DNA here is from genome assembly GCF_964188355.1 of Buteo buteo. Classification (NCBI taxonomy): domain Eukaryota; kingdom Metazoa; phylum Chordata; class Aves; order Accipitriformes; family Accipitridae; genus Buteo; species Buteo buteo. The sequence continues at coordinate 29,097,990 of NC_134188.1, forward strand.
CCTTCAAACCTACCCGAGGGGCAACAGCCTCTGTTAGAGGGCTGGGACAGAGGCATGAGGTGACAACAACTTCACCTGCACCGGTGGGGTTCATCAGAGCTCATGCATCAGATCCAAAACCACAGCAGGGAGGTAGGCAGAGCATCAAAGGTGGTTGAGTTATGTATGGGCAGCCATATGGGCTGCCCCAGCCCACCTCCCCTGCGAGGCATCTCCCAGGGCTTCCATCGAGTGTGTCCTGTATGGGGCAGGCTGGGACCACGTGCAGGAAAAGTTACTGCCATTCCTCGGAGAGGTGGGGGCTTCTTCAGCCTCTGCAGCTCAGCCCTGCCTCCTTCCTGCCTGTATCCTTGGGCATCCCTTCAAAAATAAATCTGCTAGGGGGAAAAATGGGGTCCATGTCGTTTTGCCTCATGTTTTGGCAATGTCCTGTGGCACCTGCTCATGCTGCTTGTGTTGACTCGGTGTTGTTGCAGGGCAGGCTGACGGATGGGAAGGGGAAAACCATTGACTGCAAGGATGCCATCTTTATCATGACCTCCAACGTGGCAAGCGATGAGATTGCACAGCACGCTCTGCAGCTCCGACAAGAGGCCATGGAGATGAGCAAGAAAAGGATCGCAGAAAACTTAGGTACTGTTTTTTTGATGTCATACTCCAAATCCCTAAAGAATCCACCTCCTTCCTAACATTAATTTGACACCAGCTCAGCCATCATTCTGCCGGGGGGAGCACCCAGACCCTTCGGTTGCCTCTCCACTGCTCGCCCCTGCAGCTGGTCCACACTGACACGTCCTCCAGGCACTGCAGCTTTAGGGCAAGCCTCAGGGGTGCTCCTCTGCCAGAAGGGAAGGCAGCTGCCTCCTCTTTTGTGTGTGTGTCTAGGAAGTCGTGCTGTTGCCTTCTAGGATGACCTGTTGCTGAGAAGTCCCACACCCCTATCTCTACCATTCTCCCTCCTGTGATACCTCTGCTTTGGGCTCGCCTGTTCTGAAATCCTCATTATTTGAGATCACATCCTTCAGAGGGAGATCACATCTTTGGAGGAGGCTTTCTGTTCCACCTCTCAGTCTTCCTCATCCTGTGCGCTCTTCCTTTATCTCCTCACCCTTTTCATTCTTTCAGGACCCTTCCAAATGCTTTCTAGAAAAGTCTGGGGCTGGTACAGGTGCTCATATTAAAGAGGAAGAGTTTTGTTTCCTCACAGTCCTTCCAAAAAGGACTGAGCTTAATCAATTTTACTTCACCTTGGAATGGAGCCCTGGACCCACACATCAGGGTCTTGTAGAAAATTTTCCAAAAATGTGAATTAGGTAATAAAAGGAGAATTGAGTAGAGCAAGGGCAGCCTCTAATATTTGAACTACACAACTCCGCTGAAGGCAGCAGAGTCCCAATTTATGCGCGATCCTTCACCAGCCGGTTGGTGATAACTGCAGTGGCACCAGGAGGCCCCAGGGACTGGTAGGTCTCTGCTGTGCCAAGGAGGGATGGACGGACAGTGGTCTGCAATGCCTGCACCAGGGGCCGTCCCTTCTAGCTCTAAAATGCATGGCAGTTTGTGAGCACAGGCACTAGCACAGGGAAACATCATCTCCATCGCGTGCTGCTGTGCCTATGGATAACCGGGCAGCCACAAACAATGGCTGCATCCCTTGTTTTCTCATCAGTTTTACATCATTTTTTGTTTTTTTTTTAAGACCCATTTGTGGTCTTAAATGTCTGGACATGCTTCTTCTATAGGGTACCTCACAGTATGTGCTGTCACAGATACACCATATTTCCTAAAGGTCAGTCTCGAGAGTTCTGCTCACCAGTGGAAATGCCCGGAGAAGCTGTGGTGTGCAGCGTGTGCTGTGGCTGTGCCTGGGAAACAACCACAGCCCACTGCATCAGCTCCATGGGAGCAGGAAAAAATGTTTGGTTTTGGTGTCAAATGTATTTTCCAGCTTCTTTCTCACTGTCTCTTCCTTTTTATTTTGAGAAGTTGATGCCAAAGCTGGCTTAATTCAGAATCTTTAAACTTCAATCAAACTAGGTAAAGGACAAAGCATGCCTGCAACTGAACTTTCAAGAATAACATTTTAAAATGCCAAGCACTTTTCTCCTAAATGAGGAAAGCATTGAATTTTAATTTCTAGAACTGTACAGCAGACAGCTGCAGTGAGCGAACAGCCGCGAGAGAGCATAGCCGGAAAATGCATTTCAGCTCAGAAGCCTGCCCTCAATTGAGTTTCGTGGAGCTCCTTGCAATTTACTGAGTTCTTGGCTTGGAGATGCTCTTGAAGGCAGTGGCCAGGTCAGCGTAAGTGCCTGGGTGGGCAGATAAATGGAAAGATAGAGGGAAGGAGCTGCTTCTGCAGCATCTCTGCGTCTGCGAGTGGAAGCAGCAGATATTACTGGTGGCAAACCTGAATATGGGGGGGCAGCTCTGTCTCTTCTGCCTTCTGCAGCTCTCCTCTTCCAGAATGCCATGCCGAATTCCTGTGACTTAGTGAAAAACCCCTTGGTGTCTTTTAGCAGAAAACAGAGAAGTGAAATGGGCCAAATCCTTATAACCAAAGACCCCCCCCGCTCCATTTAGACCGCTCGGATGGGCCATACTGTCTATCTCCCCGATGCTGTGCAGCAAACTCCCCACCCAGGATGCAAACAAGAACCACGAGCGTGCTCGTGTGTGCCATGGGGGAGAAGGAGAAGAGGTGATTTCAGAGCGCACAGCACCGCTTTGTTGCATGCTGGCACCAGTGTGGGTCCAGTGGAAGAGAGCTCCTTCTGCCGCTGCTGGGGGTGCAACAATCTGCGCCAAGGCTGCGAGCTGGAAAGGGCTCCCAGCACCCAGCGTGGGTCTTTCTCCACCACCCGGCATGTCAGGATCCTATCCAGAGCACCTTGGATGCAAGGGATCTCCCGATGAGCATCCTTGCAATAAAATAGCATGTGGAGTTAAATGCATGAAGATGTAGGAAGGAACGAGGTGGTAAAGACAAAGGGAAAAGCAAATTTGGGCAGCAGACAGGTAAACCTTGCATTTGAGCTGTCTGTTCTGAGCTGGGATTCGGGAGCCAGCCAGACCCTGGCTCCATCTGCAGTCAGCTGAGGGAAGTAGACCCGGCCAGAGGCAGAGTTGTGCCACAAACCGTCTGAACAGGGGTTTTGCAGTTTGCTGAAGGGACCGAGGACTGCTCCTCTGTGCCTGACAGAGCTGCGGGAGCCTACGCAGAGCAGCCACGGGTGACGATGTGCCCTGTGTGTAATGTAATTAGCACCGGCTCCCAGACCCCAGCCACCGGCCAGGGTCTGTGGAGGCCAAGTGAGGACTCCTGCTATCCGAAACCTCCGGGTGGCAGCTCCTGGGGGTGTAGGGCAGAGAGCGGAGGCAGAGCCGGAACTCTTTTGCCATGCAAGTGAAACATGTCAGTGTAGGGTGCACCCAACACGTGCAGGGGCAGCCACGGGAGACCCAGACCCGCTGTCCAGAGTGTCAAGCGCAGGGACACCCCACTACTGAACCAAGCGTGGATGGTGGTGGGTGTGGAGGTTCCAGGTCTGTTCTGAGGTCCCCTCTGGACCCCCACCTCACCCCCCTGCTCAGCCTCTGGCTCCTTGTCACGCTGCTTTGCTCATCCATCCTCCGGAAGCTGGGCAGATGGGAAGCCCATGTCCCACCTTACCCACCAACACCCCATGTCCTCCTGTCTTCCAGAGGATGTCCAGATGACTGACAAGATAACCATCTCCAAGCAGTTCAAGGAAAAGGTTATTCGCCCCATCTTGAAGGTACGAATGATTTTTTTCATGGCTTATGTTTCAGGTGTCCTGAGCTTTGGTCACGCAGTCATTTGATGCAATATCCATGTTCCTCACCCAGCTGTGAGATAAGTGACATGACGTCGTTTTTTAATTTTCACCCACTAAGAAGTAAGGTCAGAGTCCAGCAGAAACAAATAACAGCTTCTTACTCACTCCCTGTCCTCTTGTATTAGAGCAACAACATGAGACAAGAAGGGGAACATGGGGTGGGAAGTGCTACACTGGGATTTTGGGGGTTCGCTGCTCTCCCAGGGTCACTGTCTGCTCAGCTCCTGCACTGCTGCAGAGGGGCCAGGAAAACCTGACCACAGCAACACATCCTGATGACATTAAGTTTCTTTAAGATGTTTCTGAAGCACTTCATGGCACTGCTTGCCTGGCAGCTCCTACAGAGACCAAGAATTTGACCTCCCAGCAGAAGGCTCAGATTGGAGCCTCAGAACTGGGAGACCCTGAGAGCAGCGAGGGGTGTTACTGTAAGTGGCTCGGGCAGGAGCAAACAGCAGAAGAGGCTGGAGCTGGGCTTACACTGCAGGAGAGATTTGTTTCTAGTTCCTCTTGCCATCTCCGGAAGAATTAATTCCTCCTATAAGCCATGCTGAGAGGTACTCCTGGTGACCCAAGATCTGGCACCATGGATTTCCAGCTCCATGGCATGGGGTGGGATGGCTTCAGGGCCTCGCCACATGGATGCGTGAGCTGTCGGAGGTGGAGGTGATCCCTGGGGAGCTCATTCAGCAGCATCACTGTCACTACTGTCCCTATCAGGGTCACCAGTCCTGTCCCCGCTGACCTTCCCCCCTTGTCCCTGCAGGCTCACTTCAGACGAGATGAGTTCCTGGGGAGGATCAATGAGATTGTCTATTTTCTCCCTTTTTGCCACTCGGAGCTCATCCAGCTTGTCAACAAGGAGCTGAATTTTTGGGCCAAGAAGGTAAAAACCATCCATGGCTTTAGAGGTAACTTCTCAAGCAGTGCATGAGCAGGAGGAAATCCCTGCCCAAGCCTTCATCCTCCTGATGTGGATGCAGAGTGAATGTATATCTTTCCATAGTCTCACATGCTGTTCAACATGAGGGGACCCTACTCAGGAGGGTAGGGACCTCTTGGGATGGTGGGGGATGGTTCCTCCTGTGTTGGGGCAGCAATGAGCTTCGGCGCACGTTCAGAGACATTATTTGTCTAATTGGTCCTTGCACATCTGAGCTCTCCGGAGGGCCTAAATAGTAATTAGGGGACCACTTGCTTTGGTGGGTCTGGCCTGGTGGAGCTCTCAGTGCCCTTTCTTCCTTGGCTCAGGACTGCTCACACCCCACCGTGCTGCCTGTGGTGTCCCCACTGCTCAAGGAATGGGGTGTCAGGGTTGCTTGAAGGCATCAATAACTCTTCCTCTTCTTCCTCACCCGGCAGGCCAAGGCAAGGCACAACATCACCCTGCTGTGGGACAGGGAGGTCATGGACGTGCTGGCTGACGGCTACAACTTGCACTACGGTGCCCGGTCTATCAAACACGAGGTAAAGACAAGGACAGAGCACGGGTGAAGCCCATGGCATCACCTCCAGCCCTGCTCTGCACAAGGGGAGTCAGGAAGGGATTATTGCTTGGGTCTGTCCTGCAGAAGAGGGTCCCCATGGCTTCTGAGGGCAGGCGTTCATGGTCTGTGGGAGGAAACAGCACAGCCAGTACACTCCAGAAAGAGACAGGGAAGTAGGATGAGCAGGAGATTCTGGGACCCTGCGCTACCTGGAGGTGGGAAGGAGAGCTGCCCAGCTCCCTGGGAGGCTGCTCACAGGTGTTTTCTGATGGGAGCTGGTTTTATTTCTTCAGGTTGAGCGGCGTGTTGTGAATCAGTTGGCAGCTGCCTATGAGCAGGACCTGCTGCCAAGGGGCTGCACCTTGAGGATCACAGTGGAGGACTCAGACAAGCATCTGCTGAAAACCAAGGACAGTTCTTCCCCTGGAGCGGAAAAAACAAAGATGCCCACCCTGCGGTTGGAGATAGTGGAGAAAGACAGCAAATCCCGAAAACTGGACATCCAAGCGCCTCTGAACCCAGAAAACATTACTTACTTCTTGTAGGGAGCAACAAGCACTCCTGGAGCACACTCTGCCCCAGCAGCTGCCTGCGGGCAGCACGGGCTGACAATAAAATACCGCAAGACTCGGAAGTGTGCAATGTGGCCACATCAGTGAGGGCAGGCAGTAGGTAGGGCAGGGGCAAAGCTGTGTTCCTGCTACCTCTGCTGCCTGGAGCCAGGCACGGGCAGGCAGGAGCTGCCCGATCAGCCTGCGCCTGCTTACTCTGGGGTGGGCGCAGAGGGCTCTGGAGCTGTAGCTATGGGTGGTGAGGTGCCACGCTGCCATTCAGGGACATATAGGTGGAGGGTCCTGGGGTTTCACTTGGCACAAGAGAAAGCATCGAAGCTTTTTAAGAAAGGGGAAAGCAGATTTCAGACCTTATGGGAGCTGGGGTGTCCGGCTCTGGTAGGATTTGTCATTCCTTAAAGAGGAGGCTTGCTGCGGAGGCTGGGTTTGCTGGGTTGGACTGCGGCTGGAAAGGGGTAGGACAGGGATCGAGTGAGCGACAGCTTCATTTTAAAAGCCACCAGGCACTCTGACTCTGTATTTTGCCCGCTTCTCTTTATTTATTGGCAATAAACACGGCGTGCACATACGACCTGTGTCTGGCGCGGGCGCGGAGAGGACGGGTAGAGCAGAGGTGGGGATTGCCTGTGGGCAGGACACGTCCCTGGGGGGCTCCTGCATCTCCTGCTCCTCGCTGGGAGCCATGAACAACACTGACACATCTCCCTGTCCTGGCCGGGCAACTTCCCAGTGCAAACCCCTCGCTAAATTGTCCCCGCTGCTTTGCTTCTGACCCGATTCAGGGAAATATTTAATATCTCAGGCTTAACCTAGCTGCCCAAGCTGTCCCCAGTGTCAGAGCTGGAGCAAAGGTCCCCAGCCCAGACCAATTACAGTGGCTGTCACTGGGCAGAATTGGATTTTTCCTGCGTGTTTGTATGCGGGAGGTTTTGCTCTCCCAAGCTGTGAGCTCTGCAGGGACTGATCCTGCCAGCAGCCGCATTTGCGGGTCCCCAGGGCTGGCTGGGGGCTGACCTTGCCCCCCCCACGGTCACTCCTCCAGGGACCTGCCAGCAGTGGGACAGGGATGGAGGGACACAGGGGTGAGGGTCTCCCCTGCGAGCCATTTTGGGGTGCATCTCCTCCGGGGCGGAGGAGGGTTCCCGCGCCAAGGGCAGCACCGCAGGGCTAATGGGGCAGATGGGGGGAGTTGTTGAGGGAAAAATCCTCTGGATTTCTCCAACTTCCTCTGAGCATCCAGCTCCAAGCCTTGCTGGGGTTTGGGGGAAAGCGTGGCCCAGCAGTGTGAGCGACTCGGGGGTTTGCCTTCCTTGGCGAGGGTCCTGGTGTGGGGTCACTCCTGTCGGTCCTGGGCGCGTGGGATGAGGTGTCCCGTGGTGGGTACCGGCTGGGTTCGAGGTGCGCGGTCACCACCGTCACCCTGCCGGGAGAGGAGCCCTCTCTGCCGCCGAGACAGCGGCGCTTCGCCGACACAGCACCCACTCCTCCAGCTGGTGACGTGTCGCAGAGGCAGATTATGAAGAGTAAGAAATTAAATATAAAAGGAAATCAAACCAAATAGCCTTTCTGAATCAATAAGCCTTAAGTCACAGTCCCTCCAGCATGGGGACAGGGATGGATTGGGGGTGACGGTCCCATCTGACACGGCAAAGCCACTGTGTGAAGTCCCCTTGCCAGAGCATCCCCGCTGGTGCTGCCGGGCCATGGCGTGGCTTTAGTTTTGGCACTGGCACTCATTTTCCAGGGGATACGTGAAGGTTTGGGGGGGGGCTGCCTTGACCCACCTTTTCACCCTGGTCGCCTTTTCCTGTCATGGGTCTTAATTCAGTAATGGTGCTGGGGACCTGAGCACTGCCTTCGGCCAGGGCTGCAAACGGGGAAGGAAGGCTGGAAAAGGGGAAAAGCTCTGCCTAAATGGAGCTACTGGGATGGCAAGTGGAGGTGCCCCATCTTGGGCATCGCCCGTGCTGGTGGTCCATGGGTGCCCTGCTCCTCTCAACCCCTGTCCACTGCCCGGGCAGCTTCGGGCTGGCAGCGGGTGGGTGATGGAGCAGGAGAGGATGAGCCTGTTCCCACCCAGGCGCTGGGATGTGGGGGCTGGCAATGCCCAGGGATCAGCTGGATGGGGAAGGGGGTCTCCGGCAGCAGGATTTGACCTTTATGAGCCACTCAAGGTGACCAGCAAGAGGACAGCGGGACAGCCAAAGCAGGTTTCTCTTCCCCGAAAGGGTTTTGGAGCTTCACTGGGCTTCTCTGGACACTCCCAAATTCAGATTTTTCGTGGGAGGACCGGGAAGAGATTCAGCTGCTGTCGTGGTGGGCATGGCTGACTCCAACCCGACGGGTGGGAAGGGGACTTTGCTGGCTCAGTCCCTGCTTCTTCCCCTGTGCCACAGCCAGGGAATCACACACCCCTTCACGTCCTTGCCCCAGGCAGGCAAGGCTGCAGAGGGGCCAGGGCTTGGGGAGGGGGTCCCCGAAAACACCGGGGTGCCTCGCAGGGCAGCAAGCAGCGTCCCCAAACCTGCTGTCACCTCCCACAGCGACGAGACGCTGGCGAACGCCAGCCCCACGCTCTGCACGGACACGGGGGCTCGGCTGCCTCCAGCCGACGTCCAGCACCGCACCGGCCCGGTGCAGGATGGACAGCCCCAGGGTGGCACCGCAGGGCAAAGCTGGGATCCCCGGGAACTCCCCAGGTGCCAGCCAGGCCCCAAACCTGGGGGGCTGCAATGAGAAATGGGGCTGAAAAGGGGTCTTGCAGCAGCGGTAAAGTGTGTGATGGGGCAGGGGGGCAGAGCTGAGCGTGCTGTGCCGGGCAGTGCTGCACGACGCTGAGGCTGACCCCAGGGATGAAGGCAGATTCCCCCCACGCAGCCCCAGGGAGCAGCTCCCTCCCCAGCACCCCTGTGCCACGACACCAGCACCGCCGGGCTCTCGCGGGTCCTCCTGCACGGCAGCGGGAACGGGCCCCATTCCTGCCTGGAGCTGCTGGCTGGGATGCAAGGAGAGCAGGGAGCCCACGGCCAGGCATGCTGTGCCACGCTGTGCCGTGCCATGCTATGAAATGTCATGCTGTGGCATGTCATGTCACGATATGCCATGCCATGCCATGCCATGCTGTGCTGGGTCACACTGTGCTGTGCCATCACGCTATGTCATTCTGTGCCACACCACGCTGTGCTGTGCCGTGCCATGTCAGGTTGTGCCGTGCTGTGCCGTGCCACTCTCTGCTGTGCCATGCCATTCTGTTCCATGCCATGCCAATCTCTGCCATGCTTTGCTGTGTCATGCCATGCTGTACCATACCATGCCATGCCGTGCCGTGCTGTGCCGTGCCCCCAAGGGAGTACAGCCACAAGGGCCCCATCAGCAGGAGCATCCCCGCCAGGACGGCACTTGGGGGGCACAGGGGGCCCTCCCTGATCGTTTTATTTGTTTTTAATTGTGCTGGAGGCGCGGCGCCGGCGTCCTCTGAGCAAACAGCAGCGGGTGAAAGGGCTCCCTCTGACAGATCAAATAAATGTGCCACCGCAGCCGGGCCGGGAACAATAAACGGGAGGCAGGATCCGGAGGGGAGAAACATCAGGCTGTGACGGGGGAAATTCAATTACCGCCAGCCTTCAGCCCCGTGCCGGGCTCCTAATTCGATTAGGGGCAGGCGAGCTCCAGCGAGCGGAGGGGCCTCGGTGCAGCCCCGGCTTGGGGCTTTGTCACCGGGAACAAAGCGGCGGTGGCGGCCGGAGGCCTCCGGCACCACCGGGCCATGCACGGTGCGGGACCAACTGCCCCGGCGGCAGCGGGGCAGGGACCTGCTGGGGGTCTGCGCCACAGCATGGGTGTCCCTGTGGGGTGACATGGCCTGGATGGGACGTGGGATGATGCCATGGGTGCTGCCATCGGGTGCTGCTACAGGGCATGGGCTGCGCCTGGTCAACGACCCCGACAAAGCTGGGACTTGAGCTGTGCGGGGTACCTGGGTTGTGCCCAAAGGGGCACCCGTCAGAGAGGGTCCCATCAGCCCCCCACAGCTTCAGAGGGGCCCCAGCCCACCTGGACACATGGACATGGCCCTCGGGTCACGGACGGTCCCCAGAGCCTGGCGGGATGGAGAGACGGGGCGTCCCTGTCCCCAGCTCCTGCACCATGCCCAGTCCTTCCCGCTGCCATCGGCACCTGTTTCGTGGGGAGGGGTGTCAGCCTGTGCCCCCACCCCATCAGGCCATGCTGGGGACAACCATGTGCCCCTGCTGCCAGCACCCATCTTCCTTCACCCACCGAAATCAAGAGGTTTCACCCACATCTGCATCCCCGCTCCCACGGGAGCCACAGGGATGCAGGGGGTCTCCCTGGCACTGCCCCTCACCCCTGGTCGGGCAGGGACGGGGTGCCCCAGCTCACCCACGATCCCACTCCCCCCCCCACATCCCCCCCTTGTCCCCCTCCCTCTCCTCTCCTCCTTCATCCCCCTCATCCTCCTCACACCCCCCCCTTCCCCGTTCTGCCCCTGGCTCTGGGTAGCAATAGCAGCAGCTCCTTGCGTGGCAGATTGCTACCTAATTAGTTTAGAGGGAAAACTTAATTGAATTAACTTTTTCACAACTCCAGCAGCCTGACAGTCGGGGCTCTCGCTCAGCCGCCAGCCTCCAGCTCCATGATCTAATTAACTTGTTTAGCAACCTGCCCGCTCGGCCGGCGCAGCTGGGGTGGGCGCGGGTGGGGAGCACCCATCAGCCCTGCCCGTGCTCACGGGTGTCCCGAGGGTCCCATGGAGAGGGACCAGACCCGGGCCCGGACCTGGCTCACCAGGTGGCAGATCCCAGTGAGGGGAGCCTGGCCAGGACCGGGGGCATCAGCTCTGCCCTGCGGGACATGGGGCAGGCGAGACGTGAGGCAGAATGCAGGGCAAAACATGGGGCAGGGCATGGGGCAAGATGCAGGGCAGGGCATGGGGCAGGGCATGGGGGAGGACAGAGGGCAGGATGCGGGGCAGGACGTGGGGCTGGATACAGAGCAGGAGATGGGGGAGGACAGGTGCTGGGCAGCCCCCAGGACAGCGGGGGCCGGTGCCAAGCACCCCAGTCCCATCCTGGTGCCCGAGTGGAGACGAGCCCCATGGGCAGAGCTGATCCAGCAGGCCCTGGGCAGGGTCTGGCCTTTCCCCCTGCCTGGGGGGGGGGGGCGATGCCCGCTGAGAGGGCAGGGACCCCCCTCCTCCCCGGGCTGTGGGCACAAAGCCCTTAGCTGGGCGTAATTAGACTTTTAAATCCTCTTTAGTGAAAGTGTTTGTCTTGAAAATGTCCCCAAATCCTCCCCAAATCCCCCCCCTGCACCCCCCCAGTGCCACTGAAAAGGGGCAAAGCCTCTACCTTGGCCTCAGCCGGGCAGGGGGGCCCAGCGGGGCAGGGATGAGGCGCTTTGAAATGCAACCGGGCTGCAAATTGGGGGGGGGGGGGGCAAAGGGCCCCGGGAGAGGAAAGGAAGGGGGGGGCTGAGCACCCCCTCGCAGCCCCCTGCTCCCTCCCATGCACCCGTGGGTGGTGGGGTGTCCCTGCTGCCCTCCTGCTCCTGGGATGCTCAGCCCCAGAGCTGCCCCCTCCCACATGAAGGGACCCCCGTGTCCAGTCCCCCACCCTGGACGGTGGTCCCTGGGGACGGTGGTCCCGGGGGACGGTGGGCCGTTCCCGCAGCACATGCCCCGGAACCTTCCCGGGACGCCACCTGCGAGGGCGGCCGGTGCTCAGGGACATTGGGGACCTGGCGGCCACTGGGGTTGGGGTGGATGGATGGAGGGGCTGGGGGGGGGGTTGACCCATCAGGGACAGGGACAATCTGCTGCCTGTCCCCCCCCCCCGCGGCCCCTCGCTCCCCGGTGCTGGCAGAGCATCACCTGCACTCTGCTGGCAAAGCGGCAGCTGGGCCCCCCCGAAAAGTCATCTGTCCCTGCGGCCGGGGGGCCCCTGGGTGTGGGATGGAGGTGGTCACCCCCGTGGGGGACCGCAGGGCTCGGGGTGCCCAGACCTCCCCCCCAACCCCAGGATCATCCTGTGACCCCCCCGGGACAGCCAGGGCTGGAGTTGGGCAGGAGCCCTGTCAGAGCTGGGGGGCACGAAGGAGGCCCCAGCCCCGCTCCCCATCCCTGTGGGACCCCCAGCACTGGGGCACAGGGGCTGTGCTGGCTGGGGGGGGCACCCCTCACCCCAGCTGTGCCATGGGGCAGGGAGGGGCTGACCCCACGGGTGGGTGCCCTGCGGCCCCCCCTGTGATGCCGTGGGGTGTCTGTGGGTGGAGGGGGGTGGGGAGAGGTGCCAGGGGAAGGGAAGGGCGGGGGGTCAGGTGGGGGTGGATCCGTGGGGGCACGGTGGGATGGGGATGGCATTGGGATGGAGTGGGGAGTGGGGATTGGGAATGGGACTGAGTCGGGGATTGGGATGAGGATGGGATTGGGATGGACTGGAGTGGGGATGAGGATTGGGAATGGGACTGAGTCGGGGATTGGGATGAGGATGGGATTGGGATGGGCTGGAGTGGGGATAGGGATTGGGATGGGGACGGAATTGGGATGGAGTGGGGATGGGGATTGGGAATGGGACTGAGTCGGGGATTGGGATGAGGATGGGATTGGGATGGGCTGGAGTGGGGATGGGGGTGGGACAGGGATTGGGATGGGGATGGAAGTGGGATGGAGTGGGGAATGGGACTGGGATGAGGATGGGATTGGGGTGGGATGGGGATGGGGAAGGGGATGGGGCAGGGCTGGGGACGGGGCAGGGGACGGGAAGGGGCTGGGGACAGGGACGGGAGGGACGGTGGGGCCGGGGCCGCGGCGGGGACGGGGGTGGAGAACGGGACGGGGCTGGGACCGGTACCGGGGCCGCTGCTGCTGGTTCCCGGGACCGGGGGGTTGGGGGGGGCCCTGCCGAGGACCCGGCACACCGGCAGGGACGGCGGGGCCGCCCGCCCGCCCCGGGGCCGCTGCCCAGCGCCCGCCCCGACGTGCGCGGCTGCCGGGGCCGGACCGGGGCGGGAGCCGGGGTTTGGGGGGGCTGAGCTGGGGGGGGCTGTGCGGATCTCGGCGGGCGCCCACGAAGGGTTAAGGGCGGGGGGCGGCGGCGGGCGGGGGGGGGGGGGGCGGCGGCTCCGCCCGCTCCTGCTGCGCCCGCCGTCCCCGGGAGATATTGTCATGCAAAAGCCCCCGGCGAGCGCAGCCTTTGTCCGCCGCTCCCCCCGCCGGTATATTTACGGGGCGCGGCGGCCCGGGGCGGGCTGGGGCGGCGGATGGCGGGGGCGGGCCGGGGGCCGGCGGGCAGGCGGCGGCGGTAACGGGCGGGCGGCAGCCGGGGCCGCTCCATGTTCGCCATGGACTACTCCTACCTCAACTCCTACGACTCCTGCGTGGCCGCCATGGAGGCGTCCGCCTACGAGTTCAGCCCCTGCAGCCAGGCCGGCTCCTTCCAGTACAGCCCCATGCGGGGGGGCTTCGGCACCGGGCCCGCCTGCCCCCCCCTCGCCTCCGCCAACTGCGCCCTGGGCGCGCTGCGCGACCACCAGCCCTCGCCCTACTCGGCAGGTAACGGAGCCGGGACCCCCGGACCCCCCCCGCGCCCACCGGGGGACGCCACCACCCCCCCCAGCCCCGCTTGCCTCCCACCGCCCCCCCCCCCGCCGTCCCCGAGCCCCAGCACCCGCTGGCCGGGCGTGCGGGAGCATCCCCCGGTGCCCGGCGCTGTCGGTTCCCGGGGCCGCCGGTGCCCGGTCCTGCGGGTGCTCTGTGCCGTCGTTGGCAGCTGCCGCCGGTGCTCGGGGCCGCCGGTGCTCGGTACCGTCGGTGCTCGATGCCGCCGGTGCCGCCGGTGCTCGGTACCGTCGGTGCTCGCCGCCGTCGGCAACTCCTCGCTGCCGTCGGTGTTCGCGACCGTCCGTGCTCGGTGCCGTCGGCTCCCAGTACCGTCGGTACCGGCTGCCGGCGGTGCCCGGTGCCGCCGGTGACCGTTGCCGTTGGTACCCGCTACCGTCGGTGCTCGGTGCGACCGGTTCCCGGTACCGTCGATTCCCGCTACCTCCGGTGCTCGCTGCCCTCGGTTCCCGGTCCCGCCGGTGCCCGCTGCCACCGATTCCCCGTCCCGTCCGTTCCCGGTCCCGCCGGTGCCCGGTGCCGCCGGTGCCCGCAGCCCAGGCTGGCCCCGCCACGGCCGCCCCCGAGCCCGGTCCCCGCCGCCCCCGGGCCCGTTGCCGGGCGGGCGCCCCGTGCGCGACCGCGGAGCCCCCGAGGTCCCCGGGGCTGCGGCGGCCCCGGAGCGGGGCCGGGGGGGGGTCGCCGCCGCCGGGCTCCCCTTCCCCGCTCCGTTTTCGTTGCCGCCGCGAACGCGCTGCCCGCGGAGGCGCCGACAACGAAGGAGCCGCCGGACGGGACCGGCCGCCCCCCCCCAGCCCCGGCCCCGGTTCCCGGCCCCGCACCGGCCCGGCTCCCGCCGCCCGGGGACCCCGCCGAGGGGGCGGCGGCAACGAACGAACGGGACCGGGGGGCGCGGGGAGGCAGCGCCCGAGCTCCGCGGCCGCCCTGCCCGCCGTGTCCTGCCCATCCCTGCCCGGTCCATCCCTGCCTGCTACATCCCTCCTGGTGCATCCCTGCCCGGTACATCCCTGCCCGGTACATCCCTGCCTGCTACATCCCGCCTGGTGCATCCCTGCCCGGTCCATCCCTGCCCGCTGCATCCCTGCCCGGTCCATCCCTGCCCGGTCCATCCCTGCCCGCTGCATCCCAGCTCCCTGCATCCCACCCGGTGTCTCCTGCCCAGTGACCTCCTGTTCCCCTGCCCGCTGGGTCCCTGCCGGCCTTGCCCGCTGCGCCAGCCCCTCTCACCCCCTCCTCTCCCTCCCCAGTGCCCTACAAATTCTTCTCGGACCCGTCGGGGATCAACGAGAAGCGGAAGCAGCGGCGGATCCGGACGACGTTCACCAGCTCCCAGCTGAAGGAGCTGGAGAGGGTCTTCGCCGAGACGCACTACCCCGACATCTACACCCGCGAGGAGCTGGCCCTCAAAATCGACCTCACCGAAGCCCGGGTGCAGGTGAGGGGCCTGGGGATGGGGGGGGGTCTCTGGTCCCACCAGAGAGCCGGGGTCCAGGCGGCTGCACCCCGACTTTGGGATCTGCTGCTCGCGTTGGGGTCATGTTGGGGAAGCGATGGGGACCCACCGCAGGGTCCCAACGTTGGGGACTCACCCCGCAGGAATGGAACGCGTCCGTGTGTTTTTCCGGTGCCGGGTGCCCTGGCCGGGACCAGAGTGTTTCCACCAGGTCGGTCCCCAGCGATCCGCTGGGATGGGGGACAGGGAGCGGGGCTGGGACCCGGCTTTGTCACCGCAGCGGCGAGGGGACGGGATGCGGCACAGCCCTGCTCTGCCGGGGGGCTCGGAGGAACCCCCCAGAGCCCAGCCCCGCTGCCGGCAGAGGTGGGGGGGTTTGGCTCATGCCACATCGCTGCGCTGGCACTCCTCAGCAGTGACTTGTTACAGTCCCAAACGCATTGAGCTCGGGTGGATTTGGTAAAGGCCAGGGGGGATGGAGATCGGCCCTGCGGCGATGCAGACCCCCCCTTTGTCCGTGCAGCCCCCCCCCTTCGATGGCACCGCGGTCCTCAAGGGGCACCAGGACTCACGGCAGGGAAAGGGTCCCAGCCGGACAATGTCCCTGGGAGGGACACGGCCAGTGTGACCCCTCCAGAGAGGGGGACAATGCTGGGGGGGTGGTCAATGGGGAGGGTGACAACCCACAGCAGGAGGGGACCCATCCAGTGGCCCCCTGCCCAGCTGTGGAGTGTGTGGGGGTTTGGGGCGGATGTCCCCCTCCAGCCTCAGCTCCGGCTCCCCTCTGGTTTTGGGTGAAAATGGGGTGGTTTGGGGCAGCTCCTGCCCCTCCCCCCCCCAGCATGGGCTCAGGCACCGCGGAGGGAGTCGCTTTGTCAGTAGACAGGGGAAAAACAAGGTTCCCCCGTTTCCACGGGTGCAGGGCAGGTGCTCGGTGGGTGCTGGGGGGACGGACAGGACTGTGCTGGGTTACTGGGGGCCAGGCAGGGATGAGAGGGGCCAGGTGGGACCGGCACGGCAGGCACAGCCTGAGGAATGGTGCGGGACACTCCGGGGTTGTTCTTGGGGGGGGGGGGGGGGACACGGTGTGCCCGCTGCACCCCAAGCCGTGGTAACCCACAGCTCAGTGACATGGGGACAGCTCAGGAGGGATCGCCCTGGGTGTCCTCAGTGGGTCCTGCTGCACCCCAACCTTGGCCCCCCTCGGCCAGGGGTTCCCGGGCTGCCCAAGGGGTCCCAGCAGTGAGATCCGTCTCCGGCAGCACCACGATCGGGGCAGCAGTGGGAGACACCAGCATGGCAGAGCCAGCGCCCATGTCCCTGACACCCCAGGGAACGTCTCGGTCTCTGGGCCACCCCCCAGCATGTCCTTGCACCGAGCACTAGGGATGCTCTGTGGGTGAAGGGTCCCATGGGACCCTGCTCCCCCCATCCCCCCAGAGCATTCCGCAGTGCCATGGAGCAGCCAGGGGATACGGCCGGGCTGGCGGCTGTCGCTAACCAGAATGGCACGGCTCGGCCCACTGGGGGGTCCTGGTCGCCAAGGATGGGGGACCCCCAGGGCGGGGGGTCCTGGTCCCTAAGGGTAGGGGACCGGGCAGTGTTTCCAGGTCCGGCCATTTCCAGGCGAGGCTGCTGACATCCCCAGCGGCTGTGGGGACAGAGCTCTGCTGTGGTTCGGAATGGGATGTGATGGACGTGGTCCTGGGGGAAAACCGCTGGCGATGAGGTGGTGGTGCCCATGGACCCCCCCATCCTGCCAGCACCTTGTGGGACCGTGTGCTACCGAGTCCTTGCCGGGGAGGGGGGTCCCACCTTTGGGGTCACCTCCCTCCCAGGTGGGGATGGTGAGCGGGGCCGATGCTGCAGTCGGCACCGTGGGGAAGGTGCGTGCTGCGGACCCTGGGGGGGCACAGGCTGCACGGGGGGGGCTCTGACCCCGCGAGGTGCAGGCAGGGGGGCAGCGTGGGCCCCGGCAGTGCCCCTCACTGTCTGCCCAGGAGCCCCTGCAGAGCCTCCCGGCATCGCCGGTGCTTGTGCCGCAGCACCGCAGCAGCGCCAGCGCCCAGCATCAGCGCCACAGAGCCTGTAGCTGGTTTTAGACGTATTGGCCCCTCCCCGGTGCAGTGGAAAACGTTTCACCCGTGGGAGTGGGGGTGTTGCAAGGGGCACCCCGGGGCGAGCGCCCTGGCATGGGGGGGGCTGCGGAGCCATCTGCGCCCCATGGGTTCCCCAAACCCCCACGGATGGCAGCACGGGGTCCTCCCGTCCCCTCCAGGTCTGGTTCCAGAACCGCCGAGCCAAATTCCGCAAGCAGGAGCGGGCGGCCAACGCCAAGGGTGCCGGTGCCACCGCCGGCACCGCCGGCAAGAAGTCAGAGCCGCGCTCTTCCTCAGAGGACGACGAGTCCAAGGAGTCCAACTGCAGCCCGACGCCGGACAGCACGGCATCCCTGCCCGCCGCCGGCAGCCTCGGCAGCCCCGGCAGCAGCCTGAGCCCCAGCCCCGGTGCGGGGCCACCCATGGGACCCGGCCATCCCCCCCAGCCCCTCAAGGCGCCCATCTGGCCCGGCGTGAGCACCAGCAGCGGCACCGCCAACGCCACCGACCTGCTGAAGGCCTGGCAGCCCGCCGAAGCCGTGCCGGGACCTTTCTCCGGCGTTCTCTCCTCCTTCCATCGGAAGCCCAACGCCCTCAAGACAAACCTCTTCTGATGTGCCGGTCACCGGATCCGGCTGCCCCGAACCCCCCCGGCCCCCCACTGCCGGCCCCTGCCCACCGCGCCGATGCTCCCACCGTGGACCCAGCGACGATGCTCCGGCAAACGGCTGCCGGCAGGGAGATGGACCGGGGACCCCCCCAGCCCTGCCCAGCTGCCGGCACCCAAGGCTGCTCCCCGAGGGGGCCACGGGACCCCCCACCCTCTCCCGGACCCTGTGCCGACAGGACGGACCCGGAGCTGGGGGCAGCCCCCGCCGATGGCTCCCACCGGCACCACCCACCCACGGGTGCTGTGGGACCACGGGGGTGCAAATGGGGGGGGGGCAGCAGCCCCTGGCCCAGCCGGCATGCCTGGGCAGAGCCATCGCTCCGGCATGCTTTCGGGGGGAGTCCCGGTGCACCCCAAGGGTGGGGGCAGCTATGGGGCTCCCCACGGCACTGCGGGCGCTCCGGCATCATGGTGGCCCCCCCGGGAGCCCCCCCACCACGGGCCATGCCGCTGGGCTGGGGACAAGGAAGCACTTTAGGGCTGGGGGTTTTGGGGGCCACGGGGTGAGCAGTGCCGGGGAATTTGATAGCAAGAGCCTCCCTTTGGCGTGGGGGAGTGATGCACACCCCCCCCCAAATCCTGCGGACACGGATTTGCCTCCCTGCCCCCCCCCCCAGCAGCACCCCAGCCCGGCAGAACTGGAAGGGAGGAAACACCCCCACACCCCCCGGGGTGCAACGAGATTTTGGGGTGCAAATGCAGGACTGGGGCTTTCCGCTCGCCGGCAATGCCGTGGATGCTGCCAACGGGGACGAGGCATCGGGAACTGTCACCATCCCGCTGTGCCAGGGCTGAGCTGCTCCGGTGATGCCGCAGCTCCTCCGGAGAGGGGCTGGCACGGGACAGACCACCCGGAGCAGCCGGTGGGACCCTCGGACGAGCCGCGACCCCTCGCTGGCCATCACTACCACGCCAGGAGCAGGATGGGTGCTCTCACCGGAGCTGGCACGGATGCAGCCAGGACCCCCCCTCTGGCACATCACCGCTGGGCAGGGACCTTGCAAAGGGTCCCGGGGGAGCCCAGGGTGCAGCTCGGCCCCTTGCACCCACCGCGCCGGTGCTGGCCTTGCCGGTGGCTTTGCAGCACGGGGAGCACCGGCATGGCTGTGCCGGCGTCCCTGTCTGTGTGTCTGCGCAGCGGCAGCGGTCGGACCCCATCCCCGTCCCCTCCCTGCCGAGGGTCCCGTGTCCGTCCCCCCCCCGTCCCAGCTGAGGTGGGTTTGGGTTTCACCTTTTTTCTTTCTTTTTTTTTTGTTTTTTTTTTAACCGTTCTGTAATTTATTGACCCCATTTGCAAATGACACTAATCCAAATAAAACTTAATTTATTGAAGACACCACCAGCCCCCTGCCCTTGCTGCAAGCCCCTCCCCCGCCAAGGCTGCAGGTGGTGGGGGTCTCCCTCAGCCCCCCAAGACCCCCCTATGCCAGCAGGGGACCCCCAGGCAATGCCAGGGGTGCCGCAGACCCCCAGCACCTTAGGGATGTTTCAGGTGTCGTCCCCCCCCCGCAAAAGACCCCAAGCAGCTGCAGGGACCTGGGGTAGCACCCCACGAGCAGCCCCCCCCCGAGTCCAGGGAGAGAGGGTTGCCCCACGCAGCCCCCCTCGGGGGGCTGGTGATGGAGAAGGTCCTGGAGGGCACCGGGATGGCGGCAAGCAGGATCCCGGGGCACAGAGTAGTGAGGGGGGGGTGGTCTGCGGCAAGAGGAGCTGGGGGGGGGGCAGGGTCCTGCACGCCCCCCCAGGATGGGCAGGGAGGGGACAGGGGGTTGCAGGGTGCCGGCACAGCATGCTCCGTCCAAGGGAGTGCCGGGATGCGCCGGTGGGGTCCGGGGTCGGGGTCTGCGGGGGGTGTCGGGGATGGGGGGGGGTGTCTGTGCAGGGGGGACAGCTGGGGAATGGGGGTCTTCCAAATGGGGCAGCAGAAGTGTCCCCTGCCGGGTGCCCACTGTGCTGGGACCAGTAGGGCTAGCCTGGAGGGTCGCAGACCACGGTGGGACCAGTACAGCCAGCCCAGACTGTACTGGGCCCCCGCTCCTCATCCCGCCCCTTCCCGTGATTCCCATGGGAAGCCCCCCTCCACCCCTGGCACACGACAAGAAGTTGACAATGACCATTGCATTAAAGATTAAAAAAAATAGCTCATGATTTAACAGAAACCACCAAAACACAGAGTACAACATGACAGTATTTTTAGTAGGATTAAGTTCACACCAAATGCCCCGTTAACTAACAAGGGGAAGACTGGGGTGGGGGGGGGTGGGCTGCCAGTGGGGGGGTCCGGACCATCCTTCATCTCAGCCGGAGCGGTGGCAGCGGGGGCCAGACAGGGGGATGGGGAGGGCTGGGGGTCCGAGGCGCCGAGGTCCGGGCACAGGGAGAGCCCGGGGGGGTTCACCCCGGCGAGCGAGGGGAGGGGGGAAGGCACAGCCGGGGGATCCCCACCCCGGGGACCCCCCTGGAAGGGCACTTGGTGAGGCTGGGGGCTGAGCACCCACGGCGGGGGACCCAGGTGAGCACCCACGGGGGACCCGGGTGCCAGCCCCGCTGCCACCGAGGGTGTCGCAGCCCCTGGGAGGGGATGGATCCAGCAAGTACCTAATGGGCAAACTGGGAGCGGGGACGGGGGGGGGACGGGGGGGGGGGATGCCCCGGAGGCACTGGTGGTGGCGAGTTGGGGGGGGTTGGGGCGAAGGCACTGATCCAGCTCTGCTGCGGCGGGACCCCCTGGGTGGGGATGGGACCCCCAGGGTAGGGATGGGCACCCTGAGCTCTGCCTGGAGTTGTCTATGGGGGCTGGCAGAGCCCCCCCATCCCATCCCGTCCCATCCCGTCCCATCCCATCCCACATCCCAGCTTGGCCCCAGCCAGGCATCACAAAGGCACTTGGGTTGTGACACGACTTTGCTCAGAGCCTCCTCCTCCTCCTCCTCCTCCTCCTCTTCCTCCTCCCCGGCTGTGAGGGGCCGCGGTGGGAGCCAGAGGTCCCCAGGGTTCACCCCAAAAACCTCCCTCTGCCCACAGGACCCCCCCCACCCACAAGACAAACGCTTGTCCCTTCTCTCAATAAATAAGAAATAACTTAAGCGAGGGGAGGCCCCATCGGTGGGGACCCCACCCCCCTGAAATTGTCTGACCAGGACCCGCCGCCCCCCCTGCCCCCCCCAACCCCCCCCACCCCGCCGTTACCCAGCACCCGGGGAGGGGGGCGGCCGCGGGGGTCCCGGTGCTCACGCCGGCTGCTGGTGACGGCTGCTGCTGGTGATGGCGGGATGTGCGGATGCGGGATGCTCGGCCGTGGGATCCGGGATGCGCGGCCGTGGGACGCGGGATGCGCGGCCGCGGGACGCGCGGATGCTCGGATGCGCGGCCGCGGCTATTTGCGGAGCTGGAGGCTCTCCAGGAGGACGCGCTTGTGGCCGGGGTCCAGCACGCCGGCCTCCTCCAGGTCCTCCTCTGTAATGTCGCTGGGGAGGGGGGCACAGGCATGGGGCTCGCCGCCCCCGGGGGGGTACCTCAGCCCCTGGGGGGGTACCCCCTCACTGTGTGCAACTTGGGTTGCTGGGTGCCCAGGCAGCCTCCCCCCACCCACCCCATGGGGCTACGCAGCCCTGGGGGGCGGCAGGGACCCCCAGGGGCAGCAGAGACCCCCCCCAGGGCAGCAGCCCACGGGGGGTCTCCCCAGGGCGGGGGGTCTCCCCAGGGCAGGGTGCTCCCACCCAGGCATCGCTGGGACCCCCTGGGGAGAACGCGGACCCACCGGGGCTGGCGAGGTGGGTGGGGGTCCCCGCCGTGCCGTCCCGGGGGGCGGGGGGGCCACTCACCTGAGGAACTCCAGGTCGTCCCAGCCGTTGCGCACCAGCCCCTCCTCGTACCGCTCCAGCCCCAGCGCCCGCAGCCACTCGCCCACGCCGGGCACGGCGCCCACGCCACGGCCCGCCTGGCACAGCGCCTGCGCCGCGGCACCCGCACCGTCAGCCCTGCGTCGCCCCAGCCCCGCACCCCAGGGGACCCCCAGGGTGGGACCCCCAGGATGGGACCACCCTGTGCCGTGGAAGGTCCCAGACCCTAACACCCTCAGCACACCCCCGGCGTCCCCCCCGAAGGGAACCCCGATGGAGGGCGCCGGGGGGGGTCCCAGCACCCTGACCGCCCCCCCCAAACACTCACCTCCTCAGCCAGGTCCTCCTGGATGCTCTCCCGGATGGAGTGGGGGGGGAAGGCGAGGGGGCGGCCGTAGTCGGGGTGCAGGCAGCGGGGGGGCAGCTCCAACCGCCCCCCCTTGGCCAGCAGTGGCGGGGGGGGGGCCGCCCTCCCCTTCCCGCCGGCGTAGTCCACCTCGCTCAGCGTCTTGGCCATCTGCAGCACCGAGCAGGAGCGGTCGTCCAGTAGCCCCCCCGCCGCGGGCAGCCCCCCGGCACCATGCAGCCCCCCGGCAGCGGGAGTCCCGCCAGGCCCCTCAAGCCCGAACCCGGCGCCGGCAGACGGCGGGGGCCGGGGGTGCAGCTTGGGCGGGGGGGACTCGCCGAAGGCGGCACCGCCGACGGCCGGCCGCGGTTTGGGCTCCTCGCGCCCGACGGGCGCCGGCGGCTCCTTGGCGCCGCCAAAGAAGGGGTTCGGGGGCAGCTCCAGCTCCCGCGGCAGCGGCGGCGGGGGGAAATCCGGCGGCGGCAAGTTGAGGGTGCCGGCGTCCTCGTCCGAGGAGCTCTCCTCGCCGCGGCACGCCGGCGGCTGCCCGGCCGAGGGGTGCCGGCGTCGCTCGGGCACCGCCAGCTGCACCTTGGCCTTGGGGGCCGGGGGTTTGCCGGGGTCCCCGGCCGCCAGCAGCTGGTGCGGGACCCCCTCCAGCACGTAGTACGCCGGGTTGTTGAAGCTGTTCTTCAGCGGCCCCGCCGCCGGCTCCGGCATCGCCTCCGCCTTGGATCTGCGGGCACAGGGGTGAGCGTGGCACCCCCGGGCGCGGGGGGAGACGGTGGGTGTGTGTGTCCCCCCCAGCCCTGCCCGTCCCCCCTCACCGGCTCGGGGCGGCCTCATCCCTGGCGGTGCCGCGGTGCGGTGCGGGGGGCCGGGGGGCCGGCGCGGCGTTGCCCTTCTCGGGCTCCTCCGGGAGCTTCGCTGGGACGGCGGCGGCAGCGGGCGGCTCGGCACCGGCGGGCTTCCGCCCCACCGACCTGGGTGACAAGAAGTGTCGGGTGCCCCGTGGAGCAAGGCCGCCCCCAGGACAGGACTCAGACCCCCAGGATGGGGCTCAGACCCCCGGGACGGGGCCAGCACCGCTCTCGGATGCACCGAGCCCCCCCCTCCCTGACCCACGTGGCATAAGAGCCAGCACCGGGACCGTCCCCAACCACGTCACATACACCATCCCAGAGGGATGCTCTGAGCGATGCCAGTGCTCCCACGGCACTGGGGCATGCTTCAGCCCTCCCGGCCCTCCCCGGGACCCCCAGCTGGGGGCCACTGGTTCTCCCCCGCCCCACCAAGCCCAGTCCCCCGTACTTGGCATAGTCCTGGTTGGCTCTGGCACCCAGCGGCACCTTCCCTTTGCCGGCCGCCGTCTCGTCCTTATCGATGCTGATCCACTCTGCCAGGGGATGGGGGCTCAGCGGGGGGGGGTCCCGTCCCCGCTGTCCCCCCAGGGTGTGGGGGGGTCCTCACCGTAGAGCCTCTCGCGGGTGCCCAAGCGCTCGGCGGGCACCCGGACCTTCATGGAGCCGCGGATGTTGCCCGTCTCCTCGCCGCGGTGCGACAGGTAGGTGAGGAACTGCTGCGCCGTGCTGCCGATCATCGACTTCAGGGCGATGACGCATTCCCCTGGGGACGGCAGCGGGGTTGGGGGGGAGTTGGGGGTCCGCATCCCTAAGGAAGCCCCCTGGGAGGGCGGCACGGTGCCAGGGGGAGCCGGTGTGGGTGCTCACCGTAGGACTCGTAGCCATCGAGGGATTTGACGGTGAGCAGGAGGTGCTGGTCCTGCAGGTACTCGATCTCAGAGAGGATGGGCTTCAGCTGCAGGCGAGGGGATGGGATGCTGGCACCGGGAGCAGGGGGGGGTCTCCCTGCCTGCAGCCCCCCCTGCCCCAGCACCAGCCTTGCCCGCCCCCAGCCCTTCCTCACCGTGGGCAGCTGCCGGGACGACCACTGCACCTTGAGAAAGTTGATGTTGTCGCTGCTCTGGCTGTCGTTCTCGAAGCTCTTCTTGAACTCTGGGGAGGGGTGGGGGGACACAGCACAGCCCCCATCAGCCCTCTGAGCCGCCCCCCAGGACCCCCCCGCCATGGTGCCATCCCTCACCTTCCAGGCAGGTGGAGTAAAACTCGATGAAGAACTTGGTGCGACTGGCCGTCTTCACGATAGCCTCGATGCTCTCGAACTCGATGTACGCCTGCTCGGTAGACTTGGAGAGCCCTCCAGGGAGAGGCGAGGCGTCAGGACCGACCCCCCCGGGAGCCCCCCCCCACCTTGAGGGAGAGATGGGACCCACAGGGAGGGGAATGGGGTGTCTCCTTGGGCACAGGCACCTTTTTTGGAGACGAACTGGGACGTCACCCCCACCTCGAAGGAGCCGAAGACAGGCGAGTGGTCGCTGGTGACGATGTCGTCCGTGCACCCTGCGGCCGGTAGGGATGGGGGGGTGTCAGGCTGGGGGTGGGGGGCAGCCTGTCCCCGGGGCAGGGTGGGGGGGACAGCGTCCCAAGGAGGGGGACACGCAGCTCACCGTAGGCGTTGCAGTTGACGTGAGTCTCGGGGTAGGACTTCCAGAGGATGCGGTCGCACCAGGACGGCACGTTGGTGCGAACCTGGCAGGGACAGGGAGTGTGTGTGTGTGTTGGGGGTGTCAGGCTGGGGTCCCCCCCCCACCCCACCCTAGCACCTACCCCTGTGGGCTTCTGCTTGTGCCAGACGTAGGTGTCCCGGGAGCCCCGCTCGTAGCGGTAAGTGGGGGGGAAGGTGATCTCCTCCTCGCCTGCACCGACAGCGGGGTGGGGAGGGGTGTCAGGACAGTCCCGACAGTGGGGGCTGACCCCCCCGGATCCCCCCCCCCAAGCTCCCCCAGCCCTCACCAAAGCGCAGGAAGACCTTGTGCTTCTCCTTCTCCAGGTTGAGCTGATCCACCTTGAGCAGCGGCTCCAGCTCCTTGCGGCTGATGTAGTTGAGGATCTCCTGTGGGGCAGAGGGGATGGCACGGGGTCGAGGGGGGGACACAGCAACAGCCCACCGCCCCCCCTCCACGCCGCCCTCCCCAGCACCTGGATGTCCATGTCCAGGCGATAATTGAGGTCCCCGAACCAGAAGAGGTGGGTGAAGCGGAGGGAGATGTCGAAGGAGCTCAGCTGCTTGTCCCCCAGCGAGAGCAGGCGCAGGATGTCCAGGTAGTTCTGGTTCCTCCTGCCCGGGGTGGGGGACATGGGGGTGTCACCGGGACGGGGGTTGCACAGCCCCGGGGCAGGATGAGACCCATCCCGGTGCGTGGGTGCTCACCGTGCCGTCTTCTCGTTGCCGGAGGTGAGGTGGCAGTTGACGAAGCCGAAGGAGGTGCCGTTGAACATGAAGGAGACGCCCACGGCTCCCTTGTTCCCTGCAGGGACACGGGGACGGGGGCAGGATCAGGCCAGGGTGGGCGGCTGCCCCGGTACCCACAGGCTGCCCACCCTGGGGGGACGGGGACCCAGCTGTCCCCAAGTCCCAGTGACGGGGCACAGTCACCACCCAGACTGCCGGCACCGGCACCCACAGCCCGCGCTGTGCCCAGGCTCCCGGCACGCACCCAGACCCTCCTCGTGCAACGCACACATGGCCAGACCCCTCCTCACACAATGCACACGCATCCAGACTCCTCATCATGCAACGCACATGCTCCAGGACCCCTCCCTGTGCAACACACGCAACACCAGGACCTCCCTCCGTGCAACACGCACACGCCAGGACCCCTCCTTGTGCAATGCACGCATGCTGGGACCCCTCCCCATGCAATACATGCACAGCCAGACCCCTCCTTGTGCAATACATGCTCCAGGACCTCTCCTTGTGCAACACATGCAACACCAGCCCCCCCCACCATGCAATGCACAGGTGCCTGGACCCCTCCTCATGGAACACATGTGCTCTAGGGCCCCTCCCTGTGCAATGCACCCACCCGGACCCCTCCCTGTGCAATGCATGCAACACCAGAACCCCTCCCCATGCAACACCCGCCTGCCCAGACTCCTCCTCGTGCAACACACGTGCTGCGGGACCCTTCTTTGTGCAACACGTGCAACATCAGGACCTCCCCCCGTGCAACGCAGACATACCAGGACCCCTCCTCGTGCAGTGCACCCCCACCCTGACCCTCTGTGCCCCCATCCCTGCATCCCCCCCCCATGTGCCCGGCAGCTCCGGCCCCTACCCAGGGTGTTGGCAATCCCAGTCTTGACGCTGGAGGTGCTGACGTGGCTGATGCGGTT
Source organism: Buteo buteo (assembly GCF_964188355.1). Classification (NCBI taxonomy): domain Eukaryota; kingdom Metazoa; phylum Chordata; class Aves; order Accipitriformes; family Accipitridae; genus Buteo; species Buteo buteo. Next base: position 29,124,211 of record NC_134188.1, read on the forward strand.
CTCGTGCTCCGGCTTCACCAGTACCACCACCTTGATGTTCCACAGGGACTGCATGGCCACCTGTGGGCCCACGGCCACCGTCAGACCCCCGCTTCTGCCGGGACACGCTGAGGAGCGGGTCCCTGTCCCCCCATGCCATGGGTGCCAGGGAGCTGGGTGCAAGGTGCCCCTCAGGTGCGGACCGTTGCAGAAGCCCCCTCCTTCACCCCGGCGTCTCCCACCAAGGGCTGTTCCCCCACGATACCCACTATCACCAGCACCCCAGCACCACGAGACCAACCCAAAACACCCGGTGTCGGCAGAGCCGGAGCAGCCACAGCCTCCCCAGGAGCCAGAGGGACACCGAGCATCACCCATCTCTACCACCCACCAGTGTCTGCATCCCGTGGCCCCCAGGACCCCCGGGTTCTTACCGGGCGGTACTCGACCTCCGTGAAGTCCTTCAGCACGGCGCGGAGGAAATCCACCCACTCCTTGTCCCCCAGGGAATTCTCCTGGGTGCCAAAGACATAAATGTCGTGGGGGATGGCGACCGTCACCTCGTCCAGCGTCTTTCCCAAACCCTTGGAGGTGAACCACGACGTGATGCTCTTGGGTGGGGGCACGCTGCCTGCGGTGCAGGTGGGACGGGGGGGAGCAGCATGGTCAGGGGGGGACCCCAGGGGCTCGGCCCCCCGCAGCGGGCCCCCCCCCGGCCCCGCTCACCCATGTTCCAGGTGCCGATGAAGATGGAGATCATGTCAGGCTCGTCCTGGTGGGAATGCTTGTTCTTCATCAGCTGCAGGAGCTGGCAGAAAGCCTCCCGCTTCTGCAGGGGGGGAGGCAGTGAGCAGGGGCAAGGGGCTTCCCATGGCCGGGATGGGGCCCCCCCAGCCACCTCCAGCCCCTGTGATTCGGCTCAGCCAAACTCGGCACCTCTTGGACACAGGGGACTGGGCAGGGACCACCCTGGGGACGTCCCCCAACCACCGGGCACCCAGCACCCATCCCCAAGCCCCCATGAGGGACCAGGGGTTAAATCCTGCACCCCCCCATCCCTATGAGAGACCCTCCTTCCTCACCCCCCCATCCCGGCCAAGCACGACCCACCCGGGCACTGACGAAAACGAAGTCTTTCCGTTGCGTTTTATCCTTCTCCTTCTCGAAAACGATGCCCAGTTTGTTCTGCACCCGCTGCGACTTGATCAGCTGCCGGACTGGGGGAGAGCGGGGAGAGGTGGTGGGGTGGGGGGGGCAGTGCTGGGCTCTGGCTGGGCACTGTGCCCCCCACCCCAGCGCCCAGGCTCTGGGGGACACCCAGGGTGGGGACAACCAGCTGCTCCCACCCCACCACCGAGCCCCATCGGGACGCTGCCCCTCCGTCCCAGCGCAAAGTCAGCCCCAGCCGCCAGCCTGAGGTGCAGGGACCCCCCCCCAGTCCCCACCGCCGCATGCCCCCCCCCTCACTCTTGTCGTGGGTGAAGGTGTTCCAATCCTCCTGGGAGTCCTTCTGCTTCTTCAGCACCACCAGCTTCCCCCCCTCCACGTCCACGCTCAGCGTGTACTTCTGCGACTTGCCGATCTTGGTCAGGTCCCCCAGGGTGACGTCCAGCTTCACCTGCGGCGGGACACCGGGTCGATGCCGAAACACCTCCCCGGGGACCCTTCAAGCGCGGGGAGGGGGGGTCGGGACTCACCTCGAAGGTCTGCACCGGGATGCTCTTGGCCTTGCGGGAAAGGGGCTGGGGGGGGGCGGCGGGGGTGGCCGAGCTCATCTCCTGCAGGGCTTTCAGCGCCTGGCAGAGCCGGCGGCAGCGTCAGCCGAGCGCCGGGCACCGCGACCCCCAGCCCCCCCCCAGCCCCATCAGAACCCCAGCCCCCCAACCCCTCCCGCCCACGGGGTCCCCTCCGTGCCACCCAAGCGGCTCGTTTTGGCCCCGGCACCAACCGGATTGCGCCCTGACCATACCCTGGCGCAGGACCCGGCACAGACCCCCATGGCGGGACCCCCACCCCGGCACCGCCGGCCTCACCTTCTTCTCGATGCTGGAGAGGAAATCCTTCAGCACCGAGAGCTTCAGCACCAGGCTCTCCAGCTCCTGCTCCCCGCTCTGCCCCGCCGTCTGAAACCCCTCGGCATGTCACAGCCAGCCCCGGCACCGCCACGGCACCAGGACGGCACCCCCACATCCACCCCAGCCCCCCAGAAGGGCACGAGCCCCCTGGCACCGTGGGACGGGGCAGGATGGGACCCCCCAGATCCACCCCAGCCCCCCAGAAGGGCACGACCCCCCTGGCACCGTGGGACGGGGCAGGGTGGGACGCCCCGGATTCACTCCAGCCCCCCAGAGGGGCAGGACCCCCCTGGCACCGTGGGACGGGGCAGGATGGGACCCCCCGGATTCACTCCAGCCCCCCAGAGGGGCAGGACCCCCCCGGCACCATGGGACAGGGCACGACGGGTGGGTGTTTCTCCGCTGGCTTTCCCACCACCCACGCGTCCCCGTGGATGGTGCCGTGGCGTGTCCGTGGGCACAGCCCCCACGGGTGGTGGGGATGGCAGCCCCTCACCTGCTGCAGGATTTTGGAGACCATGGGGGAGCTCTGCTGGTCAAACACCTTGGAGAGGATCTCCAGCCCCGCCAGCACCTTGTCCACCTCGCTGGGGAGGGAGAGAGGAACGGGCTCGGCAGGCGGCACGGCCGGTCGTCTGTCCGTCCGTCCGTCCCGGTGCCCGGCACCCACCTGTGCAGCCGTTTGCAGGAGGTGACGAGGGTCTTGTTGAGGTGGGGGAGGCTGCTGGCCCCCCCCTTCACCGCCTCCAGGTCCAGCGAGTAGCTGCCCTTCAGGTACTCGTGGGAGATGCTGCTCAGGCCGTTGGTGCTGCAGGGAGGGAGCCCGGAGGGTGAAGAGCCGGCAGGGACGGGCAGGGGACGGGCAGGGGTGAAGCCCCTCACCTCTCCGCCGTCCCCTCCGGCACAGCCGGCCCCAGGCCGGTGGGGCTGAGCCCTGCCGAGGTGCTGGAGAAGCTGGTGGAGCCGGAGCGCGGCGGTAACGGCGGCTTTTCATCCTCTCCGTCTGCAACGGGGCGATGGTGGAGGGGGGGGTCGGTCACGGCCCCAACGGGGACCGGGGGTCCCGGGACCCCATCCGCTCACCCGGGTCACCCTGCCGTACCCGAGTAGTCCCTCTCCTCCGCGTTCTCCTTCTCCTTCTCCCTCTCGACGGGGAAAAGGAGGGTGCAGACCAGCCCCTGGTTGGGCTGCAGGTACAGGGCGATCAGCTCGCTCAGCGTCTTGAAGCGTCTCACCTGCACCCCCTGCGACGTCTGCGGGGACACGGGGACCCTCAGCGCCTGCCGGCGGGCTCACCCAGGACCCCCCCTCCCATGCAGGGACACCCCCCCCCCTACAAGATTCGGGGGGGGGGGGGGCTGACCCCGGGAGCCCCAAAGCTGAGCCCCGTGGGGAGCGGGGTCCGGTGCACGTGGCAGCCCGCCGCAGTGCCGTGGCTGCGTGCCGGCAGGGCTGGCAGGGTGCAGGCAGCAGGCAACAGGCAGCAGCCATCCCTCGGCCTCCTCCCTCCCGGGGGCGGCTTTTTCCTGCCTGCCCGGACGGCACAAAGGGGTTTCTGTTGCTCTAAAAATACCCGGCGACGCCGGCCGGCCAAAATGGGTGCTGCCGAATCGTCCGGCCGTGCCGGAGAGCCGGGCACGCTCGTGGCACGGGGCCGAGGACGAGCCCCGCTCCCCGCACCCAGCCCCACGGGAGAGGCGGGGGGCAGGGAGCTCTCAATGGGGTGCTGTGCCCACCCAGCACCAGCCCACCCCCCCAACCAGCACCCCCAGCAAGGAGCTGGGTGCGGGTTGGGGGTCCCAGCACCCAGACCCCCCGCAGCCCACGCCAGGACCACCCCCCCACACACTGCTTCCCGTAAGGGGGTGCCCCTGCTCCCAAAGAGCCGGGGGGTGGTCCGTGTCATGGTGCGGGGGGGCAATGCCCACCTGCACGGCCAGGAAATCCTCCTCGTCGGGCAGGATGCGGTAGGTGTGGACGTGCTTCTGGAACCTGCAGGCAGCCGGGACGGGGAGGGTGTCAGGCAGAGGATGCCGGGGGACACACACATGGCATCCCCCCACCTGCCTGCACGGCCCCCCTTAGACCCGGGGGGACGCCAGGCCCCCGTCCCGTGGGACCCTCATGCCACCGGCTGGGCACGAGCATCCACAGCGGGAAGGAGCTCCAGTACCACCATTGCCTATGGCATGCAACGAGCTGCCAGGTCTCAGCCCAGCTCCCACAGGAAAATGCCTGCAGGATGGGTGCCGGGGGTCCCAGATGGGTGCTGGGGGTCCCAGAGCGACCCCCCCGCTTGCTCCAAGGGAGCCCCCCCACCCAACACCCCCATGTCCTCAGGCAGTGCCGCAGCCTGCCCCATGCCACGCCACGGTCCCAGCTCCGCTGCCCGTCGGCGTGCCGGAGCGGGCGTCCCCTGCCCGCACCGCAGGCAGGATCAGGCAGCCGCTGGCAGCTGGGAGGCCAGGAAGCAATTTATTTTTCAATGGAAGCTCACAGGAACCGGGGACGCGATCCCGGGGCAGGGGGTGACGGGCGGCGCTGAGAGACGGGGTGCCGACGCCAGCGGGCACGGGGAGCAGGACCGGGACCCCGGGCGCGTCCCCTCCGCAGCAGGGTGACACCGGGAGCCGGGGACCACCGGCATGGCCAGACTCCCCCCCAGCACCAGTGCCAGCGGCAGGGACGGTGGCTCCCGGGCTGGCCCCCGGCCACGGCACTCGTGGAGGTCACCGTGAACACAGAGGCGGCTGTCACCGCGCCAGGGCCACCTGTCAGCTCGGCTGCCGTGTCCCCTGCTCCGGTGGCACCCCATCGCAGGGCTGGGGGACCAGGACGCCTCCCACTGCCACCACGCCGTGCCCCCGGAGGGGGTGCCGTGCCCTGCAGCACCGGGTCCCCCGGTGTCACCCCACTTGTCACGGTGCTGGGTCCCCCGGTGCCAGCCCCCTCCCCATGGCAGCGGGTCCCCATCCTCCCCCAGCACCCCAGGGGTGCAGCACCGGCTCCCCCAGCACTGGGGCTGCTCCTGGGTGCCTCAGTGGTCAGCCAGGGGTCATGGGGGGGCCATGGGGAACCCCCCAACTGAGGGGGAGCTGAATGGGAACCTGCTAGGGGGGCCTGTATAGAAAACCCTGCTGGGGAGAGGTAAGGGGGTCCGTATGGGAAACCACTGCTGGGGGATCTGGGGGGTTTCCAACTCAAAGGAGTCCTGGGGGGGTTAACATGGGAGACCCCCAACTGGCGTCAGGGGGCTCTGTATGGGGACCCTCAGTTGGTGGGATTGGGGGGGGCACAGAGAGACCCCCAGCTGGGGAGGGGAGCACAAGGGGTCTCTGTGGGAAGCCCTAAAGCACAGTCAGGGTCTCCATAGCAGAAACCCCAATGGGGGGGGTGATGGGGGGGCTGTATGGGGAACCCCAGCACAGGGTCAATATGGGGAACCCCAAATTGGGGGGGCAAGGGGGGTCCATAGGAAGAACCCCAGCTGGGGGGAAAGCACAGGGGGGTCTCCATGGGTAACCTTGGGCAGGGGGCCTATAGGGACCACCAGCACAGGGGTCAGTATGGGGGACCCCAGCTGGAGGGGGGTGACCCCCACAGGCGCCATCCGGGGGGGGGGCACCCCCCCAGATGCCCAGCCCCACACCGCTCGCGGCTGCTATTTTGGTGAGTAATGCCAGGAGGCCGGGGAGCGCCGGGCTCATGCCGGGGCTGCCGGCACAAAGAGCCATTATGTGGGAGCGCGGCTGCCGGCGAGCGCCAGGGCTCCCCGCCGCCTCTGCCGCGCCAGCCGGCATCCCGCCACGGCCCGGACGGCACAGCGGGGACCACCCGCGCACCCACCACCACCTGCCCCCCCCGGAGAGGAGGGCACCCACCACCCTCCTCCAACCAGGAGCGGGGTGCAGGAACCCCGGCGAGGGGGGCACCACGCGCCCGCCGGCACTGCTGTCCCCACAAACCGGCGGAGAGCCACGATGGGGGCTCCGGCCCCCCACCCTCTCCTGGGACACCCCACGGGGACCGTCCCCGCCGGCATCGCCCACCAGCCGCCAAACGGCGATGCCGGCGCTCCCCGGGGTGCCACCGCCGCGTGCCGGCACCGCCTGCTCCGGCGAAGCCCGGTTGTGCCGTGGCTGGCTCGGCGGAGGCCGCGGCGCGTCGGCAGGAGGGTTAAAGGAAGACGGCGCTGCCGGGATCCCGGCGCAGTTCCCTTTCCTCCTCCTGCCCCCGCAGTTATTTTTAGGCCCCGGCGGCGGCCGCTGCCGACGGGCTCAGCAGCCCCGGCCGCCCCCGCGCCGGCCAGAGGGCTGCTCGGTGGGACCATGGCACGCTCCTGCCCACCGCCCGGGCAGGGACCCCCACCGGTCGTCGCCACGGTGGGGTCCGGCGCAGCCGCCCACCGTGGCATCCCCAGGCGAGGGGAGATGCCGGGGCCGGCACCCCTCTTACCGCAGCAGCCGCACCAAGACCCCGCTGCAGCCCCCCGACACCCACCCAGGTACCCCCGATGTGTCCCCCAGCCCCGTGGCACCACCAGTCGCCAGTATTTGCAGGGGCGAGGCGTGCTATCCCGGCGTCGTGCCGCCGGTGCCGCGTCCCCAGTGCCGCTCGCCACCCTGGCTTCGTGGCGGGGATCCGGCGGCCACGGCCACGCTGCGCCCACGTGGCCGGGAAACCGAATTCTCAAGAGCCACTGGCCACGGGGGAGGAGGACAGGGCCACCACGGAGGCCGCACGCCCTGCGCCGGCACGGCACACGGCACAGCCGCAGGCCAGGGCAGGCCGGCTCGCGGCGGACTCCTGGTTCTCCCTCATTTGCCACGAGGAGCCAGCGGCTGTCGGCGCCCACGGGCTCCCGGGGAGCGGAAAAGCCTCATTTCGAGGTGCCCTCGCTGCCGTGCCGCACCGCCTGCCCCACAACCACATCAAGGTCCCGGCGCCGGTGCAAGCTGCCGGCCCCGAGCAGAGCCGGCGGCGCGCCCCGGGATCGCCCCGGCACGGTGCTGAGCCGTGCTGCCAACACGCCGAGGTGCCGGCAAGGCCCCCGGGGACGGTGGGGCGGCCGGGATCCGCTGCTCGGTGATGGCTGGGCTGCCGCCCCGGTGCCACCGCACGCTCGGCCCCAGGCTGGCACGGCCACCGGGCAGGGGGTGGCAAGACCCCGGGGCTGTCGGCACTCGTCCGTGGACCAGCACCAGCCACCGAGCCCCCCAGCGTGACCCACGGGCACGCACAGAGTCGTGTCACCCCCCCCCACTCCGACAGCCCACCTGCGCTGGGGACCCTGCCAGAGATGAGGGCAGGGGCTGGTGCCCCCCAGCCCCACGGGGTGGCTCACGGACCCCAAGAGTGCAGGGTGGGGGCCAAGCCCCCCATCCTCGCAGACCCCCACGGTGGCGGCGTGGGTGCCCCAGCCCCCCCCCTCCTCGCAGACCCCCACGGTGGCAGCGTGGGTGCCCCAGCCCCCCCTCTCCTCGCAGACCCCCACGGTGGCGGCGTGGGTGCCCCAGCCCCCCCCCCCCGTCAGACCCAGCCCTGCTCCCCACGGTGCCTGTCCCCTGCCAGTGCCCAGCATCCCCCCCCAGTGCCCGGGGGACCCCCAGCCCACTCCCCCCCTCCTCCCCCAGAGCCCCCCCCCGGTCTATCTGTCAGTGCGCGGCCCCCCAGGACCCCCAACCCGGGGCGGATGCCCCATCCCCCAGCAGTGCCAGTACCCCCAGACCCCTCCCCACTCCCAGCGCTTCCCCCCCCCCGTACCCACTCCCCCCTCCATACCGCCGGTGCCCCCCATACCCGATCTGCGTGTGCCCCCCCCCCCCTCCGCGGACACCCCACCCGCGTCCCCCAGCACCCCACTCCGCGCTCCCCCCGCCCCCCAAATCCCCCCCCCCGATCGTCCCCCCCCCACTCACAGCAGACAGAGCGCGTAGGCCCCCGCCACGCTCTCGCTGTCCCGCACCAGGAAGCTGCCGTCCCGCCCGGCCCGGGCCAGCTGCTCCTCGGCCGCGGCCCGGCTCAGGTCCCGGTGGTACCAGGGCGGAGGAGGAGGAGGAGGAGGAAGAGGCGGCGGCGGTGACCCCCCCGCACCCGCCATGCTCCGATCGCCGGGGACCGCGCTCCGCGCTGGGCGGGCGGGGGCAGCACCGGGAGGGAGGAGGGAGGGGGGAGGGGGCGGGGCGGGGGGGGCGGGGCGGGAACGTGGAGCTTGGGGGGGGGCTCGGAGAAAGGAGAAGGGGGGGGGCGCGGTTTGGCAGGGGAGCGGCTGCGCTCGGGATCGGGGGACACACGCCCCCCCCACACACACACACACTCTGTGGTCGCCGGGGGGGCTGCACCCCGCTTTGTCTGCGGCTCCGCACCCACCCCCAGCCCGCCGAGGGGCACCCCATGGGGTGGGAGTCCGTGGGGACGTGGGCGAGCCCCCCCCCCCCCCCCCGCAGCCGGGTGGGCTCCCGGCCCGCAGGACCCCCGCGACAGCCGGGTGTTGTCCCGTTCCCCCCCCCCCCACCTCAGGACAAGCAGAGCTGGCGCTGGGGGTCCCTGGGACACCCCCCCCCATTTTCCCCCTCATCGCCCCAGTCCCAGCCTGCACACCCCGGGGTGCCGGTGACCCCCCAGGCTCCGAGAGCTGCGGTGGGCGCCTGGGATGCCTTTGGGGGGTCCCGTGTCGTGTGTCCCAGCAGCGGGGAGCCCCGTGGCCCCCGCTTTGCCAGGCGGGGCGGTTTGGGGGGGTGACACCACACAGCCCAGGGGGTCGGTCCAGTTAAACAGGGTTTCACCCCCCCAAGAGGAGCAGGACCAGAGCCCCCTCCCCTCCCGAGCCTCCCCCATCCCATCCCACTGCCCCCCCCCCCCATTCCCAAAGCACCCCGACACCGAGTGGGGCAGAAGCATTTATTCACCAGCCGCATGCTGGGGGGGGGGGGGAAGCAGGGGGAAGCAGCCTGTACAGCTTGGGGGTGTCCCATGGTGGGGAGGGGGCCAGGGGGCAGACGGACACCCCCCTCCCTTCCCGACGTGCTCCTGCCTGCAGCTCAGAGCAGGGCCAGGAGAGCGGGGGGCAGCAAGGCCAGCAAGCGGGAAAACGGGGAGCCGGTGGGGGCCGCGGCGGCGTTGGCTTGGGCGTAATAGCGCGCCACGGCAACGTTGGGGTTCCCCTGCGAGGGGTTGAACCACATCTGGATGCAGCGGCCGCTGCCGCGGCGGTAGGTGGTGTAACGGTAGGAGTGGGACCAGATCTTCTGGCAGAGGTCGGCGGGCGTCGGGAAGACGTACTGGAATTTCTGGCACGAGGTGCCTCGGGGACACTGGTTGATGCCTGGGGGTTGGGGGGGGGGGTTTGCGGTGAGAAGTGCGTGCGGAGGGGTATTGGGGTCCTGCTGCCTTTGGGGTTGACCCTGGCGGACCCCTACCCGGCTGCCGGCACCCCCCCCACCTCCACGGGGAACCCTCAGGCACCGAGTCAGGGGGACGCAGCCGATTCCCCTGCGGTGAAATGGGGGGGGGGGGGTGTCCCGCGCCCCCCCACTGACCTGTGGTCCAGTTCCAGCCCTTGTGCCAGTTGACCTTGCAGGTGACGGCGTTCTGGCAGTCCTCCCACCACTGCTCGCAGTCCTCCAGGCACAGCGGCACATGCAGGATCCGTTCCTTACGCCAGCTGCTGTCCGCCTGCGGGGGTACCCCAGTTCATCCCAGTTCACTCCGGGGACCTCCCAGCCTTCCAGCAGGTGGGTGAAGGTGGAAGGGACGCTGTGGGGGGAGGCGGGGGTCTGCACCCACCGGCTTGATCCAGGGTCCCAGGTTGGGGGAGCACTCGTAGAGACACGTGTCCTGGATGAAGTGCCGTTTGCACTTCTCCGGCATGATCCCACAGTGGTCCCAGTTGAAGTTGTACAGGTAGGACTGGTCCTGGTGGGCTTGCACGCTGGTGTTGGCGGTGCAGCAGGCGTTATCCTTCCAGGGAGTACACTGTGCCGGGACAGCCGGGGCTCAGCCGGAACCTGCCGGTGCTTCCCCGGGCACGGGGTGAGGGGGGCCGGGGGGGGAGACGAGGGCAGACACGCCAGGCTGAGCACCGGCGGCTCATGTGGGGAAGTGGCAGCAGGTGATGGAGACCACGGCGGGGCAGACGGCACCCCCGCCGGCACCGCCGCGATCCCGTCCAGTGATCCCACACCGGGCGACGCCGGTGGGTGCCGGGGTGGTGGGTGAGGACCCTACCTGCCCGTGGAGCTGCCCCTCGGGGCCGGGTGCCGTTTTATGGTGCTTGGCGTCCATGCAGACGTTGAGCAGCGAGTCTCGTACCATGGTGGCCGTGGCGGGAACCGGCCAGGCCAGGAGGGCCAGCAGCACCCAGGTGGCCACCATCGTCCTGCTGGTGGCAACGGAGGGGTGAGGACGGCGGAATACCGAGGGAATAGGGTGCCAGCGGGGATAAAGTACCCCCCTGGTTGCCCCACGTGGGAGCCTGGCGGCACGCCATCACCCACAACCCTCGACCGGGACCACCGGTGGGGGGGGGGGGGTAAGCGGGGGGGTCAGAGCTCTTACCTGGAGGGGTGCTGGGTGCCGCGTGCCGCCGGGCGAGCGTGGCTTATCCCAAAGGTCGCCGCGCGGCGCAACCCTTGGCCACCAATCACGGGACGTTACCCACCGCCGGCGTGGGGCACGGTGGGGGGGGCAACGTCTGTGGGGCACGAATGGGATGGGGTGCTGGGCTCCGCCGCCCCACTCTGCTCTGGATTGACAGGCCCCCCCCCAGACACACACACACGCACACACACACACCCCCCCTGGATTGACAGGCCCCCCCCCAGTCCCACGTGGAGGTAGAATCCGTCCTTTTGGCGCCAGGCTGGGGCCAGCGTCAGCCAAAATTCACTCGTGGCTGGGTTTTTCCCTTTCCCTCCCCTGCGGGTGGGCAGGCAGCCACATGCCCCGACACCCCCCCCTCCCCAACGCCTTTCCCAGCACTGCAGGGTCACCATGGATGCTCTGCGGGGGGGGGCGGCACCCCAGCAGGTAAGAGATACCCCCGGGCGGGGATGGTACCCCCGTAGGGTCACAGATGCCGCCGGGGGGGGGGGTAGGTACCCCTGCCCGGGGGGGGGAGGCAGATAGCCTTTGTGGGTCACCCATGGGGGGGCAGAAGGCCCCCCAAGTGTCAGACGTGCCCCGCGGGGGGTGGGGCGCAGATACCCCTGGGGTAGATACCGGGGGCAGACCGATACCCGGGGGGGGGGGGGCAGATACTTCGGGGATGACACAAGGTGGGGGGGCAGACATGCCTCTGGGGGTCACAATTGCCCGGGGAGGGGGGGGGGGGGCAGACACCCCTCGGTTGGGGTCACAGATGCCCCGTGGGGGGGTCACAGATACCGCGGGGGGGTCACATACCCGCCATGGGTCGCAGATGCCCCGGGGGGGGCGGGGGGGGGCAGACACCCCGAGCTGTCAGTCACGCCGCACGGCGCGGCGCTGACCCCGCCCCCTGCCCCGCCCCCATTCAACTTGTGGGCGTGGCCTCGCCATCCCCCGCCGCGCATGCTCCGTGCGGGACAGCCACAACACACCCCCCCAAACTGCTTCCGGTGGGACGCGGGCTGGGTTATACTTCCGGGTCGGCGGCCGGTAGCGGCCTGCCCAGTTCCCGGTGTCCGTGTACCCCCCCTCCCCCCCCCCCCGCCATGTCCACGCTGTTCCCCTCGCTGCTGCCCCGAGTAACCGAGTCTCTGTGGTTCAACCTCGACCGGCCCTGCGTGGACGAGACCGAGCTGCAGCAGCAGGAGCAGCAGCACCAGGCCTGGGTGGGCCCCGGTGGGGCTGTGGGGCCGGGGGGGCGTTATGGGGGGCTAGGGGGGATGAGGGGGCTGGGGGGTAGGGTCCGGGGAGGGGCGGGGGTGTTTCTGGGGTCCGGGACCCCGTGAGGTGGGATTGGGGTGTGTGTGTGGGGTCCCCCCGCTGCCCCGCTGAAGGAAGCAGAGGTGCTGACTGCGCTTCAGCCCCCCGGCTGCACCAGGCCTGGCTGGGCGGGGGGGAGACCGGGGTCTCCAGGCCGGGGGCGGGGGTCTCGGCCCCACTGCCCGGTGTCCTGCGGCACACGGGAGACAACCACCGCGCTCGCTGCGGTCCTCCCGGGGCGGAGGGCAGGTCCCGCACACCGTTCCCCCAGCCGTTTTCACCGTTTCTGCCTTTTCTTTGAAGGTTTTTTGCAGGACCCCCGAGCTGGTGCTGCTGTCTCGGGCACCGCTGGCCTCGCAGCCAGCCGGTGGTCTCATTGCCGCAATCCCTCTGCTGCACCGGCTCTGTGTGGGCCCTTCCCTCATTTCCCGCCGCAGCCTGGAGCTCCCTGTTGTGTGTGGTAGGGGTTGATTAAAGAGCTGGGGCTGAATCAAGGCTCCCTCAGCAGCCCCCAATTAATAAATTAACCTTTTCCAGAGGAAGGCAGATGAGGATTTCTCTGCCCCACACTGTGAGCGTGGCTCGGTGCCACGGCCCTATGGCCACTCCTGAGTGTGGGGGAAAACAACATCTCTTTGATTAAGGTTTAAAAAAAGAAAATAGCTCAGTGATTAAATTCTTCTAATTAAATAAAATCATTTTGATCCATAATTAAAACATCAGCACCTGGGAGAAGTTCTGAGTCCCTCTGGGTGGGAGGTGCTGGAGTGCTTTAATTGAGCTTTAATTACCTGCAGGGGTTGCGCTCGTCTGCCTGAGCAGGCACCTCATGTTTGCGTTCTTTTTTTTTATAAAGAAAACAGAAAAAGTTTGTGTTTGAGTTCTGCTTAATGCTTCTCAGGCCAAGCGCAGGGACACCCCTTCGCCCCCAGGGCAGGTGCTTCGTTGTTGGGACCACCCTGCCTTGTGCCAGAGAGCGCAGGCAGCTGCCTGCAGCTGCTCTTCCCTGCCTGCTCCCGCCTGGGGACGGGATGGGGGCAGAAAAACTCCTCTGGCAGCTGCCAGCCGGGATTAGCTGCCATTAGGAAGCGGTGCGAGCGCTCGAGGGGCTGGCAGCTGAGCGGGAAGGGCTGGTTTGCTGCCGGGGAGCCGTGCTGGGGTGTCGTGGAGCTGTTGGGGTGCTCACCTCCCTCCCCTCTCCCTCTCTCTTCCCTCCCCTCCCCAGCTCCAGAGCATAGCCGAGAAGGACAACAACCTGGTGCCCATAGGAAAGCCAGCGTCTGAGGTGGGTGCGGTGCTGTGGGTGGGTCAGGGATGCATGAGGATGGGGGGGAAGCCACAAGGGTTGCGCACGGTGTGGGGGGGCTGGTGGGGGCACTGGAGCTGTCGTATCCGCAGCATTACGACGAGGAGGAGGAGGAGGATGACGAGGACGACGAAGACAGCGAAGAGGACTCGGAGGATGATGAGGACATGCAGGATATGGACGAGATGAATGATTATAACGAGTCTCCTGATGATGGGGAGATCAATGAGGTAAATAACGGGGCTGGGGGTGCCAGCCCACGTCCCTGCCCCACTGGGACCCTGAAGTGGGGGGGTCGAGAGTGAACCCCGGCGGGTTGTTTCCTCCCTCTGGCCCCAGCGGGTCCCTTTCCAGGTCTCCCTGCCTTTGGGAGGAGAGGGAAGGGCTGGCTGTTGGGAACAACCTGGCCCCTGTTCTGGTGGTGGTGCAGGGGTGTCTTAAACCTTCCCCCTTCCCAGGTGGACATGGAGGGGGCAGAGCAGGATCAGGACCAGTGGATGATCTGATTCCGCCGTGGCCACAGCAAACCAGAGCCTGAGGAACTGGGAGGAGTCTGAGGAAGAGCCCTCGCCCACCACTGCTCTGGGGCCCTGGGGTGTGGTTTGGTGAAGCTGCTTCTGCAGTGTCCGTTCTGGCAGGGGGGGCTGCATGGGGCAGGGGGGCTTCAAGGTGAAGCTGCCTGGGGGGCCGGAGAGATGCAGTGGCTGCCAGGGCAGCGCTGGCTCTGCCCAACACTGCGGCGGTGCGTTGTCTTTTCTAATAAACTCAGTTTTCAAGAAAATACACCAGATTTGGGGGCTCTGAGGTGTGCCGGGAGCCGTGGGGGGCTGCGCCTGCCGGGGAGAGCCGGGCCACGGGGTGAAGCAGTTTGGGCAGGAGCTGTACGAGGTGGTGCAAGGCCCCCCCTCTTCCCACCGCCGCACCCCACCGCAGACCACAGCAGCCACCGCCTTTCCTCTGGAGCCTGTATTTATGGCAGAGCATGGTTAGCTGGGGAGATGGCGGTGACCGCGGTCACTGGGTGAGAGCTCCCGCCCACCTCAGCGGTTACCAGTGTAGCAGAGCTCGGCGACGCCGTCGGGGATGGCGCGGAAGTACTCCAGGCTGGCGCGGTGTACCTTGCAGCGGTATTTGCCGCAGGTTTTGGCGTACTGCAGGAAGTGGGGAGCCCCGGGGAAGAGGACGTTGTCGGCCAGGACGGTGGCCCCCTCGGCCAGCAGCTGGTGGGTCTCCAGCAGCTGCAGGTCCCGCAGATAGCAGCGCTTCCAGTGGTCCATGAAGACGAAGTCGGCCTTCAGCAGGCCGTGCTTCTCCCTCAGCCGGGGGATCACCTCCTCCGAGGGGCCCACGATCAGCTCCACCTGTGCCGGAGACCCCTCAGCCCCTGGGCTGGGGTACTGGGGGGGGCTGACCCCGCTGACCACAGCATTCAACCCCTCCCTCACCACCACCACCTCGCTCCGTGGGGTGTCTGGGAGCAAGCGGTAGTGAGGGACCCGCCGGGGAAAGTATCCGGCCTTTCCCATCCCGGCTATCCCACCCAGCAGCGGGTGTGGGATGGGAGAGGGGGCAAGGTGCAGGTGTACCCCCCCTCCCCCTCCCTCCCCTGGTAGCAGCAGGGGTAAGAGCTGGGTTTTCCCCCTCCCAGGCGCGGCGCTCACCGTCTGCTCGTCGAAGCCGGCCAGGCGGATGACCTTCTCAGCCACGGCGGCGTGCCGGGGGTCCACCTCCACGGTGTAGAGGCGGGCGCCGGGGGGCAGCCCCTGGGCCAGCAGCACCGTGCCGTAGCCGCAGTAGGTGCCCAGCTCCAGCACCCGCCGCGGCGCCCGCTCGTACAGCAGCCGCTCCACGATCCTCCCTGCCGCAGCCCGGACCCCTCAGCACCCTGGGGGGTGCCAGGGGGCTGCACGCACCCCCCCACCCCGTGTCCCCCCTTCCCTGAGTGGGGTGGGGGGGGATGCCAACCAGTTCCCCACCACCGGGAGGGGCAGAGGATACGGCACGGCAGGAGGGAGGTGAATGGCCGTGCCAAAGCTCCCCGTGTCCCCGGCCAGCCCTTCCCAAGATGCCGGCCCCGTGTCCCCAACCGCACTGATGGGGCTGTGGCTGTGCTGGGGGTGCAAAGTTCCAACAGTGGTGCCATGACCGTAGTGACACTGCCACGGCTGTGCCAACAGTGCCACGGCTGTGCCAATAATGCCATGGCCACATATCGATGGTGCCACAGCTATGCCAATGGTGCCACAGCCATGTCAATTGTACCATGGCCATACCAACAGTGCCACAGCCATGCTGGTGGTGCCATGGCTATACCAACACTACCACAGCTATGCCAATGGTGCCATGGCCACACCGACAATGCCACAGCCATGCCAACTATGCCACAGCCATACCAATGGTGTCATGGCCACACCAACAACGCCGCAGCCGTGCAGATGGTGCTACAGGCATGCTGATGGTGCCACGGCCACACCAACAGCATCACGGCCACATCTGTGGTGGTGTGGCCATGCCAACGGTGCCACAGCCATGCAGATGGTGTTAAGGCAATGCCAACAATGCTGTGGCTGTGCTGATGGTGCCGTGGCTGTGCCAGCAGTGCTGTAGCCATGCTAGTGGTGCCACGGCCATTCCAATGATGCCACAGCTCTGTCAACGATGCCAAGGCTGCACCGACAGTGCCATGCCTGCACTGGTGGGGCCACAGCCATGTCATTGGTGCCGTGGCCATGCCCAGTGCTGGGACCGGCGCGGGCAGGCGAGGGTCGCGCTCACCTTTGACGGGCCCCACGCTGCTGAGGTGCTCGCAGTGGTAGCACCACTGGTCGAAGGTCTGCAGGACGTGCCGGGGGTCCCCGGGGATGGCGTGCGCCAGCAGGTACTGGAAGGCGCGCTGCTCCCGCGGGACACCGGTGAGCCGGTCCCGCAGCCAGGTCACCAGCACCGCCCGGTACAGCAGCACCAAGTAGTGCCGGTAGCGGATCAGCAGGGTGACGAGGAAGGGGATGAAGGCCAGGGCGATCGCCGGCGACACCATCGCGGAGGGGGGGTGGCTGTGGAAAGGGCACCCACAAGGCAGATGCCACGGTGCCAGCCCGTAGCTCCCACTCGTGCCATGAGCTGGCAGTGCTCTGCACCCCCCCGGGAATTGCCTCTCCCGGGGCTCCGGTGCTGCCCAGAAGGTTTGCCCGGCCGTGGGGCTGTGACCGGAGCCGGGCTGGGGTGCTCTTGGGGGTCCCTGCACTGGGGCTGAGGGGTGCCGGGGGGTTGGGCTGTGGGGCTGCTCTGGGGGGGGCACTGTCTGGCACAGCCCCTCACACCCCCCTCGGCACAACTTTGCCGTCCCTGCACCCCATATCCTGCACCCCACACCCCGCACCCTGAGCTGTTGGGGGTTCCCAACCGCAGTGAGGGGCTGGGGCTGCGGGGGTGGCACCTACCTGTCCCCACACTTCAGGCAGCGGGCAGGAGGCAGGCAGGGCTGTGTGGCCCCGAGCGGCGCTGAGCTCTGGTGCCCACTCAATTATTGATGGTGTCACCTCAGCCGCAGCCAGAACTGGCTCCGGTTACCGGGCTGAGTGGGGCTGGGGGTGGGAATGGGGCCAGGCTGGGGCTGGAGGGTGACCCTGGGGCTGGGGTCCCATCACTGGGGCTGGGGTCCTCATACTGGAGCTGGGGTGCTGATACTGGGGCTGGGGTCCCATCACTGGGGCTGGGGTCCCGACACTGGGGCTGGGGGAGTACACACCAGAGCCAGGGGTTGGAGGCTGGATCGGGGGGGCTGGGTGCTGGGCTTGGGGTGCCTGGGTGCAGGGTTTGGGGGGCTGGATGCCGTACTGGGGGGGTGGTGCTGTACTGGGGGGCTCGGGGCAGGGCTGCGGTGGTGGGGGCTGCGGGCAGTGCCCCTCGGGGAGCCCCAGCCGCTCCAGGGAGAGTGCCTGGCCCTGCTCCAAGCCTGGGGGCTCCTCACAGCCTCTCGATGGGCTCTGGGGTGGGGGGGTCCCCGCAGACCCCCCCCGGCACATCCTCCCCAGCACCGCGAGGCCTCAGCCCCTCTCCCTGCTGCCTTCGGCACAGCTGGAGCGAGGGGGTGATGTCCCGCCGGGCTGAGCACCGACACGCTCGCTGCAGGGATGGGTCAGGGAGGGGGGCAGGCGGGACACCCCCCCGCCCCGGGTGCAGGGCACGGGGTGGGCACCCGCTCCACACCCCACATTTTCCGTGCACGGAGATGCAGACAGACACGGGGACACGCGTGGGTGCACGGAGCTGGCGGGGGTCCCCATGGCGGGGGTGGGCAGGGGGTGCTGGGAGCGGGGTCCCCTCGGGACCAGCAATGCTTGGAGGAGGGGGGGGGGCTCAGCTTGGCCCCCTGGGGCGGGGATGCCCAAATCTGCAGGGGGGGCTGCAGGGGGGCAAGGGAGCTCGGGGGGACTTAGGGGGCACTGGGAGCACTGTGGGCACTGGGGGAACTGGGAGCACTAGGAAGCACTGGGGTCACTGGGAACACTGGGGGGAACTGGGAGCATGGGGGGGGCACTGGGAGCACCAGGGGCACTGGGAGTACTGGGGGCCACTGGGGGCTCTGGGAAGCACTGGGGTCACTGGGAGCCCTGAGGGCACTGGGGTTCTGGGAGTACTGGGGGGCAGTGGGGGCTCTGGGAAGCACTAGGAGCATTGAGGGTACTGGGAAGCACTAGGAGCACTGGGAAGCAGTGGGAGAACTAGGGGCACTAGGAGGCACTGGGAAGCACTGGAGGCACTGGGAGGCACTCGGGGCCCTGGGTAACTGGGAGTACTGGGGGGCAGTGGGGGCTCTGGGAAGCACTGGGGTCACCGGGCGCACAGGTATCACTGGTGTCACAGGTATCACCGGTGTCACTGGTGTCACCGGTGTCACCGCGTGTCCCAGCGCAGGCGCGCGCAGCCCGCGGCCGCGCCACGTGACCGCCGTGACCGGGGGGGGGGGGAAGTGGGCGGGGTCGGTGCGGGCGGACACGTGACCGCAGACTCACGCGCGCGTCGCCCAGGGCCGCGTGACACAGCCTGCGCGCGAGCCCCGCCCTCGTCACCGCCCCGCCCCGCGAGGTCTCCGCGCGCGACCCCGCCGCGCGGCGCCCGTTCACGTGACGGAGGCGGCGCGCGCCCCCGGCGGAGGGCGCGGCGCGTCCTCGCCCTCCCCCTTCCCCCTCCGCCCCGCTGATTGGCTCCCCTTCACGTGACGGAGGCACCTTTAGGCGGGGCGGGGAGCTACGGGGAGGGGGTTTGCCTTTCCCGTTGTCTCTCTCCGCCCACGTGACGGGGATGGCGGGTCACGTGGCAGGCGGCGGCAGCAGGGACGCGGCTCCGCCCTCCCCACCCTCACGTGACCGGGGCGGCGGGGCCCCTGCCGGACACCGTAGCGGCGCCGCGCCCGGCCCGGCCCTGCTACGCCTCGCCATGGGCTGCTGCTACAGCAGCGAGGCCGAGGCCTCCGACCAGGTGGGCCCCGGGGCCGGCGGGGGAAGCCCGGAGCTCTGCGGGGTTGGGGAGGGGGCCGGCCCGGCCCCGCCGTGGCGGAGGAGGGGCGAGGCGGGGCGGGGCGGGGCGGGGGGGAAGCGGCCTGCCGGCTGCCCCGCTCCGGGGGAGGCCTCTCCGCCCCCGCCCCGGGGCCCGGGCCCTTCTGCCGGCGCGGCGGGCTCCCCCTATCTCTCCCCGGGGGCGGCCTGGCCTGGCGGGGGGGGCGGGGGCCGAGCGGCGGGTCTCCCCGCTCGCCCCCTCCCTTCCTCCGGTTACGGGTCGGGGGGCTGCGGGCAACTCCTGGGGACCTCGTCCCCTTCCCGGGAACCGGCGCTGGCTTGCGGAATGCCGGCTGCAGCGTGACAGCCGCCGTGCCTCCGCCTCCCTGCCCGGCTCCCCCCCCCTCACCGGCGTGGCCCCTCTCCCGGTGTCGTTATTCCCATAGAGCCGGGCCCGGCTTCTCTCCTCCAACAGCCCCCGAGAGCTGCTCCTGCCCCTCATCACCTCAACGTCTGGGTGGTTTTGGTGGGGTTTTTTTGGCCTTGCGTTTCTCCCGGTGCTGCCGGCTGTGCGCAGCCTCCCTGGTGCTGCGTGGGAGGAGGAGGGGGCTTGGTGGATCGTGGAAGACACCCCCCCCCGCCCCCCTCCATAGCACCCCACAGCTCTGTGGCCCCTGTCCCGGTGCAGGTGTAAGTCCAGGGCTCCAGACTGTCATGGCCGGCGGGAGTGGTGCCAGGTTTTCCTTCTTGGGACAGTGTGACCGTCCCTGCTGTTGCCTCTAGCTGAGCAGCTTCAGCTCGTGGGGGTTGGGGAGGGGTGGTGGTGCAAAATCAGGGCTGTCACCTGTCCCACGGAAATTTAATCGGCAGCTGCGGTGCGGGCAGCCCCTGCTTGTGCCCTGCCAGGGAGCTCGGCTGAGCTGTGGTGCTTCCATGGGTGCTGTGGGGAGGGGAAGGAGAGGCGAGCTGCTGGCCGGGGAGGAGCCAAAGATGTCACTGATGGGGAGCGCGGAGGAGTGACCGCGCTCCTAGGTCACAGGCTGCGTGTCCCACTCTGCCGGGTTGCTTGTGCCTGTTGGCTCCTGCCAGGCTCTTCTGGCCCCTGTGTCACCGAGCTGGAGGATTAAGGCCTGAGCCATGGCTGGGGGCTCTGCACCCCCTGGGCTGTGGCTAGGGCGGGGTTCACCTGGCCCAAATGAACCCCGTGCTGTGCCGGTGTGGGTGCGAAAGGCTGGCAGGGGTCTCTCTGGCCCCCAGTTGGTGGGTGAGGCCGTGGTAGGTTCTGCGTAGGCAGGTTCAGGATGCAACCGGTGCGTCCTTGTTAGCTGCCAGGTTTTGGGCAGGTTGGGATCCTCTGCGGTGACACCTGCTGCCTGGCCGTGGGGTGCTGGCTGTGTCGGCTTGCCTGTGGGAGCAGGCAGGGCTGTGGGCTCCTGCCTGCAGGGTTAGCTGCTCTGAACGTGCTGCCGCACGCTGCCTGATTTCAGCCGTGCTTTTGCTCCCTTTGTGGCGGTGGGGGCTTTGAATGTGAAAAAGCAAAGGAATTGGGGAAGAGGAGCCCAGCCACTGCCTCGGCTGTGCCAGGGTTACACCGGGAAGCGCAGGGAGCCCTTCCAGCAGCACCTGGTAGGCAGAGGGTGAGACTCCCATGGGGCAAAAGCTGCTGGCACAGTGGAGTCGGGACTGATCCACCTCTTGCCTTTCCCCCCAGGAAGAAGAGACAAAGCGGCTGCTGGAGCCGACAGCCAGCCCTCCCAACAAGGTGCTGAATGGAGCGGAGCAGAGCTACCACAACCTCCCATCGGCACGCACCGACGAGCAGGCCATGCTGTCCTCCATCCTCGCCAAAACAGCCATGTAAGCCTCGTGCCATAACCGCCTCGGTGCCGCAGTGGGGTGGGCAGGGCATGTGGGGGACTGGCGATGACCGCAGGACACGGTGTGCTGTCGGCCATGTCGTGGCAGCCTCACCGGGGGTCTGCCAGGCCATGGGTGCCAAGGGGAAGGGGGGAGCTGGGGCAGTGCCCCCCTCGTCCCTCTGGCAGCCTGCGTTGGGGGTGGGCTGCCTGTGGTCAGCCCCATCCCTCTGGTTTGAGCCCCATGGGGATGCAGAGACAAGACTGCAGGTATGAGATAACCCCTTGGCTGCTAGGCTGGGAATAGGGGCAGGGGCTGAGGACCTCCCCCGCTCCAAATTGGGGCGAGCAACTGAGTCCTTGGGGAGGTGGAGAGGGGGACTGGGGGGCACCAGCACTGTGTCCCCTTCCGGGGAGGCTCTGTCCTCCCTGGGGAGGCTGCCCCCTGTATGTGCAGGAGCAATGTGGCGTGGGGGCTTGCCCAGCCTGGCTGGGGGGAGCTTTGGGTTGCTCGTGGGCCCTGCTGCTCCCCTGCCTGGCATGGAGGGGCTGGTGGCAACCGGTGCGTGTCCCACACGTGTTGTCAGAGCAGCCCTAAGCACCACTCTGCTTGCGGGGGGAGGCAGGGGGCACGTGGCTGGGCTGTGGCATGGACCTGGGCGAGTGCCCAGCTCCTCTCTGAGCCCGGGGCCCGGTACCGGGGCTCTCGGGATGTCTGCCAAGCGTTTAATCCTCACAGCCCTTGCAGCACAACGGAGCCTCCTTCCCTGAGTGGCTGTGTGCCCAGGTCCCCAGGGTACGGGGCAGCCTGCGCTGCAGGAGGCTGCGGGCCAAAGCCCCCAGCTCTCTGCGCAGCCTCTGTCCCTCCGTCTGCATCTGCCCTGGGGCAGTTGCATGCAAACGGTCCTTGGCACTTCCCTCCCAGCAAGCAGCTGTCCAGCCTGGCACGCTCGTGTCCAGCTGGCTGCATCCGTGCTGCGAGTTTGGCCTTGTAACAGCCCCGAGCTGTTAATTTTGGGTTGCTGGAGGGTGCTGAAGTCCTGGCCGGCCTCGTTGGAGGGTGCTGGGTTTGCCTGAGAGGGGGAGAGGGCTCAGGGAGAGCAATGAGCCCACAGCAGGACCTGCTGTTTTGTGTCTCCGCAGCAACATCATTGACGTGTCAGCAGCAGATTCCCAGGGCATGGAGCAGCACGAGTACATGGACAGAGCCAGGCAGTACAGGTGGGACCTGCCCTGCTCCCTCGGGACACTTGCACCCCCTCAATGCCGTGTCCCTGGGCAGGGCCTTGGGGTTTTGCCTTTGGGAGAGTCAACTCGGCGTGGAGCAGGGCTCCCTGCATCCAGGGAGGTCGTGCTCAGCTCCGCTCCTCTCCTCCGCCCTCCTGGCACTGCTGGGTGAGGCCCGTGGCAGTGCCAGTGGCAGAGTCCTTGTCCCAGCTACAGGCTCGGCGAGGGCAGCCGTGCACAAAGGGCTCCTGTGTTTCCCCCCCCCCCCCGCCAGCACTCGGGGCAGACGGCGGGTGGCTGGATGCGATTGCTGCCACTTGAAAGGTGCCTGTGTTGGAGAGCTGGAAGCTCCCTCATCCTCCTGCCTTGGGGAGCGAAGAGGGGCGGATGCTGGGAGTGGTGCAGCGTGGCTTTGCCCAGATCCCCCTTGGTGGTGCCGGTGCCTGGAGGTGCAGCACCTGTCTTCTGCCGAGCCTGGGTCTCCCTGCGTCCCGTTGCTCCCTGAGGTGGGCTGGCACGCTCCTCCCCGGTGCCGGTGCCAACCCTCGCCGCTCTCCCCTCTGCAGCACGCGCCTGGCCATGCTGAGCAACAACCTGACGCACTGGAAGAAGCTCCCGCTGCTGCCATCTCTGACCAACCAACCGCACCAAGTGCTCGCCAGTGACCCTGTCCCCTTCGCAGACCTGCAGCAGGTGAGAGGGGCTGGGAGTGAGCTCTGCCTTGCAGCTGGCCCCTGGGCCTCCCTCGGTGCTCCACGGAGATGCAGGGACTGAAGTGTCCTCGTCCCGGAGGAGCAGTGGTGCCGTTCCCTGCTTGCCCAGAGCCCTGGCAGTTGTGGCAGTGAGTGCCCCAGCTTGTCTGCAGCAGCCTGGCTGTGCCAGAGGGCCCTGGGCAGGTTCTGGTGGCTGCTTGTGCTGTCTTTAGCTCAGTGCTGCCTTGCCAGAGGAGCATGGACACCACAGGCTTGAGCACGGGCCGTGCCGGGGCTCCTGTGAGCACAGAGGTGGGAGTCATGGTGTTGATGGGCGACGTTGTGGTCAATGCAGAAACATCCCAAGTCTCAGGCAACCCTGTAAGAACTCATGAGCACTGAAGGCAAAGCCTGGTCACGGGTTTCTAGTGCAGTAACTGCACGCAGGCAGTGGCTCTGTACTCCTTCCAGTCCATTCAGAGGATCCTTCGTGGCAGCAGGGTGTTTTGCAGCTCCTGGGGAGTCCTGCTGCCGCTTTGAGGAAGGAGCTGCTGGGGAAACAACTCTTCCTTACAGGCAGGAGCTGCTGTCTTGCCCATTAAGCGCAGTGAAAAGGCCCAGGTTTGCTGCCAGCTGGTTTGCAGGGTGGGTCTCCCTGTTCCAGCCCCAGCAAGGGCTGGTTCCCAGCCCACTGGCCGGTCTCCGGAGCTGTGGGAGGGCTGGTGCAGCCCAGCACAAAGCCCACGGGCTCGCCGTGGCTTGTCCTGCTCACGGCGCTTCCTCCCCAGCCGGGGCGTTTGAATACTGGAGTGTATGGGGAGAGGATACTGTCCCTGGGCTGCCAGAAACCTCTTCCCAAATGGAGACGGGCCGGTATCTGGGCACGTCCCGGCAAGCAGAGCGGCTCTGCCCAGCCCACCGCATCGCTCCCCTCTGGGGACCGTGGAGGTTCATCCCCTGCTGGCAGGGGCACAGCCAGGCCTGAGCTTGTGCAGGCAGGGAGGAGCCGCCGGCGGGCAGGCTTTTGCCAGCCAGGTTCTGCCTTGCCCTCTCTGCTGGGCTGGATCTCAGGAACGGCCACAGGCTCTGCTCGGAGGGCAGGTTTGCCCGCCATGGTGAGGGCACCTGCCTGTACCTGCCTGCAGTGAGCAGCTCCGGCACTGCTGCCATGCCGGGAGCTGCCCGGATAGCCTGGCTTTCCCACCGGCTGCAGGGTGGCCAAGGTGTCGTGGTTTCTCCCAAGGCCTGGGCCGACGTGGGGATGGGGCTGGCCCTGGCAGCGCAGCCTCTGCTCTGAGAACAAAAGCCCATTTTTAGGGTCTTGAAGGTTGGGGTTTTTTTTGACCCAAAGAGACCTGCGCTGTCCAGGGGCCTCCTGCCCTGCTCTGCTGCTGCGGCATCTCCCCAGGACACAGCACTGCCCCAGTACATCCTCGGGGACAGGGACCTTCTTTAGGGGGGTACAAGTGTTGTTCCCCATCCTACGGGCGGGCTTGTGCTGGGGCTGCCAGCCCCGCTGCTCCCTGTGGCATTTTCTTTGGGATAACTGCGTTTGCCAGAGCCACCGCTGATGCCAGCTGCTGTGCTTGTGCCCGCAGGTGTCCCGGATAGCTGCCTACGCCTTCAGCGCACTCTCACAGATCCGCGTCGATGCCAAAGAAGAACTGGTTGTACAGTTTGGCATCCCCTGAGCCCACCCTGCGGCACCACAGCTTCACTGGTTTTGGGTTGTTTTTTGTTTTGTTTTGTTTTTTTCCTACCCCTCCCCCCTTTTTTTGGTCTTTATTTTTCCTCCCCTCCCTCCCTACGGCGCCGCGACAGAACTTGTACAGACACCTGGTTTCCTACTAATCGCCAAGATGCCCATCGCCAGCGCTTCGACCCTGCTGCGATAGCTGCTGGCGCTGCTCGGAGGCTTTCTCCTCCTGCTGGGTGGGTGCGCGTGGGGAGGGGGCTGCGTTTCGCCGGACGCTGCCTTGCACAGGGATGACCACAAAGGGAACGCTGGTGCGGGGAGGCCCCAGTGTGTGCCGGGTCACTGGGAAGGGTAGGCTGGAACCAGGTGGTGCCGGAGTTGGGCTGCAGCGGATGTGACTCTGCGTGGGACCCGGTGGCTTCTGACACCCTCCCCACTCATTTTTACATGTTTGGACCTTTATTTTGGTTTTTTTAATTATTATTCTTGGCCACAGTAGATAAAACAATGTTCATCCAGTGCCTGTCTCTGTTCTGCGCCAGCCATAGTGTGGATGTGGTGGGAGAGCCCTGGGGGAGCCATGGTGTTGTGTGTTGGGGGTGGGGTGGGGGTGTTGGGAAATGCATCCCTGGAGCCCCATTCCAGTCTCCAAGCTGGTTACTGAGACCCACGGGATCTGCTCCTGGGAAAGGCTCTGGGGGCTGCTCCCCTTTCGGCCCACGTTGTAGAAAACCACCCCACAAGCTGCCTTCTTCCTCCAGCCACGACTGCTGCCACCCCAGCTGGGGCTGGATGGAGTAGGAGGGGCAGCAGGGAGTCGTGGGGGGCTGGTGATGGAGGGGGGGTGGGGTGTCCATGGGAGGCAGCTGCCCCCCTGACTCCCAGTGTCACCCCAGGAGGCAGCTGAGGCCGGGGTGAGCCTGTGAGGGGTCTCTGGGTGCTGCTCTGCAGGTTTCAAGGCAGATGTTAACCCTCATCCCCTGCCCCCTCTTCCATCGCAGCCCCCTGGGCAGGGGGTGACATGGGGCTGTGCCCTCCCCCGTGCTCCATGGGGCTGCCAGGGACCCCCAGGAGCACCCAAACCTGGGACCACCCAAGCGGGGTGAGGTCCAGCTTGTGGGTCAGGGCAGGTTTGGGGGCTGGTGGTACCTGGGGGCTTTCAGGTCCCTTCCCCCTGCCCCAGCTCCCTCTCCCTGGGGTACCACCCTGCCCCCAACAGCTATTTCACTCTGAAGCTGGGGTGGGCTGAAAGTGAGGGCTGCTCCCGGGGGGGTGAGGGTGGCCCCCCCGGGGGTGCCTGTAACTCCTCTGCTCCTCCGTGGGGTTCCCAGGCAGGGGGGGCTGGCGTGGGGCTGCACTGTCAGCAGCTCTTGGGGGGGGGGGGGGGAGAGGGGGAGGGTCCCCCAGTGGGGCTGTGGGGGGGTCCCGCGGGGCCGTACCCACCCTGGATGGAGCTGATACGGCAGAAGGAGAAGGCGGGGGTGGGGGGTGAGCTCGGGTCGCTCCCCCCGGGACGGCAATCCCCGCCGTGGGGCAGGACCCCAGCCCGGCTGGTGCTGCGGGGCAGAGCGGGCCCTCATTGCCCCCAGTGCCGCCCTACCGTGGGCCTCCACCTACCCTGCCCGGGACGCTCCCCCCCCAGGGTCCCTCGCGTGTTCCTACCCCGAGTGGGGGCCTGCGGCCTGCGCTCCCCCAACCCCCTCCATCCTCCCACCCCCCCACGGGAGACCCCTCCCCGTGTCCCTTCACCCCCAGGGGACTCCCGTCCCACGGACACCCCCCTCCCCACGCGTGTCCCCGTACCTTCCGCCGCCCCCCGTCCCCCCGCGCGCCGCCGTCGCCACGGCAACCCGTTCCCGTCCTTCCCCGCGGCTCTCGCGAGATCCCGGACCGCCCCGCCCCTCCCCGCGAGGGGGACGCCGGGATTCGTAGTCCTCCTTCCCCCGGCACCGCCCACCCCTCCCACGTGACGCGCCCCGCCCCGCCGGCGGCCAATAGGAAGGCGGCGGGGGCGGGAGCTGCCGTTTGAATCCGGGAGGAGGCGGCGACGGCCCCGGCACGGTACGGGGAGGGGGGGGGGCACCGGGGAGGAGCGGAATGGGAATGGGAATGGGAATGGGAATGGGAATGGGAATGGGAATGGGAATGGGAATGGGGATGGGGATGGGGATGGGGTTGTCTGTCCCCAGAGGGCCCGGTGTTTCCCGCAGCCTACAGCGGTGGCCTCGGCCCCGGTACCCGTCCCCCGGTGTCGCCATCCCAGGCCTGGTGCTCGCCGGGGCCTGGCTGTGCCAGTCGGTGGGGCTGAGCCTCCCCCTCCTTCCCCATCCTTCACACCGTCCGTGGGGCGCGGCAGAGGAACCCCTGAGAAGTAGGTCCTCACCGGGCCCAGCACCGGGCACCGGGTCAGTGCCTTGCCGGAGAAAGGCCTGCACAGGCTGCCGGTACCCACCGGCTGCCGTCCCACCTCGGTTTGCCAGGATCGCCTCGCACTGCCCGTCGCCATGTGCCGAGCCGGCTGCACCTCGTCCGCACGACGTCCGCTGGCCGGGCGCCTCCTTGCCTCCTGATCCAGTAGGAAAAGCTCCCACCACCAGCTCCCATCAGTCTCCGGCCAAGCTCAGCGGCATCCCCTCCCCGGGGGGGGGTCCCAGCCAGAGCGCGGGGCTCGTGGGTGTCTCCCTTTGGTTCCCGGCTGTTTTGGGAAGCCTGAGCTTTTGCCAGTGGCATTCAGCAGTCATGTCCCCGCCGCCGGCTCTTCTGCTGCCCCCCGCCCCGGGGCTGGTTTAAAAGAACTTTTTCTGTGGCACACCGTGCTCCTCGGCCCCTTCCCGGCTGGTGCGGCGAGCACCATGCTCGGGGCAGCCCAGACGCTCCAGGGATGGTTCCCGAGGGTCTCTGGATCAACAGCGAGGGATGAGCGTCCCTTCCTTGCCCACTGCCTGCCAGCCCCAGGAGGCAGCTGGGTCCCTGGGTGCAGGCAGGGCTCTGGCAGCTGCCATTCCCCATGGAAGGCAGGGGTCCTGCAGCCCCTTCAGCCAGCTGCCTTCAGTGGCATCTCTGCCGGCAGTGGGTTGCAGCATTGCTCCAGTCCCCATCAAATCCGTGGCCGCTGGGGGGGGGGGGGCGTCAAGGGGGAATTTTGCGGGATCCAGTCGGCACATGGCTCCAGCTGGGTTAGCGGGAGACAGGGGCTGGCAGCGGGAACCCCCAGTGCCTTTTCCCGCTGAGCCCCCCCGCTCCCCGCCAGCAGCCAATGCTGCCGGTGCTGCTGTCCCGCTGGGGTCGGGAATGGGTCTGTGCCAGCCCTGCCAGCCCTCTGTCACCCAGGGTGACGGCAGCGAGCGTGCCCATGGCTGGGGTCAGACATTGTCTCTTCCCCACGGCCGCAGCAGCGGCAGCAGCTTTCTGTGCCGTGCGCCTTTAACGAGCGCGGCCTCGGCGCGGTGACGTGGGGTGGCCCAGGGCCAGGAAGGGGAACCGTCGCCTGCCAGCCCTGCTGAAGAGAAGCCCAACAACTTTTCTTTTGTGCGTGGCCGCTGGCTCTCCGGCCCTCCCCGGCTGCCAGCGCTCATGGCGGATTAAACCCCGCACGCCGACGGCGGCTGCTGCGCGCCCCCGGTAAGGCCCAAACAAAGACTTTATCCGTCTTCCTTGTTTGTTTTCAAGAGGGCCAGGGAGGAGGAGGAGGAGGAGGAGGGAGGCGGGGGAGGAAAAGCTTACCGTCTCCCAACCCCGCCGCCTCGCTGCAGCGTGTGGTTCCCTCCCCGGTGCCTCGCAAGCCCCCAAGGTGCGAATCCCTGACTCGCGTCAGAACGCGGGCGGCCCAGTTGGGTTCGCCAACATCCGGGAGCTCAGGCTCCGGGGTGGCGGCTGTGACACCCCCCCCCGCCTTTCACCGCTTCCTCCCCACGCCGGCCTTGGACCGGGGAGGGGGCTGCCGTGGGTCGCCCACCCTGCCTGGGTGAGCTGCTAGGCTCTTCCTGCAGCGGGACCCCCTGCCCCGGGATAGCTGGGGGGGCCGCGGGCGCGTCCCTCTGGCAGGTTGGCGCTTCGGGAGCTCCAGAGGCACGGGCTTGCGTAACGCCGTGTTTTGACCGGAGTGGGCGCTGGGGGAAAGAGGCGAAGGACAATGCCGCCGTGGCCGTCACCGCCGCCGGGGCTTGTGTCCCGTCCCCCCGCCTCGTCCAACGGGACCCTTCCCCACTGACCCCCCCCCGCAGCTCCCCTCCCCGGATATGCGGTTGGAAAGCGTTCATGGCTGCTGCTGTGCTTTGTGCCGACACGCTGGGCTCCCCAGCCGCTTCCCGTCTGCCATCGCACGGATCGAGGCATAGCGTGAGCGGCATGTCCCCACGGAGGGTCGTGTTGTCTCCGGCGAGCACGGCTCGGGGAAGGCGACATTGCCGGCGACGAGCCAGGCTGTGAGCAGGGCAGGAGCTGGGCACCGGCACTTCTGCACACAGGCTCCGGTAAAATCCAGCTCGGTCCTGGTGGGGTGTGCTTAGTGGGATGCGGCCCTCCGTGGTAGAAGACTACATTCAGTGCTGGCAGGCATGTTTTGCCCGGAGGCTTCAGGTGGATTTCTGGGGAAAGATCCTGGCCCAGGCATGCTGCACCCCCAGCCGTGGGGCTGGGGGGGGTGGTGGGTGCCGAGAGGCTGTGTGCTGCAGCTACGGGGCAGAGGAGTGGGTTTTTAGCCAAATTGGAGGGAGGGCCCGTCCCGCCAAGGATCCTGCACTTCCCAGCTGAGCTCACGGAGGCGGTGGGAGCTCCGTGTCCCCCCAAAGCCATTGCAGCCAGTGGACGTGGTGTGCTGGGCACTCCTGGGAACGGCTGCGGATTCTGGGCCCCCCCACCTCCCCACCCCGGCAGGTGGTTCTCCTTAGCACCGTCAGCAGCGGGCAGGGAAGCTGGCAGCGTTCCGACGGCTTGGCTGCTGCCTCGCCGGGCTTGTTTGGGGCCAAGTGACCTTTGCAGGCTCCTTCCAGCCCCCACGGCGGTGCCCGGCCGGGGGCAGAGCGGGCAGCCTGCCTGCCCCCGAGGGTCCCAGTAGCTGGGGGTCATGGCAGCTGGGGAGGTGGGTGATCAGGGAATCCCGGTTCCCACCCTGCCAGTGTTTTGGGGGCTGGTGGCCACACAGCTGGGAGGAAGCCAGAGCTGCTGCGGGCAGTACCACGGTGGGAGCTCAGCCCCTTGCCGGGCAGGCAGGGCTGGCTCTGGCCACCCAACAGCCTGGGTTCCCTCCTTTTTCTTTCTCTTTTTAAATTTCCTTCCACCATGAGATCCGTGGGAGATCCCTCCCCCTGTCAAGTCCTGGCAGCCTGCTGCATTCTCCATGGCTCCCACCACGCTCTCGGCCAGAGCCGGTTGACCTGCCCGGTTTGGGTGCTTGTTTGCTACTGCTCCCCAGTCCCCCTCTGCTCCCCAAGGGCCATGCCGTGATCCGTAGCTGCTTCATCCTGCTGGGACCAGCTGCCTCTTGGCACAGTGCTGGGGGATTTTTTCCTGCTCTTGCCCATCCCGCAGGACCACCATGGCTCTTGGCATGGCATCCCTACACATGCCAGATTTTTGTGCTTTGAACCACGCTGCCTTTCTCTCTAAAGTTGGTGCTCATGTTTTCTGGAGGGAGGTGAATTTTCCTGGCGTGCCGGGGCTTCCCGGCAGTGATACCGGTTCTCAGCCGTGACTGGCGGCAGGGGGAATGCCATCCCTGGGTGGGCAGCAAGTGCCGACGAGCTGCCAGCCCCTGTGCCAGGAGCCCGCTGGATGCCCAGGTCAGGCTCCCTGCCTCCAGCCTGCCGCAGGCAGAGGAGCCCGGTGGTTCGGCACAGCCATGGATAAGGCCTCGGCCACGCGTGGTGCCCCACGGTGAGGCTGGCGGGCAGGATCCCTCGGGGTGATGGCAGCCGCCGGTGCCAGCTGGCCCGAGCCAGGTTGTTTTGTGCCGCCATGGTGTGACCTGAAAGACGGGCCTGATGGGACGCTGCCCTCCTCCTTGGGGGACTGGGGCTGAAACCAGTGGCGAGGGGGACCTGCCTGGGCATGGGATCGGAGCAGGCTCCTGGGGTGCCAGGCCTTTAAATTTCTCTTAAAAGAAATTTCAGAGAAGTTTGGGAGTGAGGGGGAGGGAAGGAGGCACAGCAGGAGGTGCTGGCTACAAGGAGCCTGAGCAGCGGTTTTCCCTTGAGCCTTGTTCGTCAGGATCCTGATCTCCAGGGGTAAATCCTGGGGGGCTGTGGGAGAGGACCTGGCTGCTGCTCGGCAGTGCTGCTCCCCGCTCAGTGCCTGCTGAAAAGCAGGAGGATGTCGGCTGCTCACCTCCATACAACCCACAGCCGGCCAGGCACAGTGGGTAGATCCTCCCTTGACAGACATGAATGCCTGGTGCTGTGTGCAAGCTGTATATTAATGTAATTATTGTGTTTGGCCTTAATTGCCTTTTTTTTCTTTCCCCTTTGTTGGCATTCCTAGGTCCGGGCAGTCACCTGGCAGCCTCGCAAAGATGCCTCTTCACGGCGCGAGAGCTGCGGCTCTCCTCACTTGGGTAAAGCCTCCCTCCCTCTCCTCTGCCATAGCTTGCTCCGTAGGTGGGACATGCTGCCGGGGTGGGTCCCAGCTGCTGCCGGCACCGGCAGCTCCTCGGGGGCACGATGCCGGGGCCGGTCAAGGGAGGGATTGTGGCTGGGGCAGGTCCTGGGGCGGCTGAGTCCCTGCCATTCCCGGGCAGGTGGGTGTTTGCAGGAGAAGCCTTGCTCACTGTTCCTGTTGAGTAACCAGAAATGCCGGAACAGCTTGGTCTGGCTGTGGAAACTGCCCGGGATCCAGAGCTGAGCCTGCAGCAGGCAGCAGGCTTGGGAAGTGAGCAGCAGCTGGACCATAAAGGGGCTGTTGGATCTGCCTCACGAAGCAGTGCCATGTCCGAGCGAAGCATCGCAGTGTGATAATCGAGACCCATGCCGGCCTGTCTGGCTGTGGAGCTGTGGGGATTGTGTTCAGCTTTTGCCTGGACAGGGCAGGGGTGGTCGGACGGGCTGGCTTTGCTCTCACACCCAGACCGGTCTTGCTGTCCCCTGCCAGGACTGGGAGGTGGTGGGTGGCACAGCATGGCATGGTGTTGGCTTCTGCCTTCTGACCATCTCACCCCATTTCTAGGTGAACAGCACAAAAGTTTGTACTGATCCCCTCGATGATCTGTCACAGCTCCAGGACTGCAGCATCTTCATCAGGATCATTAACAAAATGTGAGTACAGGGAGCCGGGATGTGCTCTCTGAAGCACCTGGCTGGCTGGAAGGCGGCAGCGAGCACGTGCTGGGCTGCCTCCCGGAGCCACAGCCTCGGCTCCCAGGAGTCTCTTTCAGCTGCAAGCGTGGTCCCTCTCTGGGCAGGGTGGGAGCGGGGGTCCTGGCAGACCTGATGCTGGATCTCTGGCTCCTCCATGTGAGGCTCCGGTAAAGCAACAGCACCTGCGTAAGCAGCACTTGCCGCCGGGTGTACTCTGAAACGCGCTGCAATGAAACGCAGGGCTTGTGTCTTCACACTGTGGCTCCTTTGCATGTAAACCCACTGCGTGTGGGACGATGAACCTTTTCGGCTGCCTTCCTTGGAAGCCTCCATACGTAGATGATGTACCAGGGCTCTGCCTGCAGCTCAGGCTCGAGAACAAACCTACTCGGGGTAGCTGGGAGAGGGTCTGCTCCACTGCCTGCCCTGCAGGCAGGGGCTGCCCGTTGTGTGGCTGGGCTCTGCCTGTGGAGCTGCCCAGGTAGGATTTTGGCCAGAGTTTCTGTCATTTGAGGCTTGCTATCACATCTGGCACTGATGTCTGGGCTTACTCCTGGCGTTGAAGCAAGAGCCGAGGGCTGATACCAGCAGTGCGGGGGCTCCTGGAGCTGCGTGGGAGATGCTTTATTTCCATAAATGCTGCTCGGGTGAGGAAACAGCCCAGCAAGTTTTCCTGAGCCGCAGCCTCGGGATCCTGAGGAAGCCTTGGGTCTGTAAAGCAGCTTAAAGAATGACAGCTCCCGCCCCATGAAGCACTCCTGTTCTCTGGGGACATCAGGCTGCTTCCGAGTATGATACGGGCAGGATGGAGTCTGTTTGCTCTGTCCCGGGAGCCGGGGTGGCTGGGCAGGGGTGGAAGAAAAGCCTCCATCAGGAGCTGCATTCGTTGCCTGTGAGCAAGGGTGATTAAAACCTGCAAACCATAATGGGCATTGGAGCTAGGACCGAGCACGCTCCGCTCCGGCTGTGCGTCGTTAATGAGCTGGTGAGGCAAATTGGGAGGGCGTGAGGCTGCCGCTCAGCGCCGAGCGCGGCTTTGCTTTCAAACCCTTCCGGCGGGAGGCTCTGTGGGAGCCTGTCTGCTATAATTACCTCCTGCACGGTGTAACAAGAGCCTGCTCCTGCTCGGAGCAGGGATCTGCCTGTGGTGGGTGGGGAGGAAGGAGCCGCCTGCACCGGGGATATATTTAGTCAGACCTGGTTAATCTCCTGGGTCTGTGCTCCAGCTCAGATTAGCTGGGATCACCAGCGGCATGTGCTCACTAAACAGGCCTGACCATAGCTTGATAAGTGGGGGGGCCGCCACGGCAGCCAGCTGAGCTGAGGAGCTCCCTGCAGCACCAGGAGACAGGCTGGGAAATCCGTGAGGATGAGAAAATCCTCGTGCCAGCCCCTTCCCAGGGCCAAGTCCCTGCTTTCGGCACCCCAGGAGTAACCAAAGGTACCAAAGCAGTGCCGGTCGAGGACAGCTGGCATGGGTTTTAGGCACACGGTCTCTGTTTGAGCTGGCGGCTGTTGAGGAAGAGCATGGTCTCGAATAAGAGCCACAAAAGACAGCTTCAGCTCCCCCGCTCCAAAATCCAACGTGGGCTCCAGGGCAAGCAACCCAGAGGGGAGCGGGGTCCGCATGTGTCTCCAAAATGGTGACGCTTTGCGATAGCAAGAAAAGCACCCGGTTCCACGTGCGACCCCCGGCCCCCACGGTGCTTCCCCAGCTGGCGGGGATGCCGCCGGCTCCCTCTGCCGCGCCGGATGCCGGGGCTGGCAGGCAGAGGAGGAAGCGACGGAGGTCGGCAGCGCTCCGGCACACGCTCCGGGGGGGCCAGCTGCCCGGCTCCGTCTGCTCACCAAACGCAGCCATGTTTGTTGGGGCTGCGGGGAGCGTCTGCGCCTGCTCCCGGGCATGGCGTGGTTGGCTTTTGCTTCACCACCCGCCCTGGCATGAGGGCGTAGGGCAGGCTGGCGTCGCGTTGCCCGAGAGCCAGCCCCTCGCTCGGCAAGCTCTGTTGCAAAAAAAGCACCGTTCGTTTAAATCCCTCGGCAAAACATTAACGCAACCCGTGCACTCTTCTAGCCACAGGAGCGAGGAGGGGGAGTCTGTGCTGGAGCAGCCGCTGCCGGAGAGGGTCTCCTTCATCCGTGGCTTCCTGCAGAGTAAGAGCCTCCGCTGGGGGAAGCGGCCGCCCCTGCTCGGTGCCCCCCACCCCTGTGGGGGTCTGGTCTTGTGTCTGCGGGCTTCCCCTTCCCCCAAGTGACCCCCCTGCTGCATCAGCAGCTTCATGAGGTGCAGGCAGAGCTGCCGTGACCCTGTGGCAGCGTGCGGGAAGGAAAGCTTCCCGATGGAAATCCTTGCTGGAGCCTGGGCTTGGTGCAAAGGAAGTCCAGGGGGTGAAGGGCAGGGTGCTGGTGGCTGCTCCGGTGATGCTGCTTTGGGGCAGCATTCCTCACCCAGTGCCTGGCCTCAAGCTGCTCAAATCCTGCTGGAAAACCCTTATCTGAGCAGGAACCCTGGAAGGAGATACGGGAAGTCTCTTGCACTTTTGCTTGGCCTCCCTTAGAAGGGGAGACACTATATCCCACCCTCCATAGATGGGTCTCGGTTTGGGCTGGTGGTGGAGGAGCAAAAGGCGAAGACTGATGCCGAGGGTGAGGTGGGGAGGTTGGGACTGAGGGGCAAGTTGTCAGAGAGGGGAAAAAAGCCCTGTCAGAGTTAATGGCAGAGGCTGAGCACTGGGGGCTCAGCTCTGGAGCCCAGCCTGCCCTGTGCCTCCCTGCCTGTGCCCCTTCTCCTTGGGGATGCATCACGGTGCCTCTCAGCCCAAGCGCGTCACCACGGGGGATGGACACATGCCACGGGCTGGCAGGCAGCATGCCCAGCGGCAGGGACTCCTGCGTGACTGGGAATCCTGCTTCGCGTTGCAGAGCACTGCAAGCACAAATCGGCCACGGAGAACCTGGTCTCAGCACAGAAACTGCTGGAGGGAGAGGAACTGGCATTGGCCAAGGTAACTGCCAGGCACACTTTATTCCTAGCCGGCACCGATGTGCTGGTGACCGACCTGGGGTCGGTAACGCTTACCTGCCTTGTTCCAGGTGGCCGTGCTGCTCCTTTATCACACCTCCATGAGCTGCAAGAGCCCCAGGGAGTGGTATGAGTTTGACTACAAGACTCAGGTAATTCCTTCTGGGTTCCCCCTCCGGACCAGGGGTGTGGGGGGAAGCGGAGGTGCCTTTCGGGGGTGCTCTGAGACCTGCCCTCATGTTTGGGTGCCCTTGAAAGATGGGTGCTGCAGTGCTCTGGGCAATCAAAGGCTTGTGACTGTGAGTGTGGCTACCTGCCAGTGCAGGCATGGGCAGGCAGGGAGCTGCCTGCTGCCCTGAGCCTGCCGTGGTCGTTGCCTGGCTGGCACCACTCTGCCTGCGAACCGCAGCTGCTGCAGCAGAGTTGCTGACCCTGTGGCTCCTCCGACACAGGTTGAGCTGGCATCGATCCTCAAATTTGTGCTGGACAATGAGGAGAGCCTGAATGAGAATCTGGAGACGTTTCTGCAGAGGAAAGGTGAGCGCCAGGCCCTGGCTGCCTCTGCTGTGGCACTAGCTTGGAGTAATGGGCCAAGCCTTGTGCAGGCAGAGCAGGCATTGGGCACGTTTTTCTCCTAGCTGGCACCAATGCAGTGCCCTGGTAAGACAGGTTAACGTGTTTTCTGTAGTGATGTCCAAGTGCCAGCTCAGAGTGGGACAGAAACAGTCCATAACCTTGCAGAGAGCAGCAGTGGGATATTGCAAGTGCTGAGCACTGCTGGCATCTTTCCATACAGCTCCAAGTTCTGAGCACTGCTGGCATCTTTCCATACAGCTCCCCTGCTGGCAGCACCTAACTGGCAAGGATGAGCCTTTTCTAGAGCATAAAAACATTGGGCTTTTTTCCCTGTTTGTGCTGCTATAGCTGCCAAGCCATAAGAGCAGCAACACCATCCAGATCCCTGCACCCCAGGACTGAGCACTACGACATGGTTCCTTGTAAGCTCTTCTTTAAGAGTAGGGCTGCCTTATACCTGTTGGGCTCTTCCCACTCGGCAGCATCCCAGCCTTTGTGGTGCATGCTGCTTTCCCTGGAGGAGCAAGGCAGGTGGGATGCCCACAGTTTTGTGGTTGGAGTGGAGTGCCAGGGCAGGACCGTGGAACTGGCAGGACAGGGATGTTAGGCAGGTTTATGGCTTTCTCGGCTGGGCTGATCACTGGAATTTGTGGTCCCTGCGCACCTGGGATTTCAGCTGCTAAACCCTCCCTTCTGGTATTAACGTGAAGATCACAACTTGCTTCTCCCTTGTGATTTCCAGCACCGCTATCCTCGTCCAGCGCATCCAGCAGCAGCTCTGAGGAGCACTCCCCGCTGCTCTCCCTCCCGCACAAGCGAGAGGTGCGTTTCCTGGAACTGCAGAAGATTGCCTCCTCCTCCTCTTCCTCCTCCTCCTCCTCCGGCGCCAACAAGTATGTCCCCAGCCTCTTGGCTGCTGGGGGGTGAGGGAAGGGGGCGGGGAACGGACAAGGCAGCTGCTGGGACCCAGAGATGTAGCCAGGGTGCATGCTGACTTGACAGAGACCCCCTTTCTGCCGCGGTGCTGTCCTGTTGCAAACTCCTCAGGCTTGATATGGGGATGTACGGTGGTGGGGTGAGGTCGGGCTGTAATTAACTCCTCTTAGCCTTGCTCGTTTGAGCCTAATGAGCACAAACACTTCCCAGACCAGCTTGTGGTCCTCTCCTGCCCTGGGGTGGGTTTGGGAGGACCAGGCTTGTGTTGCTGCTGGATGTGCTAAAGGAGTTTCTCTCTAGCAAGCTGTGAATGCTCTGTGGTGGGGCTCCAGCTATGGTGGGAAGGGAGATGGATGCTTTGCCCTGGAACTGGTTTTGTATGTGCATGCTAGACATTTAGAGGCTGGTGTTACTGTAATCGAGATGAGGAGAGTGGCCTTTCTGCTCAGGTGACGAGGATCAGAGTTATTGGTCTGAACCTGCCTCTGGGATGGGGGAACCAGAGCGGGTCTGGCTGCGCGGGGAGGGACTGTGCCCCGCTGTTGGCTCCGGATAACTGAGTTATGTGGTGTGCCTCTCTGCAGCACGCTCTCCGGCTCTCCATCCTCGCCCATGGGGGATGTCATGCAGACCCCCCAGTTTCAGCTGCGACGGCTGAAGAAGCAGCTGGCTGTTGAGAGAGAGAACCGGGATGAGCTGGAGGTGGAGCTGGCAGAGAATCGCAAGCTCATCACAGAGAAGGGTCAGTCGCTAGTGGGATGTCCTGGGGCGTGGGGAGGGCTCTCGAGGGCTGGCACCTTGCCTGGTTTCTGTGACTCTGTTACAGCTTTGACCCCACCATGACTGTGCTCATGCACAGTCTATCCTGCCAGACCCCAGGTGAGCACAGCTCGTGGCTTTGGAGCTTTTCTGCTTCCCAGAGCAGACAGGGTAGCTTGGGGTTTGCTGTGCCTTGCTCCATAGTGGGCCAAGGGGACCCTTGCCTGTTAGTCTGGAACAAAGGGTGATGCAGAAAGCCTTGCTGATGGGAGCCAAGACAGCTCTGATGCTGTTGTAACAACTCTGAGCACCTCTTGGAGATGGCTGGTTGTCCCCCTGCCAAATGATTTGGAGCAGGCTGGCAGGCGTAGGAGTCTCGGCATCCACATCTAAAACTCTGCACTGGGGATTTCCCCAGGCGTGTGTGGAGACTGCAGGTTCCTTCTTCCCTCTTGTATTCCCTTACATATCCTGGGCAACAGAAGCCATGACTGAAGCAACACCCATGCTGAGCAGCAGTGCTCACAGCCTGGCTCTTCTGTCTTCTGCTGCAAAGGGTTTCTGTGCAGTGGCTCCTCACCAGCTTGGGAGAAGGACAGGCATCCTCCACTCTGCTGTTGGGGTGGTTCAGGTGACATAAAATGATGGTAACGGGCCCTTTCTTGCTCCCTCCTCAGAGGCTCAGATCACCATGATGCAGCAGCGGATTGATCGCCTGGCTCTGCTCAATGAGAAGCAAGCTGCAGACCAGCTGGAGCCCAAGGAAATGGAGGAGCTGAGGGAGAAGAACGAGAGGTAATCCTCCGGGGACGTCTGCTCCCTCCTGCTAGGCTGGTCCTTGTCACTCCCACATCCCTGGACTCCATGTCGTTTGTCTCTTTCCCAGCAATGCACTAAACAGGGATGAGGGCAAACCTCCTCTTGTTCTCTGCTACCTCCTCTGCAGCTGTGCCCCGAGGAGGAGATGGCTTCGGCAGTCACAGAATCGTAGAATAGTTTGGGTTGGAAGGGACCCGTCACGGTCATCTAGTCCAACCCCCCTGCCATGGGCAGGGACTTCTTCAACCAGATTGGGTTGCTCAGAGCCCCATCCAACCTGACCTGGAATGTGTCCAGGGATGGGGCATCGACCACCTCTCTGGGCAACCTGGGCCAGTGTTTCACCACCCTCAGCTTAAAACATTTCTTCCTTATATCTAGTCTGAATCTACTCTCCTTTAGCTTAAAACAATTACCCCTTGTCCTATCCCTACAGGCCCTGCTAAGAAGTCTGTCCCCATCTTTCTTATAAGCCTCCTTTAAGTACTGGAAGGCTGCTATAAGGTCTCCCCGGAGCCTTCTCTTCTCCAGGCTGAACAATCCCAACTCCCTCAGCCTGTCCTCACAGGAGAGGTGTTCCAGCCCCCTGATTGTTTTTCTGTCCCTCCTCTGGACCCGCTACAACAGGTCCAAGTCTCTCCTGTGCTGAGGACCCCAGAGCTGGATGCAGTGCTCTGGCAGGGGTCTCAGCAGAGCAGAGGGGCAGAATCCCCTCCCTTGACCTGTTGGCCGCACTGCTTTTGATGCAGCCCAGGACACGGTTGTGCCAGCCAGCATGCTGCATCTCATGGTTGGGGCGATTATGGCTCGTAGCCTGTTTTTATTGCAGCGGGCAGGGAGCCAGTCCCAAACGACGCAGTGTGTTCTGACAGCCTGCTCCTTACCCTAAAGCCAGCATGGGAACTGCCATCCCTGTTGTGGAAAAAGGGTATGCTGCCTGCATGGGTCTTGCCTGCCTGGGATAGATTCTGTGTCACTGAAAGCTGTCAGGGTGATATTGCAGCTCCCGACCCCAGCCCCTTCTCCAGCTGCTAGCCCTCCAATTTGATCCAATTTGATCGGATCTGAACTGGGCTGTGTCACGCACTTGAATTCCATTGCCTGCCACGCTGCGTCCCAGTCTTTGCCCTGTCCCTGTGCAGTGACATATTTACTTGGGAAGGATGCCCAGCCTCTGCTGGCAGGTGCCGTGCCTTTTTTGTCCTTTCCTCACTTATTTCACTTTGCAGAGGGGTGGCTGGAGTCCTGCAGCTGCCTCTGCCCTCGGTTCTGAGTGGTTGTGCTCATGCAAAGCACAAACGCCGCTTATCCCTGCTCCACTTTGTGATGTATTGGGACCCAGTTTAGAGCTGAATTTGTGGTAGTTTCTCACCACGGCACAGAGATACCTTGGTACCTTAGCTTCCTC
This sequence comes from Buteo buteo, assembly GCF_964188355.1. Taxonomy (NCBI): domain Eukaryota; kingdom Metazoa; phylum Chordata; class Aves; order Accipitriformes; family Accipitridae; genus Buteo; species Buteo buteo. Next base: position 29,163,255 of record NC_134188.1, read on the forward strand.
AGCAATAACCAGCAGCATCTGTCCCCAGCAATGTCCTCACCTGCCTTGTTTGTGCCCTGCTAAGCCGCAGCATAACGACCTCCTCTCCCGCAGCCTGATGGTGCGCTTGCACGAGGCCCTCAAGCAGTGCCAGGACCTCAAGACTGAAAAAGGCCAGATGGACCGAAAAATCAACCAGCTCTCCGAGGAGAACGGGGATCTTTCCTTCAAGGTATGGGGCACTGTGTCCTCTCCATGTCCCCACAGCCGAGTCATTTGTGTTGGGGCCCAGGGGGGAAGGATTTGATGACAGTGACGGCTGCTGGGCTGCTTATGGCTCTGCCACTGGCCTTGTGTGACCTTAACCCCGTGACCGAGCCTGCTTTGGGCTCCAGATCCTGATCCAAAGGGGAACCGTGGTGGAGGAAATAGCGGCCGGGTAGAGTTGCCTGCATGCAGTGCTGCAGGTGCAGGGCATGGGCACCCAGGACCTGGGATGTCCGTGGATGTTGCGGTGCCCAGCGCTTGGGAGAGAGGAGCTGAGTCAAGCCCTGGGCAGCGTGGGCACTCTCTGAGCCTCCGCTGGGACGGGAGATTTTTCCCTCCACAGCTGCGGGAGATCGCCAGCCACTTGGTCCAGCTGCAGGAAGCCCTGAACGAGCTCTCGGAGGAGCACAACGCGGCCCTGGCGCAGTCGCAGGAAAAGCAGGGACAGCTGGAGAGCGAGCTGCGTGCTGCCCTGCAGGAGAAGGTGAGGGGGCCCTGGGGTCCCACCTGGGCAGTGGGTGCCCCCTGCTCTGCTGCACCTGTAGCCCCCCTGGCTGGGGGATGTCTCCTGGGGCTGGCTCATGCCCTGACGGCTATAGGCAGGGTGGAGTGGGCAGGAGCCTCCTGCCCATCTATGCCGGCACACGGGGAGAGGCTGTGCAACAGCTGGCTCCCGTGGGGAGTCTCTCGCTGTTCCTGGGAAGGGTTCTCCATGGTGGGACAGGCTGCTGTCCTTGCAGCAGGGAGAGAAGCCCTGAGCCTGCTGAGACAAAGCTGCCGGAAAGCTTGGTGTCGATTAAAGCTGGGTGACTGCACTGCCCCTCGCTTGGTTCCCTTGCCTCGCGTCATGCTTAGACTCGTGTCTCTGTCCCCAGAAATGCTCGGAAGAGAAGATTGAGATTCTCCAGGGGAAGATTTCTCTGCTGGAGGACCAGCTGGCCAAGCTGGGGGACTGCAGTGCCCAGGAGAAGGGAGAGGTCATGGGGGACATCCTAAAGGTATGGCTGTGTCTTGAGTGAGCTTCTGGCTCCTGCAGCGAGGGCAGGCAGCGCTTGGATGGAAAACTCCTCTAGCTGAGGAGAGCGGCAGGTGCTGGGGGGATGCATGGCAAAGCTGTGTGGGGCAGAGCCAGCTGCTTTCTGCTGTTGGGTGGGGATTGTGGGGCTGAGCACTCTGTGGGAGCCCCTTTTGTGCCGAATTTGGGAATACCACTCCCAGGTAGCTGCTGGCTCCCCCAGCCTCCTGTAGCACAGGTCAGTTGTGGAGGGAGAGGCTCCTGCATGGTGAGAAAAGGCATTTGGTCCCAGAGAGCAGAGCAGCACAAGGCTAAGGGGAAAGCGGGGTGTGCTGGGGCGCACCGGGTTTGCTGGGAGTGAAGGCAGGTGCTGGGCAGCTCCTGCTGGGATGCAGTGTGTGAGTCTCTGGTGAGAGTGTTGGATGCAGCTTGAGTAACGCCTGGGGGTGTCTGTGTTTTGTTCCCCCCCCTCCCCGCTTCTCTCTGCCAGCTGGAAGAGCTGAAGCAGGAGGTATCCAGCCTTGCCGCTAAAGGGGCCGAGCTCCAGGCCACCGTCCTGCGGCTGGAGGAGGAGAAGCAGCTGCGGGAGGCAGCCCTGCAGTCCGAACGCGGCCGCTTCGAAGAGGAGAAGCAACAGCTGGGCGGCCTCGTCGCTAACCTCCAGAACTCCCTCTCTGAGAGCCACCGGGCCAGGGAGAGGCTGGAGCAGGATCTGCGGGCACGAGAGGCTGGCGAGCCCCAGGGCACCCCGCTGCAGGGCCGGGGGGCCGAGGCAGAGGCAAGGAGCGAGGGGGAGGCTGGGCGGCTGGCTGCCCTCAGTGCCCAGCACGAGAAGACCCTGCGGGAGAGGGACTCTGCCCTGCAGCAGCTCCAGCACCTGCAGGAGGCCAACACGTCCCTGAGCAGCCAGCTGCAGGCCATGGCGCAGGCTCAGGATGCCAGCCAGGAAGAGAAGGCTGAGCTGAGCCGCAAGGTCGGTGAGCTGGAAGCCAGGATCCTCGAGCTCGGCGCCCAGCGGCAGCAGGGAGCAGCGGAGGGGCTGAAAGCCCAGCTGCGGGAGCTGGAGGGCAGGCTGAAGGAGAGCCAGCAGAGGCTGGCTGAGAGGGAGAGGCTGGCCAGGGAGAACACCCGCCTGCAGGAGCGGCTGCTCTTCTTGGAGGAATCCCTGCGGAACACCGAGGGCATCCTGGAGGACGAGAAGAGGCGGGCGGCCGAGAGCCTGGAGGGCAGCCTGGCCAGGATCGCCGAGCTGGAGGCGGAGAGGCAGCAGCTGGCACAGGGCCGGGAACCATCTCTGCAGGAGCGGGGCGAGGAGCCTGCCAAGCGCCGGGCGCCGGAGGAGAGCCGGGAGAAGCCGATGGGAGCCTCCCCTGCTGCCAAAGGGGAAGATGGAGAGCGCGGGCGGCTGGAGGAGGAGATGCGGGCGCTGAGCCGCGAGCACGGCCGGACCTGCCAGCGGCTGCAGGCTGAGCAGGAGAAGGCAGCCGCTCTGGAGGCCCGGGCAGAGCGCCTGGCGGCCGAGCACCAGGAGAGGCTGGCTGTCCTCCAGGCCGACCTGTCCAGTGCCCGGGCGCGGGCGAAGGAGAAGGAGGGCGAGGAGCAGAAGCTGAGGGCCGAGGTCTCCTCCCTGCGGGAGAAGATAGCCGTCACGGAGCAAGCCACAGCCCAGCGTGCGGCCGGGCTGGAGGCAGATGCCCGGAGAGCTGCCGAGGCGCTGGAGGGGGTCTCCCAGCAGCTCTCCCAGGAGAAGCTCAAATCTAAGGAGCTGGAAGCTGCCGTGGAGCGGCTGCGGAGCACGGAGGCAGAGCTGTCCCGGGTGGCTGCTGCCGGCAGGCAGCGGGAGCTGGAGCTGGAGGCGGAGGTGAAGAAACTGTCTGGAGAGTTGACCGTGCTGGGCGCCAGGCTGGAGGAGATGCTGCGGGAGCACCGTCGGGACCTGGCACACCGGGAGGAGGAAGCCGAATGCCTGCGGCAGGAGGTGGAACGGGCCAAGGCGGACTGCGCCGCTGAGCGAGCCCGCAAGGCAGAGCTGGAGGTGCAGCTGCAAAACTCCCTCAACGAGCAGAGGGTGGAGCGGTCGGTGCACCGGGAGGAGCTGGCCCGGTCCCGGGAGCTGATGGAAGAGAAGGAGGGGGAGCTGGATGAGCTCCGCCGGAAAAACGTCTTGCGGGGCGAGGAGTTGAGGGACCTGCAGAAGACGGTCAGCAAGCTGAAAGGAGAGCTCGCCTCGGCAGAGGCGGCCAAGGAGCGGGCGCCCAAGGCGGACAACGAGCTGCAGGGCTTCTCGGAGGCCACCCGGAGCAGGGACGCGGAGGGGGACAGCGTCAAGGCCACCTGCTCAAAGGAGATGTCCCTCAAAAGCTTGGAAGAGAAGACCCGTCACAGGGAGCAGGAATCCGGCTCGAGCCAAGACCTTTACCAGGAGAAGCTGAAGGAGACCCAGGCACTTCGTTTGCAAGTGGAGGAGCTGGAGCAGAAGTGCAGGGAGCAGCAGGAGGCTGTGGCCACCCTGGAGCGAGCGGCAGCCGAGGCGGCGATAGCGGAGCAAGGGGAGCTGGAGGCCTTGAGGAGGGAAGCGGCCCAGCAGAAGGAGAAGGCGTCGGAGCTGCAAAAGTTGCTGGAGGCCTCAAGGTCGGCGCAGGCTCTGCACAACAGCACCGTGGAGGCCCTGCGGAAGGAGCTGCAGGAGAAGGGCAGGGAGCTGATGCAGAGCAAAACCGCCATCACCGCTGCCGAGAAGGAGCTGGCGTCCCTCCGCTCCGCGGCGCAGGAGAAGGGCCGGTCGGAGGAGAGCTGGAAGGAGCAAGTGTCCCAGTGCGTCCAGGAGATGGAGAGGAAGAACAGCCTGATCGGCAGCCTGGAGCACGAGGTCTCCATCCTCCATCGGCAGGTGACGGAGAAGGAGGGGGAGAGCAAAGAGCTGAAGCGCCTGATCGTCGCCGAGTCGGAGAAGAGCAAGAAGCTGGAGGAGAGGCTGCGGGTGCTGCAGACGGAGATGGCCACTGCCGCCTCCCGGGCGGCCGAGAGGTGCTCGCTCATGAAGGTGGAGGTGCAGCGGTGCCAGGAGGAGATGGAGAAGCAGCGGTTGGCCATCGAGGCCCTGAAGAGGGACCGCCATTGCCAGAGCGAGCGGGAGGACGAGCTGCGTCAGGAGGTGAAGGTCTGCCAAGACAAGTGCCTCCAGAAGGAGCAGCTCCTCGCCGCCCTGCAGCAGGAGCTCGGCAGCGCCCAGGCGCTCGCCGGGGAGCTGCCGGCGCTGAAACACCTTTGCCAGCAGCTTCAGGCCGAGCGTGCCTCCCTGGAGAGCCAGCACCGCCAGGACCTGGAGCAGAGGGCGAAAGCCCTGGCCGCTTTGCAAGCAGAGCTGGCGCGGGCCAAGCTGGAAGCGGCCGAGGCGCCCTCCCTGCGGGAGCGGTCGGCCGAGCAGGATCGGGCCATCCAGCGGCTGCAGGCGGAGACGACGGAGCAGGCGGCGCGGCTGGCGGGGCTGCAGCAGGCCAACGCTCGGCTGGCCGAGGAGAACCGTGGGCTCGGCGAGAGCCGGAGCCGCGGGCAGCAGCGGCTCGAGGCAGAGCTCGGCCAGGCCGTGGAGCGGCACGCGCGGGAGCTGGAGCGGCTGCGGTCGGCGTCGGAGGAGCTGGTGGCCGGCAGTCGGCGGGAGGCGGAGGAGGCGGCGCGGAAGCTGGAGGCGATGAGTAAGGAGTACGAGAGCAGCAAGGCGGCGGCGCTGGAAGAAAGGAGGAAGCTGCTGGAGGAGAGGCAGAAGCTGACGGCTCAGGTAGGGGTTCCTGCGACCTCCCTGCCGGGCGGGCTGCGGGTGGGGGGGGAGCCCCCCGGGAAAAGGGGCGCGTTTGGTCTCCTGCGCACCCCTGAATCCTCGTCCTCCTGCTCAGCCCAGGAGTTGGGGGTCTGGGACGCGGTTCCCAAGCGATGCTCGGGCGTGAAGGGGACGGGCGTTCCTGGGAAAGGCAGCCCAGTCTGTGCCGGCCGCGTATTCACTTCTGCCTTTTGTGCTCGCAGGTGGAGCAGCTAGAAGTGTTTCGGAAAGAACAAGCTAAGCAGGTAACGCATGCGAAGTGCTGGCTGCTTAAAAGGTGACGGTGCATGGCCCTAGCTGCTGCCACTTCCCACCGGAGCTGCCTTCTCTCGTGAACTGTTTGCAGTGGGGACCCAGCCATGGGGTGCTTAGTTCCGGGTCTTTGCGCTTGCGCCTTTGCCTCCATGGAGTAGGAACGGGGGTCCAATCCTGCTGCCTGCCCACTCAGTGGTGCCCGTGGCTCGGCACGGCTTCTCGCTCTCGCCTTCCCAGTATGGCCCTGGGGCACGCCACAGGCAGCATGCTGGCAGTGACCGGCTGCCGAGAGCATCTAGGGCTCCTTGACACAGGACCTCCTGTGACACCTTGTCCTCGGAGAGAGGGGATTTGGGAGCTGGGATACCCCATTCCTTCTGTCCATCCCTTTTTCCCACTCTCTTTAACTGAGGTTCAGCTCCTCGCCCAGCTGGCAGGAACGGCTCGTGCCAGGAGGAGAGGGCTGTGCAGTCCAGATGTGGCCAGAGGTGGGATGCTTTGCAGCAGCATCAATCACAGTCGTGGTGTGGATTAGCACTTGGGAAATGACACTGGAAAAGCCCCGTTTCCCTGCCCAGCTTAGTTTGCCCCCTCCAGTCCCAGCCTGAGCTGCTCAGGGACCCCACAGAGGCCTCATGGCTGTGACTGGTGGGGCTGGGGTCTCCACTGAGTGTCCCCTGGAGCAGGGAGACCCCAGCCAGGCTGGGCAGGAGCTTGCAGCAGCTGGGATCTGGCAGCCATCTCCCCTTGCCGAGAGTGACAGCCGACCCGTGGGACCGCAGCTCGCAGGCACCGAGGTGGTGAGCGCACTCGCTGCCGAAGGATTTATGAGCCGCCTGCCCACGCCTGTGGCTCCTGCCATGGCTGGGGTCCTCATGGGGTTCCTTGGTCCTCGGCCCTTCCATGGTGTCACGTCCTGCAGGCGCGTTGAGCGAGCTGCAAGCAGCCGCCCTCCGCTCTCGAACCGCAGCAGCATCCCCTTGGGGGTGGGATGCCTCTCCCCCCAAAGCGGGCATGGGCCCCCCTCAAGCTGTGTGGCTTGAGGTTTGGCATGGAGGATGCCCGTGGCAGGCTGGGCATCCTGCTCTTACCCTGAAAACAAACAGCTGGCAGCAGTAATGCCTGCTCTGGAGACAGGGCACTGCATAACTGCACCATCTTCCCTCGCCTGCCCGCCTAAAGGGGTCTCGGCTCAGCTTCCAGCTGCTCCTTACGCTTGGGTAGCACAAACCTCCTCCCTGCAGAGACTAACATGAGGCGGTTGGCTGTGCTGCTGGCTGGGGAGCACAGCCTGGAGCTTCCTCAGCAGTGGGCACTGCTGAACAGCCCCCCTGGGCCAGGAAACCTCCTCCTGGTCCTGCCCCTGGCACTGGCCAGAAAGGAGGGACGTGGTTCTCCACGGGAGGGTTGTAGATGGGAGTGTTGTGCCTGGAGCTGGTCTCACTGAGCCGTGCTCTTCCAGGTGGAGGAGCTGAATAAAAAGCTGACCCAGCATGAGAAGACCACCCGAACCCAGCAGCAGAGAGTTAAGGTAAACAGGGACCAAAAACCTGGGGGCTGAGCTCTTGGACAGCCCTGGAGCTGTGGGTGGCTGCCCTGGGGGCTCGGTCGGGCAAGGTGAGGGTGCAGGGTGCCTCTGAGCCGGTCTCTTCCCTGCCCGCAGGTGCTGGAAGGGGAGCTGCAGGCAGAGACCACCCGTCAGCAGGAGAAGGTGGCAGAGCTGCAGGCGCAGCTCGCCCAGAAGGAGCAGGCAGCCGAGCACTACAAGGGCCAGGTATGCTGGGGGCTGGCACGGCCCCGCCATCCCCATCTCCCTGCGCAGCATGCCACGGGGAAGCTCAATGGGTTTTCTCTCCTTGACGTCCTAGATGGAGAAGGCAAAAACTTACTACGATGCAAAGAAGCAGCAGAACCAGGATCTGACAGAGAAGCTGAAGGCCATGGAGCAGCTGCAGAAGGAGAACACGGAGCTCCGGAATGAATCGGAGAGGTTGGCCAAGGAGCTGCAGCAGAGCATGCTGCAGGCCAAGGAGTCGGAGCTGAGCTGCAGGAACCTCACCAGCCAGGTCCGCAGCCTGGAGGCTCAGGTGGGCATGGTGCAGCGGGGCTTCACCCTCCTCCTCCTCCTCCTTGCCTCCATTGCCGGCTCGCTTGGAGGATCCAACCCTCCCTGCTTCCCACCCAGGTGGAGTTTGCCGATCGGCAGCTACGGGAGCTCGGCAAGTTCCAGGTGGCAACGGACACGCTGAAGGGCCGGGAGACTTTCCGCCAGAACCCTGCCGATCTCAGCGCCGACAGCCTCGACCTCAGCCTTGACGAAGCGCAGCCGCTCAACTCCACCAGGTACCGACACGCCACGGCTCGGCGCAGCCCGTCCTGCCGTCAGCGCCACAAAACCCCGGTGTCCCCGGTCCTCTCTGTTCCCCGATGGCCCGGTAAGCCGGTCAGCGCTGCCCTCGTGCCCCGTCTCTGTAGGAAGCCTGGCCGCTCGCAGTCAGAGGCCTCGGCGGTGCCGCCAGGCAGCGAAGAGTCGCCGGTGTCCCGGCGGCTGCCGCGCAAGGTGGAGTCCCTGGAGAGCCTCTACTTCACCCCCATCCCCAGCCGCACGCGGTCCCAGCTGGAGAGCAGCGCGGGCTCCCTGGGCGACCTCTCGCTTGACTCCGGGTGCAAGACCCGCTCAGCCCGGCGCCGCACCACCATCAACATCACCATGACGAAAGTGAGCGGACCCTGGGTGCAGGGCAGGGAGGGATCCGTGGGGCAGGATCTCCATGCTGAGGACAGGGATGCGTGGTTTGCTGTGCCCCTGCAGCCTGGGGGCTCTCTGGGGACCAGAAGCAAAGTCAGGGGTGGCTTTTCATCTGCTTCCTCCCCTCCTCTTTGCCTCTTACCCCACGGGATAGCAGCCGGGCAGCCGCAGGTCACAGCACCCCATGGGGTGCTCCAGTCCCTGCCAAGGGTCACCCTGGGACAGGCTGGGGGGTTTGATACCTGGGGGGGGGTAATCCCCGATATCCATACAGGTTGGGGGATGAGGGGATGGAGAGCAGCCCTGCAGAGAAGGACTTGGGGCTGCTGGTGGATGAAAAGCTGGATGTGAGCCAGCAGTGTGCGCTCGCAGCCCAGAAAGCCAACCGTGTCCTGGGCTGCATCACCAGCAGCGTGGCCAGCAGGTCGAGGGAGGGGATTCTGCCCCTCTGCTCCGCTTTGGTGAGACCCCACCTGCGGTTCTGCGTCCAGCTCTGGGGTCCTCAGCACAGGAGAGACAGGGACCTGTTGGAGCGGGTTCAGAGCGGGGACACGAAAATGATCAGAGGCTTGGAACACCTCTCCTGTGAGGACAGGCTGAGAGAGTTGGGGTTGTTCAGCCTGGAGAAGAGAAGGCTCCAGGGAGACCTTAGAGCAGCCTTCCAGTACCTAAAGGGGGCTTATAAGAAAGATGGGGACAGACTTCTTAGCAGGGCCTGTAGGGATAGGACAAGGGGTAATGGTTTGAAGCTAAAGGAGAGTAGATTCAGACTAGATATAAGGAAGAAATGTTTTAAGCTGAGGGTGGTGAAACACTGGCCCAGGTTGCCCAGAGCGGTGGTCGATGCCCCATCCCTGGACACATTCCAGGTCAGGTTGGACGGGGCTCTGAGCAACCCGGTCTGGTTGAAGATGTCCCTGCCCATGGCAGGGGCGTTGGACTAGATGACCTTGAAAGGTTCCTTCCAACCCAAACCGTTCCATGGTTCTATGATCTCTGGATTTCTTCCTCCCAGAAACAGGCCAAGACCGAGGAACCGGACAGCGCCGACGTCTCCTTCTGCAGCATCCCAGCGGCACGGCCCCCGAATGCCGCCCCCGGCAAAGGCCGGCTGCGCTCAGCCACCTCCACCCGCTCCCTCACCAGCTTCCCCTCCCAGGACTCCCTCGTCAAGCTGGAAACCTCCTCCCCACAGGAGACCCCCGGCAATTCGGCGCTGCTGGGCCTCCCCGGCTACCGGCCGGTCACTCGCAGCTCCCTGAGACGTTTGCAGGGGGGGAGCAGCTCCAGCCTCGGTACGTGGGGGCAGGTTGGGTGGCTGGGCTGCTGGATGGGAGACTCTGTCCTGGCTTGGGGAGGCGGGAGGGGGCATTTCTTGCCTAGGACCCCTGCTCAGCCCTCCCTGCTTTGGGTTTAGGCCGGAGCAGCATCTACCTGGGCACATGCCAGGATGAGCCGGAGCAGCTGGATGACTGGAACCGCATTGCAGAGCTACAGCAGCGTAACCGAGCCTGCCCGCCTCACCTGAAGACCTGCTACCCCCTGGAGAGCAGGGTAAGGGGATCGGGGACGAAGGGCCTGCCCCTTCCCAGCCTCCGCTGCCCACAGGAGGTGGTGAGGGGGACGGAGACGGGCTGGCGGGCAGCCCTGGGGGCACACGGGGCTGGGGGGAATGTTGATGGTCACCCCTTGGCAACACCTCTGCATCACCTTCCCAGCCCTCCGACTCCCTGGGGACCATCACGGACGAGGAGATGAAGACAGGCGACCCGAAGGAGACGCTGCGGCGTGCCAGCATGCAGCCCTCGCAGATCGCCGCCGGCACGGCTGCCCGGCGCAACACCCTGGGCACAGTCTGGGCCGGCGGCATCACCACCCGGCAGCAAAGGAAGCGCCTCTCGGATGAGTCCCACCAGGGCCCCGACACCCCCGAGGTGAGCTGAGCCTGCCGCAAGCACCCTGGCTGGTCCCCAGCTTCCCCAGGAGCCAGGCTGGGGACAAAGGGGAGTGGTGGACAGCTGCAGATGTTCTCCAGATGTGGAGGGGGCTGCTGGGCCCCTGGGAATGGCTCCTCCTGGGGTAGAGCTGGCAGGAGGCAGCTCAAGCAGTGAAGGTCTGAGCCTTCTGCCTTCCCTGCGCCACTCCCCAGGCTCTGCTGCCCTCGATCCCTGTCCCTATTCCCCTCTCCGCAGCCCCTCGGTTCCCCTCCTTCCCACCAGCTCCCCGGGAAGGGTGGCCCTAGGGCTCTTGTTCCCCAGGTGACAGTCCCGGCTTGTCCCCTCTTTTCCAGTCCAAGAAGCCGACCAGCTGCTTCCCACGTCCCCAGACCCCCCGGGACCGCAGTGAGCGGCGCAGCTCCCAGGTCAGCCGGAGGAGCGAGCAGCAAGCCCCCAGCAAGCAGGTGAGGGGCTCACGCCGGGCAGCAGGGCCTGGAGCAGCGAGCTCCAGAGAGGAAAAAGTGGCGGGGACCAGGGACCCCCCCCTGTCCTGCCCTGAGCTCACGGTCCCGTGTCCTCCTCCGCAGGCTGAGAGACGCCAGTCGATGGCGTTCAGCATCCTCAATACCCCGAAGAAGCTGGGGAACAGCCTGCTGCGCCGGGCAGCCGGCCGGAAAACCACCACCAAGAACTCGCCCCGTGGCAGTGCCCGCCGCTCACCCCGCATTGCCACTGCCAAGTCCCCCAAGGGCAAGGTAGGTACCAGCAGCCCCCCGTGGTCCCAGAGCAGGCACAGCCACCCCCAGGGCTCTGGCGGTGGGTTGGTCACAGTCGCTAACGTCCCCTTTTTGCTCTATCCCTTCCAGGCCAGTCGCCGATCGCTCAAGGACACGAAATTCTGAGGTTCCCCCGTCCCCCGCTCTGCCCCCTCGCCTCTCCCTGGCCCCCCCCCAGTGCTGCAGGCACACCCCCAGGGCCCAGCAGCACCAGGGGGGGAATAGATGGGGCCACCTTCCCCTCGTGACATTGCCCCGCACTTCCCACCGATGCCCCTGGGGCTCCCCCGTGTGTGGCAGGGCCCCAGCACCCTTCCTGCTGCATCCAGCATCGCCCTGCTCCTGCACCTGTCTAGGACCTAGCCCACGGCAGGGGGGATGTGCAGGGGACGAGGCCAGGAGGGGGTTGTTCCCCCGGGGGCTGCCTGTGGGCTGGAAACACCCGTGGGTGCAGGCAGTGGAGTGCAGAGGGTGACCCCGATATTTGTGCACAGCACCAGCCCTTGCTGTATGGTTATGCCAGGCTGGGGCTGAGCCCTCCTCGGGGGGGGATCCTGCAGCCCCAGGGACTGGGACAGAGACGGGATGGAGCGTCCCCAGGGCCACCACACTCCTCCCTGTGTTTGGGAGCCCCTGCGGATGGGGGGGCCAAGCCCCAGCAGGGCAGGGACTGACACCCACCCTACCTGCAGTCGCAGCCCCAGGCAGGATCCCAGCTTCCCCCTGCCTGTTCCTGCCCTCAGCAGGGGTGGGGTGAGGTGGCATTTTTAAAGTGTTTCTACTTGTAAATAAATTGTATTTTTCTCCTGCTCTGGATGTTCCTGATTTGTTCCTCCCAGGAGCTGTTTGTGTGCTCACAGGCCACATACGCTGGCTTTGCTGGAGTGCTGGACATGCTGCTGCTGTGGCATCACTTACGCCAGCTGCAGGGCCAGCTTGGCAGCGGGGGTCCTGAGGGGAGGAAAAGCGTGACCACCTCCTCCTCACTGTCCCCACTGCTGCACAGGGTGCCCCAAGGCAGGACCCTCATCTGGGGAGCTCACTGTGAGACAAGGAAGCTGCAAGGGAGTTTTTCCCTCTCTTTCCTCTTTCTCTCCTTTAATTTATCCTTCTCCAGCAGCAACTCCCATCATTACAGCATTTCCCCACCCATGCCCCCCACCCCAAGCCCTGGCATCGTCCCCATGCTCCCCCAAGCCTGGCTGTGGGGATAGAAACGGCCTCTCCATCCCCACACCAGCCTTGCCACAAATTTACCAGTGCCACTACGCCTCTGCCAGCGTGGCTGGCGCTCCTGCGCAGGCTCATTCCCTGCCCAAATCCTGCCCATGCGCTTTGCTGTAGTACAGCCAGGTCCAGCAGCGCGGCTCTGCCAGCAGCTCGCTTGACGGGGCAGGCAGGGCTCTGGTCCGGCATCTCCAACAGCCGCAGGAACGCAGCTTCAGCCTGAGTGCCACGACGGGGGTTTGTTGTTTCCCCGCTTCCGCTGTCCTCGCAGCCCTACCTCACGCGGTAGGATGAGGATGGGGTGCCCGGTGTCCCTGCCTGCTCCCCGCAAGTGCTGGCGTGCCACTCCACCTCCGCCACGCTGAAGGGCAGCTCGCAGATGGGGCAGGACACCCAGGTGTCGGGGGACGTCTCTGCCAGCGAGGAGGAAGGCCAGGCTGCATCGGGGTCTTCCTCCCCGCAGCGGGAGGCGTGTAGGGGGAGTAGATCCAGGCTGAAGCGGCCTAGGGAAAGGGGAGATGACATGGTTGTCCCAGGCTCTCTGGTGTTGGTGTGAGCATGGGGTTTCGGCTCAACGCCCTCCCTGAAGATTCCCGCAGCAGCCTAGCACCCTGTGACATGCTGTGATGTCCCTCCTCTGCCCGTCACAGGGCTGGTGCCACGGCACCCTGCACGAGCGGGAGTGAAGTGTCCCAGCCACAGAGCCGCTTCTGCTTCTCCCCGAAAAGCTGAGGTTCAACACACAAGCAGGGACGGTGGAGCCAGCGGCAGCCGCTGCTGTCCCTGTCTGCCGCTGTCCCCTCATCCCTCACAGCCCTTCAAACCCAACTGCCTCCCGTTTGAGCCCACCCCAGTCCTGTGGCAGCTCCACAGCCGCGGGCAGGGAGTGCTGCTGAGCTAAGGGGACTCAGCCGACGGGTGGGTGGATGGACAGACAGACGCACTGTGCTCTGCCCCAGAAGTGTGTCCTCCCCGCCCAGGTTGGCTGTGCAGACTCTGTGTTTACAGGGAGGCCGCTTCAGGCCAGAGGAGACCCTTGCCAATTACTCACCTGAGCAAATGGGGCAGATGCCCCTCTCCCCCTGATTGCTGTCCCCTCCACTGTCACCCCTCCTGGCCCGTCTCTCTCGGTGGCTGCGGGCTCTGGCTCTTCCTCCTGACCTGGACTGCCTCAAGGCAGCTGGCAGAGACCTGCAGAGGCGTTGCAAGAGGAGTTATAAGCTTAGGGCTTGCTCCACCATGTGCTGCACACCCAAAATTGCCAAAGACCAGCCCCAGACAGGGACCAGATCCCGGCAACACACCAAAAGGGAGAGGGGAGCTGTGCCCGGGCTGTCCCATGGGCGCAGGCAAGGAGACGGCTGGGACTCAGAGCAGAGGAATCATTGGGGTGAGGGCAGGAGACACACGGTGACCTGAGGGATTACCTGCCCACAGGGCTGGGAGCTCTTTGCCTGCTGTCCGGCTGCCTGCGAGCTCTTGTGGGGGCTGCAGGGACGTCCTGTGCAGACCCTGGGGAACAATGGACAAGCAGTAACCCTGTCCTCCACCCAGCAGTGCCAGCTCTCCTGGTGGAAGGGGCCGGGCGAGAACTGAACCAGCGAGGTTCACAGGTGGGAAAACATCTGCATGACACGAAATAATGATCGCATCCTCCAGCTGCCCCACTACGGACAGTAAATGGATCTCAGGAGGTTTCTGGGTGAGCCGTGGGATTTACCATCATGCTGCTTTTGCACCAGCAAGGAGGGTGACTTGCCGCAAGGAAGGCCACCCTGGCTAGGACATGGCCTGCTGCCAGCGGGGCAGGGGAAACAGGATCCCTCCAGGCATGGGGAGCACCCCGGCAGCTGTGGATTCACCCCAGCCTGCCCCAGGTGGGATCCCTCCAGCCACGGGCAGAGCCCTCAGCAGGACAAGATCCCTTTAGGGGGCACGTACCAACTACATAAAGGCTCTCGGCACCGCAACATGCCCTACGCCGGCTGCAGGCAGCTCTGTCTCACCTGGCACCAGAGGGCCTCCCGGGTCCCCAGTCTGCAGGTCCGGGTCACCCCCTGGGACGCCCGTGCTGGCTCTGGGCCTCAATGCCCGGCTCCGCACCGCTGACAGCACCATCTGGGCTGGGCGGCTGAGGCGGGCTGGGCTCCAGGCGGTTGGTTCCAGCTGCTGCAGGTGGCTCTTCAGCTGCTCCTCCTCCCTCGAGCTCCTGGAGACAGAGAGACCGTCAGCCCCACAGGGAGATGCGAGCAGGCAGGTTGGTGGGAGCCGGGGCTCCAGGCATCCAGGGGCTTGGAGGCAACATCTCGAGGTGGCTCCAGGCCTGGCTGCCCAGGGAGAGGACGGAGATGGACCAGATCAGGCTACTTACGAGCATGGTGCTGGAAAGAAAGTCCGGCAAAAGGCAGGGCTGGAGCGCCAGGGGCTGTCCGCAGGCTCAGCATCCTCCTGAGGGATGAGGGAATGCCTTGGGGAATGGAGGCCAGCACTCCGTGCCCTCCACCCCGGCCACAGCCCCTGGTTCAGCCAGGTGAGCACCCTCACACACTCTCCACAGGGTACAAAGTGGCAGCAGCAGAGGAGAAGTCCCATCTCTGCTACCTCCCAGCGGATTCCCACAGTGAGGAGCACACGGAGGGGTAAGAGGCACCTACCAGGCCTTGCTGCGAGGGTGGGGGTGGCTGGGGGTGCTCGGAGTCCAGCGGCGTGCGCACGCGGATGAAGGACAGCCCGAACTGGCTGTGCTTGCTGAAGGGCTGGCTGCAGGTGAGCCGCAGGCGGTCCCACTTCTGCCCCACTGCCAGTGCCAGGAAGTCTGCTGCAGGGGGGCAGCAGTTGGGGTGGAGGGGGCACACCGGGACTGCTGTCCCAGCACCATGCCCACCTCTGCTCGTCACCCTGTGCCACTGTTGTCCCTCCAGGACCAGGACACAGTGACAACTGGGGGATTACGGGCACGGGAGAGGTCAGGGCAGGGGAGCAGTACTGGTACAACCCTCTACAGCAAACAGGATGGCTGTGACCCCTGGTCTCCAGCACCACTTGTCATTCCCTGGTCTCCCTGTCCCCTTCAACCCCCCCCCCAGCCTCTCTGCTCTGCCTTGGGCCTCTTTCCCTTTGTATCAGGTGAACTTTACCTTCTTTAAACATCCGGACCCCGCAGCGGTTCTGATCCAGCTTCGAGTCAGCTGGTGTCATCAGCGCGACGCTGGGCACCAAGGTGAGGTAGGGCTGTTCGAGCGGCCACGAAGAACGTCCCACCTCGATCTGGAGAAAGGCGCAGCCGCAGTTGCCTGTGTTAAGGCACAAGGGATGCGAGGTTCAGGGCTGCCGACCCCGTCCAGGGCACAGCCCTGCCTGAGCTGTTGAGGGGGGCACATACCAACGTCCACGTAGCCGATGGGACTGGCTCTCTCCAGCTGCAGCTCCACTTTCAGCTGCCTGCTGCGGTCCTGGGGGCAGCTGAGCCAGGGACGAAGGCTGTCCTCATGCAGCAAGTTCTCCACCGGGTACTTGGGATCCTGTACACGACAGCAAAGATGCTGTGTCACATGCCAGCTCCCTCCCCAACTACCTTCCCCTTCACTTCCCATCCTACTCCGGGCACAGGGGAGAAGCAGGGGAGACTCTGGCAACCCAGAAACAGCACTCTGCTTTTTGAGAGGGGAAGAATCACGTGTAATTCATGCCCTTCAGCACTAATTAATGCCCTTCAGGCGGTGCCTAACAAGGACAGCTGTGGGGCTGCACCCTCCCACACCCCATACTGAGCCCCCCCCTCCTTCAGCAGCTCAGAGGGAAACCTGACCTTTACAAACCTCCCACCCAGCCCCCCTTGAGAAAACACCCCGGAGACCTGAGAGGAGAAGGACACGATGTAGCTGATTTTAACTGGAGCCATCCGGGATCCCCCGTAGACAACCCTCTGCAGGGACCGAGCTTCCTTTTGGAATCCTCCAGCACCTGGTGGGGAGAGAGCAGGTCTGCAATGGGATCCAGCATCTCCCAGCAGGGAAGAGCCGGCACTCCGGCCAAGCCTCTGCCCCATCCCACCTGCCGTGGCACAGCTCACCCCACTTTCAAACGGTGCAAAGTGGGGGGCACTGGGGCAGCCACTCCATTAGTCCCCATTGAGTCCAACCTCACCCCCCCAGCCCTGTAGCCTCATCCCACAACCCCTCAGCAGTCTCACTCAGTCACCCCAGAGCCCCCCAGCCCCATCCCACCGCCCCAGTGCCCCCCAGTCCTTCCCCACAACTCCCCTCAGCCCCTCCAGTTCCACCCCACGGTGCTCCCAGACCCACACACAACCCCCCCCAGATCCGTTCTGCCATCCCAATAGACCCCAGCCCTGCCCCCCAGCCCCTCCCACCCCCCATTCACCCCCCAGCCCTGCCCCAAAGCCCCCCCCAGCCCCATTCACCCCCCCAGTCCTGCCCCACAGCCCATTCACCCCCCGGGCCTGCCCCCCAGCCCCATTCACCCCTCAGCCCCGATCCCGAAGCCGCCGCCTGAATCTCCCGCCCAATCCGCATGACCCCTGACCTCCGACCCCTGACCCCGCGGCCCTCTCACCGCCGCTCCCCGCCGGCCCGACGCTCCCTCCTCGCTTCAGCCCCCCCGCCCCGCTCCCGACCCCCGACCCCCGGTGCCGGTCCCGGTCCCAGGCCCGGGGGCTCCGCCGCGGTGACTGCCGGGATACGTAGTCCTCCAGCAGCGCCGCGTCACCGCCCCGCGCAAAGGGAGCTAAGGGGCCGTCTGACATGTGCGCTCCTTCCGAAACAGCGTGGGAGGCAAACGGGAAGGGGCGGGGCGGAGCAGGAGGGAAAGCGGCGTGCCGCCGGCGTTGGCACCGGCGGACCCGCGGGGCGAGGCGGCCAGTGTAACCGGGCCCGTCGGCGGGGATTCTCCGTCCCGCTACGGTACTGGAAATGGCAGATGATCCCTAGCCGTGACAGATCGCCCCTTCCTCCGGCCTGAAGCGGCGCTTCTGGCGGCTGTCCCATCCCTCCTCTCTTCTGATTGGCCGCTCCGGCAGCACCTCGTCAAACGATTGGCCGAAGGTACGGTGCCCTGGTCGGTGATTGGCGGACGGCGGCGGAAGATGCTGGCCGCTGGGGCCGGGGGGGGGGGGGCGGGAAGCAAGATGGCGGCGGTGCTGGAAGTGGAGGTTGGAGGCCCCGTCGAGCGGGATGTGGAGGAGGTAGCGGGGGGCTGGGAGCTCGGAGGGTCGGTGCGGGCTGGGGACCCCAGGGGGGGGAAGGGAAGAGGGGTTTGGAGGGGAGGGGGGCGCCGGAGGGAGGGTTCGAGCTCTGGCGCGGGGGCTGGGGGGGGCTCGGGGTCGGGGCTCGGTGGAGGGGGTGGAGGGGTGTGCACCGAGGGGCTCTGAGGTTACTGGGGGTCCCAGGGGCAGGGGAGGGGGGATTCTGGGTCACTGGGAGCCTGCAGGGCTTTGGGGCAGGTGGGTGCGGGGTCTGCTAGGGCTGGGGGGGCTCCGGGGGTCCCTGGGGCAGGGGGACATTGGGGGTCCCTGGGGCAGGGGGACGTCGGGGGGGCTGTGGGTTAGGGGGCCTTTGGGCTCTGGGTGGTGAGCTGCAGTGGGTCTGCAGGGCCTTGGGGGCTGTGGAGTCCCCGTGGGTGTCAGAGGCACTGGGGAAGGGTGAGAGCAGTGAGAATGGACCACTGGGGTGGGGGGCCTGAGGCAGGGGTGAGGGGCTGGGTGTGGATGGAGAAATTGGCTGGAGGAGGCTGTGGGGAGCTGGGGGGAGGAGGGGGTGCTCAGGAACAGCCTTTGAGTTGCGTGAGGAAAGGGCGGTTGGGGACATGGCGGGTAATTGCACACTCGAGGACAAACCCCACGGAAGGACTTTGCATCCCTGAAGTAGCCAAAGCGCCTGTTTCCAGACGGGGTCCCCAAAGCTCATGTGGGTGAAGAGGCGTGCTGGAAACACCAGTTGGGCCCTTCAGCACCTCTGCTCTTAATTCATTCCCTGACTGTAAAACTCATTGCTGGAAAAGCCAAGCAGGACCAGGGTGGGATTTGCATTTCGGAGAATATGGGAGCACGTGGGGCTCCTCAGGGTGCCCTCGGCTGCCGGTGGCATGGGTAACGTTCAGCCTGTCACCTTGGTGCTGTGCCATGCAAAATTCCATGCCGAGATAATTAGTAGCTCTTGTTGCTCTTGGGAAACAGAGGGCTTTAACTGAAGTTCCCGTGCTGGCGTTCAGGTGTTCCTGGAGATGAAAAACTGCAAAGCTGGAGGAAAAAAAAAATCTGCTTGGAAAGCTGGAATTGGGAGCAGGGGCTCACCTGCTTCTGCGCAACTGGAGTGCGGCGTGTGCGCCTGCCGCCGTACCGCAGCACTCTAATGGCACTGCTGTCCAAGGCTTTGCCGTAGCTCTTTGCCATCACCTGTGCTTTCGTGCTCAAGAGCTTTCCCTCTGCTTATAGAGTAGTTCTGTGTGTGTGCAGCTGGCAGTGCTGCCTGTGCCCTGGGAGCAGTGGCACGGGGTAGACAAGATGGTCAGCTGGTGCAGTCAGGGTGGGTTTCAGTGCTTTTCCTCAAGAACTGGTAGTTTGGCTTAAAAATTCTAAGGTGCTGAAGGTTGTATTTGGGAAATTTACTGGCAGGGTCAAGTTGTGGAGCTTCCCTCGTGTACAGCTGAGCTGTGCAAGCGAGGTGAAACCGTCTGCCTGAAGCCCAGGAAGCACTTGTGCATCCTCCCTGCGCCGTGTGTTGCTGCCGAGGAACGGGTACAGTGGGGTGACAGGAGGATTCAACCTCAAATCCCGTGACTGAACATCTTAAAGCACAAATCAGTCGCTCTTGAGTTGCTGCTTGTTATATTTAAAGATATTGGCTGATGGCTTTTTATGCCAGAGAGGTGTTTTTCCAGCCAGGCTTTGAAGAATGCCAAGATGTAGCTGTGCACGCTGGAACCAGCCTCTCCGAGCCTGGCTCTGAACAGGCAAGCCTGGCATCCTCCTGTGAATCTCTTCCATCGTGATAAGTGAGACTTAAGGCAAGCTAGTAAGCAAGTAGTAAACCGTTGCACTTGTGAGCTCCTTAGTTTAGTGCCAGCAGCAGATGGGAAACCTCTTCCCTTTATAAATGTGGAAGATCTGAAGTCTCTGACCCTCAAAAGTTAAATTCCTGTTTTTCAGTCCGGCAGGAAACTGCTTTTGGGGCTGGCTGATGGGGACAGAGGGGGCATTGCGAGGAGGCAGCTGATAAGGAGGGGTACCAGGGCTGTGCTTATCCCTGTGCTGTGATTCCACAAAATCGACGTGTGTTGGGACAAAATCCGAATGGTTGTGTTGTCCTGAGATCTTGGCAGCTCTTTGGGCTGAGCATGTCACTGACGAACCATTAACGGTGGGGCCAGTGCATGGTGCAGATCTGAAAGCAGTTTAACATTTCACTTGGTGCACCCGTGTGGGATAAATGCTGAGTGTCATGTGGCTTTGCCTCTGCCTGTTTGTAACTCAGGCTGTCGTCAAAGGTTTCATTTACAATTATCGAAGCATTTGATCGGTCAGGGCCTTTCTACTCCCTGCTGGTTGTTACCACACTCTTTTATGAGCAAAATAAACAAGGAATTGAGATTCCAAAATTTCCTGAGACTTTCACTAAAGAGCCTGCCTCTTCAAAATCTGCCTTGGGTGAATGACCAGACTCTCAGAGATTTATCTTCCAGTTATTTCAGGTTGTTCCTAGTGGGTGATGTGAAACAAATACTGAGGTTGGGAAAGGTGAGATCAGGTCCCCGGTGTCCCAGATCCTCAGCTCTCTTCTGCCTTTGCCCAGGGCTGTGCGTAGCAGATGCTGGACGCTGTTGATTTCGATGGCCAAAATACTGCGGAGCTGCACAACATGAGCTGTAGGCTGGTCTGTAGCCTGGATCTGTAGCCTAGAACTGAAATCAGCAGCTGCTTATTCTCCATCCTCTAGATGTTCTCCTTACCTCCTTCCCAGATTTAGAGCGTAAGGAGATTACAACTGGCTTGCAGCAGAGTGATTGGTACGTGTGCCTGGAGATCCTCCTGTCTCCCTGCTTCTGGACTGCAAGAAACAGGCAGTTACGGGTTTAATATGACAGGTAGCAGCATCCTTTGCATTTTCCTAGAGGGAGGTAATTCTCTTGACCATCCTGGTGATGGGGATCGCAGGTTTGTGGTGGCTTTGGGGCATTAGTCCCTGCTGAAAACTGGGGAGCGGCATGAGTTTCTTCCAAAGACCACGATACTGTGTCTGAGGAGAGAATTAGACTTTAGTCATAGATACCCAGTATGTCCCTGTCATCACCCAGAGGGGGCTGGGGTTTTTGAGTGGTTCATGAGTTATGGAGGAGACAGAGGGCAGAATATATCATTTTTAATTCCTTATTTAAAAAAAAAAAAAAAAAAAAAAAAAAAAAAAAAAAAAAAAAGTTGTTCTAAGAGCTCTAGTTGGTTGCACACAGTGAGTCCTGTGCAGGTATCACCAGCTGGAGGAGACTGCAGTGGGAGTGGGTTGGTGCTCAAGGCTTGGTAGAGCATATCTTCAGATAATTCTGTCATCCTCATGGTTCTTGTCTAACCCCTCGCCTCTCTGGCCTGGTAGAGGGAGATTTAAGAGCAGAGGCTCTTCAGCCTAGCTGATGGGGTTAGAAAGGGACTCAAACCCAGGGTGTCAAATTGAGACAAACCCAAACTAGAAATAGAGCGAATGCTTAACAGTGAGAGCAGGTGCTTCCTGGCACCATGTCTCGCCTTTGGGTTCACCATCGCTGTTCATTTTTAGAACAAAAACTGGATTTCTTTGGTAAGAGAGCATGCAGATCAAGAAGGGGTTAACTGGAAGGTCCAGTTTGGGGTGGCTGCTCTGCCAAGTCATGTCTGACAGTCATCAGATCGATCCGTCTCTGCCTGAATGTCCTGTCTGCCACGTCCCAGCTCCCCTTAATAAAGTTATTTCAGGAGCTTTAAGCTCTGGGGAATCTGTTGAAGCTCAGTCCCTGTAATTGAGGGAAAATTGTGTCCAGTGCTGTGGATTCTTGCACTTGCGAGGACAGCTTATGTGGCAGTTGCAGTTGGCTTTGGAGGACAGCTAGGTAGGAAGCCCTCTTCTATGTGAAATGCCAGCAGGATTTCCATAGGGTTTGGGGCTGAGAAGGCTTTAGCTCATTTGTTTGACGAATTTGTAGATTTGGGGAAGATGCTGAAGGAAAGAGGCTGAGAATTGTTCCCTACCTGTGGGACAGACCAGCGTGGATGGGGTGGCTACTGGAGCAGTGCAGAGGAGTGACCAGAAGCCACTGTAAGGGGAAAAAAATAATTGATGTGTTTTGAAGGTGCTGAACTGTCTGTGCCTGTAAAATTTCCTGATCCAGTGAGGACTGGGGTAGAGCCTGGGGGCAGCAGGGACCTCCTGGGGAGTGGCAGTGGGAGCCCCCAGGGACTTCACAGGGCTTGCAGGGGGACTGACGTACGCCAGAGCTGAGCTGGGCCAACGAGCGCATAGGGTTTCTCAGCTTCTCCTGCTTGCAGTGACTTGAGAAGATTTTTAAAATTTGGTTTTTTACTGTTTATCAGAGCAGTTGTTCTAACTATGAATTGTGTAGCTGACTTTTTTTAAGGGAAAGCAGTGACTGAACTGATTAATCTGGATATGGCTGCTTTAGGAACTGAAGAACTTGGGGAATTTGGGTGATATGAGCGTGCTTCTTGGAGCCGGTGTCAGATCGTCACCACCTACACGCGGTTTCCTATGCAAGCCAGCGAGCTCAAACAGGGATTTTTCATAGCTCTATATTTTGCATCTATCTAAGTACTGAAGTGCTTCTCAAAGGCCTTGGGGACCAAATCTCCCACAGGTATTGCTCTGGGGTGAAGCACAGCAGATGTGTAACAGCACGCAGAGAGATTGCTGCCATGCGTATGTTTCCCTGCCTCCTCACCCCAGGGTGTAATTAGGCGTCACAGAGGAAGCAAGGCGGCTGTGCATGTCCTTGGCCGAGCCCGGGTGCTATCGGAGATGCTGGCTGCGAGACACCTATTTGGGGAACAGCCCCAAGGGATCTGCCGCGTGTGCCGGCAGCGGTGGCACAGCATCCTGCACATGGGCAGGCGAGGCTGGCTGCCGCGCTGTCCCCGGGAGAGCCCTGGGTTAAAGGTTGAAGCCGAGCCAACAGCTCCGTACCTGGTCATTGGAGGCTGGAGTGAGGTGGAGCCCGTTCCTGCGTACACAAATCCAGACTGTGCAGGAAAGCGCGATAACAAAGTCCTTGCTGCGACTTGTTTTTGATCGCTCTTCTTATGGCTCCATACCTGCTTGCTGGTAAACATCAAGCATGGGTCATTCAGGGATGGCCAGCCATGTGCTCAGCTGTGGCTGTGCCGGGGGGAGAGCTGGCAGCCAGGGCAAGTGCCGTCCCCGTCCCCTCGGCCATGCTGGAGCGTCTCCAGCCAGATGGTGTTTTGAAAACCATGCGTTTATATGCCCAACCCCAGGTGAGCCACTGTAGGTTTTATTTGTGTTTGTGCCTCACCAAGGAAAGGCAAGATGAAGTCAGAGCTGTGGGATTTTGTTTGCTGCATCCCCAGCGCTGTGTGTCGGGGTTTGTGCTGGCGCTAGGATGAGTGCTGCCTGGCCAGTGAGCCTGTGCAGGGACGTGACCTGTGCTGGAGGCCTCTTCAGCTCTTGTGTAAAGATACAAAGCTCCAAGAGAAAGCTGAAATACAACTCCTCCCCAGTCCAAATGCCTCATGGTGAGAGTATTCACACCAAATCTCACTGGGGGAGATAGTGGATTCTGTGAGGCTTGGCCTCTGGGTGAGGTTTGGGTGCTGCTTGCTTGCAAGCTGAGAAGGTTAGCACAGAGTCACAGTTCGGGGTGGGGGGGGGCTTTTAAATCACTTAGTATGTTCCTTCTGTCCCCTAAACCTGTCAGATAGAGGATGTCCTTAACAACCTGTGTCCAGCCTGGCAGTTTCAGCTTGCTTTAAGCACAGATTATGCCAGCCCATCATCTCTCATCACTAATAACAACAACTCCCATCACTCTCGGTTGCTTGTGTTGGCCAAAAACTTTGCTGCCCGTAACACTTGAGAGAAACTTCCAGCTGTGTCAGCAAAGCAAGTCCTAAATCTTCTGTGATTCTTTCTGAAAATTTTTTTGGTGATGGTTTGTTGCTGGTGTGCAGATGCCATCCCCTGTCCTGCAGACTGGTGGCATTTTGGACTCCCTTCTCTGTCCTGTTTCTGATGTGCACTGGGATTGCCCCTCTGTGCCCAGAGATACCTGGCTGGGTTGTGAACTTGGGACTTAAACCAGTTCCTCTGGTACACGTAGCATGGGATGGTGGTCAGAGCCTTGGCTGCACTAAAATACATGAGGAAAAGGGGAAAGGTACTTGCAGGTGATGGAGGAGCAGGAGGACTCTGCAGCTCTCCCCATACAGTCTGGAGGGTTAAAAGACAGCTTTGGGCTGTGGTGTCACGATGGGTATGTTGAGGATTTGTTGTTTAAAGCTTCTGAATCCAGGGCTTCCCTTCTTAAAGTTTGCAAAGAGCAGTCCCGGGGGTCTCACAGGGAGGCTTTGCAGCTGACTCCACCGCTGCCGTCGGCACTGATCGGGTCTCACCAGGAGATAAAGGAGCCGGGTGCCATGTCAGGGTTACTCACGGTGAACAGGCGGTGTAGACACACAGCACAGCCTTGCTCGTGTGGGTCATAAACCAGCACCTGCGCTGTTTGAGGAGGTGAAGTAAATGAAGTTATCCATTCTAGGCTGGTACCGCTGCTCCTGAACTACAGTGGCTGATTTCTTTGTTTGTTTTGTTGTTTTTTTTTCCCCTAGGTCGATCTTTCGCACTTGTCCCCAGAGGAGAGATGGAGGTGAGTCTGTGTTGGGAGGTGAACTGATGCTTACAGCTTGAGCAAGCTCCTGCTCCTGACCGGAGCTACCAGCAGCACAGCCCGTATTCAAGGCAGGAGAGGACAGGGTCAGCCTTCCCTGCGCAGCATTATTTGTTAGGGTGAAGTATGAACTGTCTTAAAAGGCAATACTAATATTTTTTCTTTTAAACTGCTTACTAGATATTCCTCCTTTTCCCTTAGCCAAACCAATTTCAGCTAGACACTTGTTGAAAAGCACAGTAAGACTGGTCTTCTCTCAGTATTAATTTAAAGAGGATGACTTAAGATCAGAGAATTTGGCATATTTGTTGGGTTTGGATGTTTTTTCTCTTAACTTGAACTGTCTTGGCAGCTTAAGACTGAGATGTAAGGATGTTACAGGTCTTAATTCTGCCTTGTTTTTTGGTCAAACAGCACAAGCTGCAAAGAAACCCCAGGTGTCTGTAGAGCATCAGTCTGGAAATCACTTGTTCCAGGATGCAAATGGGGTTGCGCAGGGCAGAGAGAAGCGATTTGTTGGGGTTTGTGGGTTTTGCCAGCTGTAGACCATGCCCATCCTGCCCATTCAGGCTTTCCCTTGCTGGGCAAGAGGGGGCATGGTGCTGCTGGCTCTGCAACTGGGCTGAGGGTTTGGTATTGAGCCTTACTGCATGCTCGTGGTGTCAAACAGCCTCTCGGCTGATGCTGTTGCACCAGTGACCTGCTGGGTGAGTTACGTGAAACATGCACTCCATGTTAGTTCAGCTACGTCAGCGTTGAGTTATCTCTGCCTCATTCATGCCAGGATGGGCTGGATAGCAGTCTTTACTTTCACAGTTTAAAAATGAGCTAGTCTCAGAGAATCCTTTTGTCTTTTCTCCTCTGGATTGCAACATAGCACCCATCTCCACAACATTCCTTCATGGTGTCTCTCAGTCTGGTCTTCCTGCCTCCCCCGTGCCAAGGTGTTTGTCAGCCCCGCTGTGCTGTTAGCATGCGGTCTGTGCCCGCATGCTCCTCAGCCACCTTTTCCCTGTTGTTGCAGGGTGGAGCATGCACGGATGCATGCCAAGCACCGTGGTCACGAGGCTATGCATGCCGAAATGGTCCTCATCCTTATTGCCACGCTAGTGGTGGCACAGCTCCTGTTGGTTCAGTGGAAACAGAGGCACCCTCGCTCCTACAACGTAAGTGTCTCCCACACAGCTGTTTTGTTTCGAGGCTGGATGCGAGTGCTGAGCGATGCCATCCTTTAGCTGCTGAGAAGTATGTTCCTGTTTTTCTCCTCTTGTCTGGTGTTGAGATACCCTTGTCTTCCCAGCAGCCTGTGGGGATTCTAGCTAGGGATGAAGATGGATGCGCCCGGAGGCCTCCAGTTTCTGCTATAAGTGATGCCAATAACTCGGTTTTACATAGTGCTTTGACACCAGGTGATGGGACAAGCAGAGCTCAGGTATTGGCCTGAGGGTAACGCAAAGGGAAGCTGCATTTTGTGAGCACTTCCTCAGAAGCGATGGGGGCTTGTTGCTGCCAGGACCCTGGGTTTGACGGTTCCTGCAGCACCACTGGGCTCTGCTGAGCAGACCTGCCACTTGCTGATGCCACTGGCTTGTCAAGGACTGTTATTTCACCTGAACCAACCTCACCCTGACTTCCTTATCGTAATTAATGTTTCCAGGCAATACCTGTAATCCTCTATGAACTTTAAACCAAACCTGTTTGCCTCTTCCCCTCCAGCAGCACTACAGGAGCTCAGCTGCATGGCCATAGATCCCTTTTGGGAATAGGCTGTAGGGCAGAGACAAGTCTGAAACCTTCCGCTGTGCCTGTCTCCTTGTTTAATACTTGCCTGAGGTGTCTGTGGTTGCAGTGTTCAGGACCCTGGAGAGGCAAAGGTTTACATAGCCACCTTACGACAACTACTTAGGTGGTTCATCTCCTGTACCTTTCTCTGGAGATGTTTCCTGTGTGTTTTCCCTCCAGCTCTAGTCCTTTGCTACCAAAGATCGCCTGGCTGCTGCGTCCAACTCCCTGTTAGGCTCTGAGCATGTTCTCTGGGTGCTGGGTGCCACAGACCAAACCTCCCGCGTTTCCTGGTGCTGTTCAGGGCCCTTTGATGCAGGCAGGAGAACGGCTGCCAGGACTGGCAGGGTGTTGCTGATGTCAGATGAGCAGAGAGCCAGCTCAAAATGCCTTTCCTCTGTTCCTGCAGATGGTGACCCTCTTCCAGATGTGGGTAGTGCCTCTGTATTTCACGATCAAGCTGTACTGGTGGCGGTTCCTGGTAATCTGGGTGCTCTTCTCAGCAGTCACAGCTTTTGTCACCTTCAGGGCAACTCGAAAACCTCTGGTACAGACAACGCCCAGGTTAGTACGTGCGTTCCTGGGAAAATTCCTCAGCCCCAGGGCAACCATTACAAGCAGCTCTTTCCAGTTTTGCTGCCACAGATCATTGTCTTAAACTTTGCACCCCGGAGGTGTGCAACCCCTGCCTGTGCTGCCTGTGTGGGTCGGTGTGAAGCACTAACTGGCTGCTGGCAGCCAGCCCGATGCACCTGGTACCCGAGTGGGTGGTGGTAAGACAGATACCGCGTGGGCTGGCAGCCTCACCGAGGGCATTCCCGGTGTGAAGCACACTTGCTTACAGCCTTTGGAGATCCCGAGGTTTCTAGTTTGGAAGTCAAGACTGTGAGCAGCCCATGGCAGCGGCGGATCTGTAGCTTGAATTAGAAATTTAAAGCTCTGTTGCCCATGCGTATGGGCAGGTGAAGTGTCTGAAAACATCATCCAGGTTTAAGAAGTAAAACTCTTTAGGTGCTTGGTGCAGTTTCTTTCAGGAAAAATGAGGTAGTTAAATTCTTGTTTTAATTCTTTACAGGCTGGTTTATAAATGGTTTCTACTAATATACAAGATCAGCTATGCCACCGGAATCGTAGGGTACATGGCTGTGATGTTTACACTTTTTGGTCTTAACTTATTATTCAGGTGAGTGAATCTTTTGGGTCCTACTCCTGGGGCGGGGGATGTAACTCTGGAAAAATAGTTGTCTTAGCAATCTGATTAATGGGGCCAAAGAGACTCTTGGGGTGTCTTCTCCCTGCTGGGAGGATCACGGGTGAGATGCTGGTACCTGAACTGGTCAAGGTCACTGGAGAGCCCTGCTTCCAGTTCAGCTGTGTCGGCAGCTCCTCCAGCTCTGCGCATGTCCAGCCTGGGAGCAGCAGTGGGATTTTCTTTGCTACCCTGATAAAGAGGTACCTGCAACAAGCAGCCAGCCCGGGTGTGGTAGTAGAGGACCTTAGCCCAAGCCAGCTTCATGTTTAGAGAGGTTGATTCCTTCTTTGGAATATGAGCAGACCTGGAAACTGCCTGTAGAAACATGAAAGTGTTAACTGGGTTCTTACTGGGTGCTGATCTGGTGCACGAGATAGCTGGAGATTACTGCAGTGGCTCATGCCAGAGGCTGGTGAGGGTGATGGGCACCAGGTATTAGAAAGCTGGGTTGTCACACCCACATCTCCATTCAAATGCTGCTTGTTGACAACCAAGGTGAAGTGTCCCAGAAGCAGGGACCGGGGTCGTGCTGGGCAGGTGCCTAGAAGACCTCTGTGGGTGATGCTTCCCAGTGATGTGTGTCCACTGCCTTGGTGGACCACTTTTGCAATGGAGTTAGTGCTGTGGGCTGTGTCGGCATGCTGGCTTTTGCACCCCTGCAGCCCCCACAAAAAGCTCTTGATGTCATTTGGGCTCTTCTGTTGTAGAATCAAACCAGAAGATGCGATGGACTTTGGCATTTCCCTCCTCTTCTACGGTCTTTACTACGGGGTGTTGGAGCGGGACTTTGCCGAGATGTGTGCAGATTACATGGCCTCAACGATCGGGGTGAGTTAATGCCGTGCTGTCCCCCAGGCGAGAGTCCTCCCTGTTATGGGGGGGCCTGAAATGGTCAGTTGCAGCAGTAGCTTTTTGCCTCCCCTAAATGGGAAAGTGCATCAAGCTCCCCCCTTGAGGAAGGGCTCCCTGAGGCTACTGCCATTCTCGCTGTGCTCTCTCTGGGCCCACTACCATGGTGTCTGGGCTGGGAGAGGTTTTTGATGTAACAGAGTGGCTCTGAGATCCTTCCTTAAGAGCAAAGCCTCTGTGGGTGTCTCCTCATCCTCAGAAGCACAAGAAATGAGGGAGTGGAAGGATCTGTTCAGCCCCTCTAAACTCCTGACAAATATTTCTCTACCTGGGCCTTTAAAATCTCCAGTGCCAAAGAGCAATCCTGTTTCTGGGACCACACTGTGGGTACATTAATTCATGACCTGCAGCCATCAGGGAAGGATTCACACCATGGGCTTCCTTCTGCTGCTGGTACCCACTGCAGCCTGTGCTGTCCCTGGGGACAGAGGGTGTGTTCCTGCATGCCTGCAGTGGTGGGCTAAAATCTGTAGCCCTCTCACCTGTTACCAAAAAAACTGACTCCACCAAAAAATACATGACCTAAGACACTGATGGAGTAGGTCATGTTGCTTCTTTGCAGCAGCTCTTTAGGGTCTTGGACTTTGTGTTTCCTCCTCCTCTCTAAGCTTTCTGTTGCTGCTCCTTGGAGGTTCTGCCTGGCAGGACTGCCTGGCAGGACTGGGGAGCCCCAGACCCTTGCCAGCCACCTTCTACTCGCACTGGGACACCTTGACAGAGCTTGGGTCTCCCCCCACATAGGCGGTGGGTGCCCAGGACAGGCCTGCAGCAGCCCAGGCGCTTTCCGAGGGTCTGGCCTGGCTCCAGGGCTGCCGGGAAGACGCTGGCACTGCAGCCCAAGGGCTCTGTGGGATGCTTGGAGCGAAGCTGTGCCAGGTCTCTGCTGGAGGCGTGTTTTGCCAATGATACTAAACTAGGAGGAGCTGTGGGCTCCCTCAAGGGTAGAGAGGCCTTATAGAGAGATCTGGATAGACTAGAGAGCTGGGCAATCACTACTGTATGAAATTTTAGAAGAGCAAGTGCCAGATTCTCTACCTGGGATGGGGTAATCCTGGTAATACGTACAAATTGGGGGATGAGAGGCTGGAGACCAGCCCTGCGGAAAGAGATCTGGGGTTTTGGGTTGATGGGAAGTTGAACATGAGTCAACAATGTGCCCTGGCAGCCCAAAGTGCCACCTGTGTCCTGGGGTGCATCAAGTACAGTATCGCTAGCTGGTCGAGGGAGGTGATTGTCCCACTCTGCACTGCCCTGGTGCAGCCCCACCTCAAGTACTGTGTGCAGTTTTGGGTGCCTCAATATAAGAAGGACATTGAACTATCAGAGTGTGTCCAGAGGAGGGCGACCAAGATGGTGAAAGGCCTTGAGGGCAAGGTGTATGAGGGGCAGCTGAGGTCACTTGGTTTGTTCAGCTCGGACAAGAGAAGGCTGAGGGGTGACCTCATCATTGAGGGGTGACCTCATCACAGTCTACACCTTCCTCAAGGGGGGCAGCGGAGGGGGAGGTGCTGATCTCCTCCCTCATGATCAGTGATAGGACACAAGGAAATGGAATGAAGCTGTGTCAGGGGAAATTCAGATTGGACATTAGGAAAAGGTTCTTCACTGAGAGGGCGGTCAGTCCCCAGAACAGGTTACTCAGGGAAGTGGTCATGGCAGCAAGCCTGTCAGAGTTCAGGGAGTGTCTGGAGACGCTCTTAGCCATATAGTTTGGTGTTAGGTAGTCCTGCAAGGAGCAGGGAGTTGGACTCGGTGATCCTTATGGGTCCCTTCCAACTTGAGATATTCTATGATTCTGTGTCTCCCGGCCTGGCCGTGGGAGCCGGGACGCAGCATGAGTGACCTGGGGCTTGCAGCCGTCCCAGGAGCTTGTGGATCCAGAGCTGCGCACGGGGAGACCCAGTTGTGTGCCCGCACCCTTCTGCGTGCTGTGTCAGGCTGATGCTGAGCCAACAGGCTTGGAAATGGTGGGGGCTGGCTGCTCTGAGCTTCACTCCTTGGCCATCCGAGCTTCGGAGTCCTGCAGGGCTGGAGGCTCGGGCTGTATTTGATGGCTCGGGCCGTATTTGACTGCCAGCGCAAGGTTGTCATCTTGGGTCAAAGCTGTGACCTCCAGCTTGTCCTGCTGTCACATCCAGCCTCTGTCCTCACGGCCCAGTGCGGGTGCACCAGCCCTGGCAGGCAGCTGACAACTCACACGGCCGTCGGGGAGCGAAGTGGGGTGGTCCCTGGCATGGGGAGGGGATTTGTGGGGCTGGGGTATGATGGGCCGCCATGTCACTGAGCAGCTCCCTGTCCTGTTGTAGTTGTTTCCCGCAGCTGGACCAGTAACAAGGTTTTTAAGGCCAAAAGGCCGAGGCTGGACTCCTCGGGTGCTGACCCCAGCCCTCCTTAAAGCTTAGCCGTGCCGACGCGGGTGTGGGATGCGTGCCCTCCCGCTGTCACCGCTCTCCCTCTGCTCTGCCCTCGCTCAGTTCTACAGCGCCTCGGGGATGCCCACCAAGCACCTCTCTGACAGCGTCTGCGCCGTCTGTGGTCAGCAGATCTTCGTGGATGTCAACGAGGAAGGGATCATTGAGAACACCTACCGCCTCTCCTGCAACCACGTGTATCCTTCTCCTCAGGAGCCAGCCCTTCGCCTTGCCGGCTCCCCATCAGGGCTGGCAGCAGAATGCTCCTGCCCCCGGCTTCCCCGACCTGGGGTGAAGAAACGCCTGTCTTGAGACCCAGGGCCATTCTGCTGATTTTGCACATGATCCGTGCCTCTGTCATAGCTGACTTGGCATGGAAAGTGGCGAAGTCCTGTGTGTCCCTGAAATCGCTTCCTCGACGCCTCTGTGTATGTTACAAGTAGTTGTTTCCTCTTCTTTCCCCTCCTCAGCTCCCCCGGCTCTGGCAGTGCTGCCGTGGAGCTGCACCTTGCTTTCCAGCTGCCTTTGCCAAATCTGCTGGAACCTGTCTGCCTGGCGCTTGCCGCTGTGCCAGCTCCAGCGGTGTGAGGTAGGGGCGTGAAGTATCCCCGATCCAGACGAGCTGGGCTGCCTGCGTCACGCTGTCCCCTTGTCAGAAAGCCAGCGCTGTGGGTCCTGGCTGAGTGCCTCTGAAGGGAAAAGTCATTGGGGAAAACACTGCCTGCCCTGCGCGGCATCCCTCAGAAAACAGCCCCCCTGCTCTAGTGCTGCCAGTCACTGCCCGCCCTGTCTGCTCCAGCCACAGCCCGGCAGCTTCCTTCTTCCGCAAAACTCCTGCGGTGACTCCAGCTGTGCATGGGGTTTCCAGCACCCTGGAATCACTCAGCCCTCCCTGTCAGCTGATTGAGGTGCAGTCGGTTTTGAAACTGGAAGTCCTGGTCATTGCTCAGCCCCAGCTGGGGACGGATCTGGGGTTTTTCCAGCGGTGACTCAGCGGTGGAGATGGGATGTCCTCTGGCACCACTTGCGTTTCTGGCTGCGAGGTGGTTTCCAAGCTGGGCTTGAGGAAAGGTCACGCCGGCAAAACTCGCTGCCTAAAATTAACCACTATAAACTGTTTGGCGAGGTTTACACTGGCCTGGCCCTGGCAACCGACCCCGCGTGGGGCCTGGGCCTGCACGTCACTCACCCTGCAGCAGCTCGGGGGGGTCTGTGGCTGTCGGGGGAGTCGGTGCTCGTGGTGGTCCCCAGGGGCGAGGGCTGGCTGGCAGCCCTGGATCATTGGCACCGTGGCAGCCCTCTGCTCCAGTGCAGAGGAGAGAGCGGCTCTTGCTGCTGCTCTCTGGCATTAACCCTTGGTTTCAGAAGCAGAGGCATTACCTGGGGGAGTTTCTGTTTGCTCAGTGACACCCTCCTGCGTGGAAGAATCCCCTGTCACAGTGAGCAGCCTCACCTCACCCCAGGGCTGTGCCGCAGGGCCCCGGCTGCCGCTACCTCAAGTTTCCCTGTAACCTCTCCAGGTTGTGCTCAGGTTGGGTGAATCCTTGTTACCCATCTGCTGTGACGGAGCATAGCTGGCACTTGGAAGTCAGACCCTGGGAGAAATTCCCTAAATACATTGTTAATCCTCAAGAAGCCTTTGCAGGAGCTTTGTGTAACGCACGCAGTCAAGTTTGCAGAGCTCTCCTGGGCTGTACAAACCTTCCCGGTGCTCGAAGCCCCAGCATTTCACAGCCAGACACATCCCTGCCAGTCCTCTGCTGCCGGCTCTCATCCTCGTATTGAGGAGCTTCCCTGCAGCCTCTGCCCTGACCGCCCACATCGGTCTAACCCAGTCCCAGTGTGAGTGTGTGCTGGGTGACATGTGCGCTGGGCACCGTCGGTGAAGGATTTGTGTCTCATCTGTGCCTGATGCATTGGTCATAGCCCTGACCCACTGCCCTGTGAGCCCTTTCCTCTGTGCCTGGAAGGTGCTGCACCTTCTAGGAAAGGGCTGCAGTTGTGTGATGCAGCCACCCTTGCATAGCATGGATGTTTCCCATCATCTGCACAGCGGTGTGGGGCTGAATTTTTTTTAAGCTCGATGGGTTTTCTCCATGCTTGGTCATGTCCCCCCCTCCTCCAGCCCGAGGCAGTTCCCCTTAACGTGCCGCTCTCCAGGTTTCACGAGTTCTGCATCCGTGGCTGGTGCATCGTCGGAAAGAAGCAGACGTGTCCATACTGCAAAGAGAAGGTGGATCTCAAGAGGATGTTCAGTAACCCGTATCCTTTCTCCTTGTGGGACCCAGCGCCTTGTGAAGGGGAGCAGTGGGTAGAGCATATGAGGGGCTCAGGGCTGTGTCTGGGAGCTGCTGGCTGCTCATTTGGGCTTGCCTGGCACCCCAGGAAGGTTGCTGGCAGCCCACAGCAGTGGCAGAGACCCCCTGCAAAATCTGTCCCTGAGCTGGGCACGTCACCTGGCACAGAGCAGCAGGCACGTCGGGGGAGCTGGAAGGCTGTGGGTGCCACTGAGGCTCTTGGGTGAGAGATGAAAATGTTCACGAAGCCCTTCATGGCTGACTCCCACAGTCCCTGCCCGCTGGTGGGAGTGCTCAGCCACTCCTGTGCTGCCCCCGCCCCAGCTGTACCCCTCTCCGCACCACTGCAGGGGATGACTCGAGCCCCAGGGTTTGCTTTTCTACCTCTGGATGCTCCCATAAGGAGCACAAGTCCCCGCAGAGTCAGCTGCTGGGTTTGCTGCCTGCACATCACATGGGTGCCCCAGCTCAACGGCAGGTCCTGTCCATCCCGCGGGAAGAGGAGATGGTGAAGCTGGGCCCCCCCTCATCCCGCGGGACACCCCAGACCCTCCTTGTCAAGGCACGGCCGAGGTGACCCTGGCCAGAGTCATCCCTCCCCCAGCACCCACCGCTGCAGAGGGTCGGGGCTGTGTCCCCTGGTCCCTGCGTGGCAGGTTTGGGTGTCTCTTCGGTGGGCTGCGCTCCTCTCTCCCCGTGGCTCTTTAACTCCTTCCTGCGCAGCTGGGAGAGGCCTCACGTCATGTACGGGCAGCTGCTGGACTGGCTGCGCTACCTGGTGGCCTGGCAGCCGGTGATCATCGGACTGGTCCAAGGCATCAACTACATCCTGGGGCTGGAGTAAGGGCAGGTGGTGGGGAGCCGTGGAGCCACGAGAGGACGCGTGCCCAGGGCAGGGGACAGCAGCCGGCCAGGGACGCTGGCTTTCCTCTGTCACCTCTCAGGACCTCGGCCGTCCCTGAGGACTGCGGCGTCGGGGGCTGAGGGAGGACTCTGCCCTGGGGCCCCTCCCGCTAGAGCTGGGGGAGTCTGTTTTTTTAAAAGCAATTATTTTAATGAGCATATTTAAAATTTCTATTGCAGACGAAAAGAGACGCTTGTCCCGTTTCCCTCCCCCAGCCCCTCTCCGGCCCTTCGCACGGCGCCGGCCTGCTGAGCTTTTGGCTGGGGGCTTGTTCTCCATCTCCCTCTCCTGCCGCTCTGCTGGGGTAGGTGACAGGGAGAGGGCCGAGGCTTTGCCGGCTCCGACGCCAGCTCCCCACAGCAGCCCTGCCAGCAGCGAGGATGGGACACAGGGAAGCAGGGTCAGGGTTGGGCCCCTCTGCTGCATGGGGCTGCGAGGGAGAGGCTGCCCGGGGCAGCTGGAGCCCAGCACCCTGGAAGAGGGGACAGAGGGACGCTCGGCTGCCCCGGCACTGAGTGCCGTGGGCCGGACTCTTGGCTGCCAGGTCCCCTTTCCTGGTGCCGTGGGCGCACGAGGAAGGAACAGAGCCGCTCTCCTGCGCTGTGATGGTGCGCTTTGCCCGTGCTCTGCCTCGGGTAACCCTTTTGTACACTCCCGTCTTTTCTATGTTCCTCCCCGGGGGCTGGCGGCAGCGCCCAGCTGCTGTGGCTTGGGGGCCAGCCAGGTGCACGGAGCAGTGCCGTGCCATTTTTCTCCCTGGCACCCCTTTCTGTGACAGTAACGGTACATTGAGAGTGACCCGAGAGCGGGTTGCCCTTGCCCCAGGGCTCAGGGGATGCCTCACTGGGGTTTGGTTTTTTTGGCACTGTAATAAAAGGGATGGAACAAAGGGCACGGGCTGGGCTGGGCTGGTGACAGTGTTCTCCTGCCTTTGCATTGCTCCGCTCCTCGCCGTGCCGGTGCACGTGCCGTCTTGCGCAAGGGTCTGCAA
The DNA here is from genome assembly GCF_964188355.1 of Buteo buteo. Taxonomy (NCBI): domain Eukaryota; kingdom Metazoa; phylum Chordata; class Aves; order Accipitriformes; family Accipitridae; genus Buteo; species Buteo buteo. The sequence continues at coordinate 29,197,724 of NC_134188.1, forward strand.
GCTCATTTTTTGGAACGGGTGGGTACGGCCCGTGACAGCAGAGTGCGAGGGCAAGGTCCCTGACCCCGGGGCCAGCCGGCACTTGGGGCGGGGGGGGGAAGCCAGGGCATTTTGGGGCTTGGCAGAGAGTCGGCTCTCCCAGCAGTGTGGGGGCTCGAGCCATGTCCCCTGAAGGGGGCTGGGGTCTGGCGGGGGGACACTGAGGGGACACGAGGCAACGTCACCCCCACTCCTGGTGCGAGGGACTGCACCACGTCACGCAGGAGATTTGGGAAGTGGCTGCAGCGGCGGCTGGGATGCGGTTGTAGCATGGGCTGCGTCACCCGGGTGAGACCCGGCGTGGCTGCACCACGTGCCCCGCCACGTCCTTTTTGGTTTTCTTTTGGGTGAAACCACGTTGCAATGTTGTGCCAAACACAAATAGAGTCCTGGAAATGGAGATGTAGTCCAGGGTTTTTCTTGATCGTCTTCCGTGCCCCGGGGTGAGGCCATGGTTCCTCCTCCTGCCTTCATGCTCTCCTGGGGGAGGGGGGGGCTGGATGCCACGAGGTGCTGGGGATGAAGCACTCTTTCCATGGCCCCTGCCCACGTATTTCACCTCGTGGTACCCTGAGCTCAGCTGTGTTGGGCTTTTGTGGGGAGCAGGGACGTGGTGGAGGAGCGGAGGGTGCTGGGCCATCTTCCCACCGTAGCAGCCTCCGGCCCCTCGCTGCCCACGGGACCCCTGGGCCAGCGCTTGTCGCAGCCCCAGCCACGGTGCCCACGGCCGCTGTCCTCATCCCGGCCGGAGGAAGGGGACGTGTTGCACTTGGCAGGCTCGGAGAGGTCTCCGAGATAACCCCTCTGCCAGTTGCGGTCCTGCCCTTCTGGGAACTGCCGGTAACGATTGCCGGGAAACTCACCGGGGTTTTAGGGGCTTTTTTCCGTGCGGCGCGTTGGTGCTGTGCCTGTGCCGCAGGAGCTGCCAGGGTGTGAGGGCTGGGGCGGCTGCTGCTGCCCCGTGGCCGTGCCTGTGCTGGCTCCCTGCCTTGGCCATGCTGGGGGAAGGAGGAGGCCCAAGGGCTTCCCCTGGCTTATCAGCCTGATCTCAGCGAGTTACTGAAATCCTGATGTCTGCTGCTCTCCTGCTGGGCCCCCGCCGCCCTGGGCTGGCTCCAGGGGGGCTCTGCCGTGGGAAGGCAGAGAGGGGCCAGCTCCTGGCCCGGGGTCCCGCTGCCCTGACTCAGGCTCCTCGCCGGGCCCCGGGGCTGGCTGGGTGCTGGCTCCCCTGCGGTCGAGCGCCGGAGCAAAGCCCTCGGTGGGTCCCCGGGGGCTTCTCTCCTTCACCCCCTGGAGCTGGGCGCCCGGTGCTGAGCTGCGGTCCTGCCCCAGCTGGGACATGCCGGGGCCACCCCTGAGCACCCAGGTCTCCCCCCGCCCACCACGGGTGCTCGTTCCCCGGGGGGCTTCGCCCACCTCCTTCTCCCCCCTGCGCAGCTCTGCCCAGAGCCTGCCTGGCCCCCAGCGCCCCCCCCTCCCCGGCTGGCCTCGAAACGTGGGGGGCACGGGGAGGCAAACCGGCCCTTGCCGTGGGCAATGCCGGCCGCGGCGTGGCCCGGCTCGCCGCCACGGTCGAGGCACGGCGTGGGGCTGCGGGCACGGGGCTGCCGTCAGCCCGGGGGACTGTCCCCGAGTGGGGCGAAGGCGCACACGCGGGGCTGTGGGGCACGTCCCGTGGGATGTAGGACCGGGGCGGAGGGGGGGCGGCACGGGGGACGTGGGACACGGGGGAAAGGCGGGACGTGGGGCGCGGCACGGGGGGCTGGGGGGGACACGCAGGGGCCGGTGCGGGGGGCGGTCGTGACCCGTCGGCGGAGCCGGGGCCGGGTGCGGGTCCGAGGGCGGCTCCCGGTGAGTCACGGCGCTCCCGCCCGCCGCCCCCTCGGGCCGCCCCATAAAGCGCCGCCGCCCCGAACGCCGCCGCACACGGACCGGCTGCCACCCGCCGGTACGGCCGCCGCGGGGGCGGGGGGGCACCAGCCGGGACCCCCCCAACCCCGGGAGGGGGAACCAGACCGATGCCTGGCGGGGGGGGGGGGGGACGGGGACACCGGGACCGGGGGATGCTGGGGGGGAACCGTTCCGGGGCTCGGGGGGAGCATCCCGGTGTGCCCGGTGCTGAGCCCCGTCTCTGCCCGCAGGAATGTCGGGACCCCCTGCCCGGCTGCTCCTGCCCCTGCTCTGCTGCGCCCTGGCCGCCCGCGGCACGGGTAAGTGGGGGCTGCTATGGGGGGGTGGACAGGGCCAATTCTGGGCTCTGTGACCCCCCCAGGGGGCCTGTGCGCGGGGCTGGGGCTGAGCCGTGCTCCCGTTTTTCTCTGCGGGACCCTGTGCTCCCACCCACCCCAGAGATGTGGGGTCTCGGGGGGGGCAGCTCTTGTCCTCCCGCCTCACCCCGCTCTGCTCCCCCAGGTGCCATGGCCCTGAAGCCCCCCAGCATCACCGGCCTGCGGATGCCAGCAGAGCCCCCCCCCCCAGGTGAGTGACCCCCGGGGCCATAGCAGGGGTGGCCTGGGGATGGGGGGGCTGCAGTGAGACCCCCAGCCGGGAGGAGGCACGGGGGGGGTCAGCCCCTGCACCAGCCCCAGCAGACACACGAGGTGCCAAAATTTTGTGGTGCTGGTGAGGTGAGGGGATATTCCCCTTTGGGGGGGGGGGCAGGCTGCACCTGTGGTCAGGGGCAAACTGGCCCCGGGGCCACCGGGGACCCTCGCAGCCCCTCTGACCCTGCGTCCCCTCTGGCTCCAGGCGAGAGAGTGACAGTCTCATGCGAGGCGGTGAGCGGCCTCCCCGAGCTCACGCTGCTCTACTGGCTGGGGAACGGCTCCTTCGTGGAGAAGCTGCACCCGGACGGCGCCGTGAGCGAGGGAACGGTGCTGTGAGTACGGGGTCGGGGACTGCCGGGGGGGCAGCGGCTGGCAAAAAGGGGCAGCCTCAGTCGGGGCAGGGATGCTGGGTCCCCCCAGCCCAGGGTGGGTGTCGTGGAGCCGGGAACGGGCGCTAACGGGTCTCGCTGGGTCCGCAGAGAGGAGCCGCAGGGCTCAGGGGTAGTGCTGCGCCGTGACCTGCGCTTCAGCTCCTTCGGTGCCCAGCACCTCTACACTAACTTCACCTGCGTGGTGCTCAGTCCCCTCGGCGTCGACACCAGGGAGGTGCGGTGGCCGCCCCCGGCACCAGCCCCGGCCCCTGCTGAGAGCGGGGGACTGGGCTGAGACCGGGGAGCAACTCGTGACGGGTGAGCGCCGTGCAGTGCAGGTCCCCGCTCCCACGGCCCTGCACTGCTGCGTGGGGACGTGACGCCTCCATGGAGGTCTGTCTCCGTGCCCCGCCGTGGGGTCCGCACGGGCCCGCGTCTGCCGGCCCTGCTGCGCGTGGGGCTCCCGGCGCCCCTCGCTGAGCCCGGAGCACTGCCCAGGCCGACCCTGGGACCTGCCCACAGCCAGCTGTGGGACCCCAGGGTTTAATAAAGCGCGTGAAGGCTGCCTGGTGTCACCCGTGTCCTGGGGACGGGGCCACCCCTGGGTGCAGAGGGCACCTATGGGGTGAGGAGGGAAGGAGAGGAGGTGGCTCTGGTGACCGCAGAGGGCAGGATCCATCCCTGACCCCCCCCCTGCCCAGTGAGGGGCTGGAGAACCACGGACAGCCCTGGTTCTGCTCTGGGGGTGCCTGGCCTTGTGGCTGCACCCTGCCCTGGAGGAGGAGGGTGGGGAGCCCAGGGGTGCAGGGACCCCGGGGGAGCTGGGCCCATCATGTCCCCCTCTGCACCCGGCGGGGCTCAGAGCTGTCCCTTGGCACGGCACTGCTGAGCCCCACGTGCTGCTCCATGGGGCAGCCCCCCACCCGTCTTCTCCTGACAGGGCTCTGGGCACTGGGGCTGGGGTGGCCGGTGCCAGCCCCCTCCCTGCTCCCTCGGGTGCTGGTGGGGGCTGCGATCCCCCCTGGGCTGCAGGCAGCTGGGGACAGGCAGGGGGACAGACCCCAGCAGGAGAACCCCACCGGATCCCTCGAGCAGGACCCAGGGCATGGTCATCGCTCCGTGGGATGCTCTGGATGCAGGAGGGATGGGGATGGGGGGGGTGCTGGAGGAGACCCCGGCTGCTGCCCCCACGAGCTGCCCGCAGCCCAGGGAGCTGCAGGAAACCCCCGGAGACACCCTGGTCCCACAGCAAGTCTTTATTCTTCTGGGACCCAGGCAAAGGGGAGTGGCGGAGCAACAGGCTGGGCAGGGAAACCCCCAAAAGCATCCCTGCTGCGTCCCCCTGGTCCCTGTCAGCACCAGCCCCCCGTCCCTGGGGCAGCCCCTTGCAGACCCCACGCTCAGCTGTATCCAAAAGCCCCAGCCGTGGCTCTGCGAAAGGCGTCATCCAGGCTCCGCTGGTGTCCCGGGGCTGCCGGCGCGTCCCAGAGCCGGTGGCACCGTGGCAGGGCTGAGCTGGGCACAGGTGGCCGCCATGCGGGACCCTGCAGCGGGGCTGTCCCCATGCCCCCAGCCCCTCCTGCTGCTCCGGCCCATCCCTCCGTCTCCGTGAAGCTGGGCGCTCCCATTCCCGATCCCTTTTCCTTGCTGGGGTGCGGTGGCGTCGTGGCTCAGAGGCCCCCGATGACTGCCAGGGCTGTGGCTGCCAGGAGGAGCCCCCAGAGGCGTGGGGGGTCCCTGGGGACACTCCTGCCTGGGGGTGCCGGAGAGGGGGAGTCAGGGGCAGATGGGGGGGCATGGGGGACCCAGCCGGGGGCCACCCTCCCCGGCCACTGCGGGGGCTCTCAGCTCACCTGCGCTGAAGACGCACGTCTGGTTCTTGCATCTCTTCTCTGCCAGAGAAACCAACTCTGTCTACGTGGCTGCTGCACGCTCCGCACCGCTCCTCGCCCCGACCCACCCGCGCCGTTCCGTGCTGTGCCACGCGTTGCTGCCGGGGGCCCCCGTTGCAAACCCCGGGGGAGAGCGGCTGGAAGATGCGCGCCGGAAAGCAAGCGCCCCGCATCACCCTCCCCACGATCGAGACCCCCCTTTCCCAGCAGATCTGGTGGGACGGGGCCACCCCCGTCCCCTGCACCCCGGAGCGGGGAGGGACCGTCCGGCGGGGACATCACCTTTCACAAACTCGCAGTTGTAGGTGCTGCGCGTGCCCTGGGAGCGGAGCTGGATGAAGGCTCTGTGCTTGCCGCGGGTGACGTTGGTGACCTCGAAGACCTCGAAGGGCGGGATGAGGACCTCCTCCTCTTTGGGGATGTAGGAGAAGTTCCTGATGGGGATGCCGTAGCAGGTGTCCACCAAGAAGAAGGTGTCCTGGCCGAAGGACTGGCTGCTCTCTTCCCGGAGGGAGGTGGAGGTGAAGTGGCCGAAGCGGACACGCTGGTGGTGCTGGGCGGTGAAGCGGATGTCCCGGACGCCCCGGTAGACACGGTGGCAGCGGCGGGGCTGGGCACCCCGCAGGGTGCGCAGGGCCTCGCTCATGAGGAAATGCAGCGCCTTGAAGTGGAAAGCACCCAGGTATTCCTCGCGGGAGCGCCCGGCCTTACGCACAGCATCGTTGAACGCCTCATACAGGGGTTCCGGCAGCGTGTACGCCAGGAGGGCGACCGCCTGCTCCGGCCGCAGCGCCGGCAGCCGGGGGACACGGCCCTGTCGGCTCCGCCATTCGGCAGCGGCGAGGGTCCAGGTCTTGGCGTAGACGCTGTTGTTGGCAAACTCGGTGCGGTTGAGTTCCTCCAGCAACTCCTCCATCATGCGGCTGCAGCCCTGGTACTGGTCGTCGAAGGAGGTGGGGGCCATGTCCAGTGCCAATTCCTTGACGGTGTTGAGGTCTCCTTGGCGTGGGGGGGTGCCAGCGGCCAGGGTCCCGGCCAGCAGCACCAAGCCCAGCATCAGATGCTCCATGGCGGGCAGAGCTGCCCGGGGGGAAGCCCCCAGCTGCCGCGGTGCTGCAGACAGGGAAGCAGCCGGTTCCTCCGCAAGCGGCTGGGGAGGTGGGGGAGCGAGAGCAGGGTCAGCTTGGGGAGGGCGGCGGGGCCTGGGAGGGGGTTGTGGAGAGAAGCAGGGCGGGCTGGGGGAAAGCAGCCCCAGCTGCATCCCTGGCCAGGGGCACCCTGCTCAGCACACCTCCCAGCACCGGCCGAGACCCCGACCCCGTTCCTTGCATTAAACCCTGCCAGCAGGCGGGCGTCCCCGGTGCCTGGCAGCACAGCCCCGGCAGCCCGCAGGTCTGCGGCATCACCCACGGGGAGCAAACCCCCCAGGAGCCCCAGCGAGAAGCGTTACCTGCACCCCACGGCAGGCGCGGGGTTGGGGTGCTGCTCCCCGGCTCCCACGGCACCCAGCCCCTCGGCACCCACCCGCTGCCGACAGGAGAAGAAGTCAAGCAAACGCTCTTTCTTTTTATAGCAGTCCTGGCCGGGATTGCTCGGGCACAGGTCCAGCCCCCACCTCCGTCCTCCCGGTTATTTTTACCGTCCCCCTGCCCCGAGCGCCCAGTGCAGCCGCTGCCCCTCCTGCCTTGCAGCGTGGCTGTGGGGGACGGTCAGGAAACCCCCGTGGGATAAATTGCCTTTGCTTTAACCTGGGGGCAGGCCACCTGGGGAAAACCGGGGTGAGACAAGCAGGACCCTCCGGAGCGGCTCCGGCTGGACTCTGCCCTCCCCAGGGACAGCAGCAGCGTCCCTCCCCAGGGACCCCCCCCATGTCAGCATGGCACTGCGCGCTCCACAGCTGCTGTTGGGAGGACCCAGGGTGGTTTGGGGGGACAGCACCCTGTTCCCATGGCCCTGAGGGCAAGACAGCTCCTACCTGGGCTGTTCCAGCATTCCTGGTTCTTCTTGTCCGGAAAGCAGGCGGAGGGGCTGGGGTCAGCATCGTTCGCCCTGGGACACCCCTGGATTGGCAGCCCTCCCCTGGGATGCCCGGCCACCTGCATCCCTGGGGGTCACCCCTGCACCCGACCCGGGTAGGCACAGTCGAAGCAGCCGCAGGTCCCGTTGTTACCGTAAATCGGCACTTCAGAAACTCTCTAAGACTCAGTTTTGGAGTTTTAGAAAGTAGGCATTCTTTATTGCAGCGCTGGATGCACCGGGGGATCATTCCACCTATCGTGCATACCAGTACTTTCAACAGTTGAGATTATTTTGTATATAATACATATTCATGACTTTTCCTGGAAATAATTAACATAATCACCTGAATTCTGGGAAATCATTAATGTGTGTAAATGTCCTTGTCGCAGGTGCGCTCAAGATCTTTGGTGGTCTTTGATAGTCTTCCTCACTTGTCTGCTAGTTAACCCTTTTCTAGTGATTCTGCGCAGCGGACACTTTACATGTTTGATACAACTTATCCTAAAGAATGTCCATTAGTAACTCTACTATCTATCTTTTCTCGATTTACATTCTTTTGTCACAAACCATATTGACACTCTAAGCTAAGTTATCTAAAAGGGCCTAAGGTTTTTATCTTCTCAGGGAATTTGCAAAGAAGTCAGCCAGAAGTAATTTTGCAACATACAGGATTTCTTATCCACCACTAGTCAGCATAACAAAGCCACTGTGTTCTTTCCTTGTATCACCATTGCTGCTTCGCAGGAGGAAGCGGTGACTCCCCCCGTCTGGGAAGACCCCGAGTATCCCGTGCCAGGGCTCAGCACCTCCTGCACCCCCGGGCAGAGGGAGACGGCTGGGACGGGGACCCCGGTGCAGCTGCAGATGCTGAGGATCGGGGTCCTGCTCCCGGCTGAAGGACGTGGAGGAGAAGCGACCCGCTCTGGAGGGGCTGGAACCGGCGGCTGGCGGTGGGCGATGCTGCGGTGCTGGGGGGCCATGGGCGACTGGCAAGGTCCTGCAGCAGCCGCAGGGCTCTCGCTGGGTGGAAGTGGGGGGGATTTGAAGGGGAAGCTGCTGTTGCAGCTGCACAAGGGGAAGGCGCCACGTTCAGCGCTGGCAGCTGTGGAGGGGATTGTGAGGGACGCGCTCCTCTGGTGTGAGATAACGGGACTTGGGTCCGGGCAGGTGCTCAGCAAGTAAACCTAACTGAAGGTTATCGTCTGGTGTGAGGCTGTCAGTGAGAACCGAGCATCAAAACCAAAAAAGCCCCATGTTTTGGCGGGAGAGTGGGCTGATGAGCAGCTGAAACAGCATGAACACGGCACAAAACCTGACTGAGTCAACCCCTTGATGCTGGAAGTATCTGCAGCCATCGGGGTCCCCAGAGTTCCCCCTCCATAGCAGCGGGCTGTGGGGCAGGGATCACCCCTTGAGCAGGGACCCCTCTCGAGGCTGAGAGACCCCGTACCTGACACCAGGCACCGACGGCTTGGTACGTGGTGTTGTTTGCATGCAGGGAACATTTAAGATACATGTAGGAAGCTTAAGCGATGAGCTTTGTATCCCGCCCTAACATTAGGTGGAGTAGGGCACTGACCACCGATCCATCTGTGCTTATGAAATATTTTATATCCCTACACTGACTGATAAGAATTCGATCAACTAACGACTAGATGAGCTCCGGCCGAGTGACCTCTGACTCTTCTCCTGACCAAGACCCTGTGCTGGGGGCCGGACCCCGTCACTGCTGCCATGCACCCCATGTAGGGGTTATACTGTATAACACTATGATTGAAACCACAGACAGAAGTGGGAGGTAGGTCGTGCGAAAGTGTGGAGGACAGAGGACTGGCAACATCTCCCGGCAATAGGGAGGTCCCGACCTTTAAAGGTGGGATGGGTGAAGGGCCATGCTCGGGATGGAAGCCCAGCTGCGAAGTGGAACCAGCGGGTAGACTGCCTGGCCCAAATCAGGACGGTCACCAGTGAGAAGGACGATTGGGACCGATGAGCTGAATGGTTGCGTATCAAGCGAGGCCAGTCAGGAAAAGCCGATGTTTATTACGAATGCCAATCCCAGGGTTGGCCAGTGCCTATGAAAACCCGTCAAGCAATCCTTGCAGCTTGTCCACAATGCTAAATAAGACTTTATTGGGAGGGATGGTCAAAAGGGCAGCAGCCCCTCACTGGCTGCTCGGAGGGTCTTTCCCAGCATGCATGCCAGCTTGGCATAGCCTTCCAGCACGCATGCCAGGCTGGCATACCTTTCCAGCACCCATGCCAGGTTGGCGTAGGCTTCCTCAGGCAGCAGGCGGTGGAAGACCTCAGGGTCGTACCAGGATGCATAAAGCATGGCAGCAGCCACTGCAAAGACGACGGCCAGCTCCAGGCTGACAAAGAGCAGGAGGAGTGTCCTGTGGGGCAGAAGAAGTATGGGAGACAGGGCAGGGTGGATGCATCCCAGCCCCAAGAGGGATGGATGGATGGAGGGGCCCCACCGGCTGGAGCAGGCGTCCAGCCCATCACCCGGTGGGGACACTCACTGCAGCCAGTAGCTGAAACCGCGTCTCCTCGCCCGCAAGTCCCTCTCCTGCAGGTCAACACAGAGCAAGGACGCTTGTCAAGCCCTGCCGCACGGCCGGGACAGCTGGAGTTGCACGGAGTTGCCTTGCACGGGAGCGTAGCCCACGCGTGGCTGGCACCTCCGTGGACCCCTCTCCTCAGGGAGACCCCCAGGCTCTTCCCCCTTACCAGCTGTGCTTCCACCACCTCCGGCAGCACAGTCTCTGGCATCTCTGCCTCTTTCTTCCTCTGATACTGGCTGCAGGCAACAGGGCTTGGTTGGACACATTACAGACCTCCGTGGCCACGCCGGGGGTCCCCTTCCACAAACACCACCACCCCCCCCACGCCCCCCAGGCAGGGATGGGGCTCCCCTGGCACCAGCATTGGCAGCCCCACGGCACCGGGTGCTGCAGGGACACCCGTGTGGGGCGAGGGACCCCGCTTACCAGCCCTCTTCCTCCTCCAGTGTCTCTTCCAAGTTTCTTATTTCCTGACGCAGCGCCTGGGAGAGGGAAGGGTCTGAGTCCCTGAGCCTGCTGTGGCCCCAGGGACCGTGGGCACCCACCCGTTTTCCCCTGGCCCCTTCGGCACTACCTCATTCTCCTGCCTGTCCTCCTCGAGCCAGGATGCTATGAGGGCATGCAACTTTTCCTCCTGCAAAACCACGGGTGCGTCATGCGAGTGGCTGGGCTGGGACCTTGGGACCCTCACCCCTCTCCAGCCCCAGGGCTGTGCCCACTCACTCCCCCACCGCCCTAGGGCACTACTGGGAAACTGGGTGACTCGCAAGGCCAGGCGTGGGGAAGTGATGGACCCCCCCCCCCAATAGCCTGGGGAAATTGTCCTCCCTAGTCACGCCGCTGGGCAACCGGCAGTCAGTGACCCTCTCTGAGCAGGGGGGTTGGAGACGACAAGGTGACCTCCAGCGGTCCCTTCCAACCTCTCAGCCCCAGCTGACGCAGCTCTGGGTCAGGGGCAGAGGAGAGGACAACAACCCTCTGCTGAGCTGCCACACGGCATCGTGTGGCTCCTGATGGTTCCCCTTCTGCGTGCAGAGAGGAGAGCAGGGGCTCAGGGTCTGCAGCCCCAGCCCCTGTGGACCAGGAGCCCCTCCATACCTACCATAGGCTGCAGCAGCTCCTCGCTGCTTGCCGTCAGCGCGGAGCTCTGCTCAGGGTCTCTGCCGGCTCCTCGACCGGTCGCCGCAGCCTTTGCTGCCTGTGGGAATGGGGAACCATCTCTCAGTGCCCACCAGCCACTTGCACACCCGCACCCGGCCAGCGGTCCTGCGTGCCCCCTCGCCCCATGCCCGGCTCAGCCTGTGCTTGCTGGCAGCCCAGGACTTGGCAGGAGATGGGGCGGGGGGCACCAGGGACCTGCACTGCTGTGCCTCCCTCTGCCTTTTCCCAAAAGCGGTCTGCCTGGGAGAGAAGAGGGAACGGGAACACCCGCAGGAGGAGCAGGGGCCCGATCCCTCCATCGCGGATGCCACATCCCAAAGTCAATGACCCTGCCCGTGGATGCTGGGGTCCGGGGACCCAGCACTGGCACCCCCTCCCTGACCCTGCCAGTTCTGGGGAAAGGAGCCGCACGCAGGCACTGAGCCCCTGACACAGCCCCAGCCACCGCAGCTGGGGGATGTGGGTACGGGGGGGGGACACTGACCTCCGAGGTGAGCCGCTCCAGGGTGTTCTCCATCTCCCACTGCTCCTGCCCCTGCGTGGCTAAAGGAGGGGTCAGGGGCTCCGGTCTCACAGCCCCAGTCCCCGGGGACAAGGGGACCGCTCCCCACCTACCAGACGCTGCAGCAGCGCCCTGTGGCTTTGGGATGCTGCGGAACAGCGGGCCAGGCACGCCCGGACCACGCGGAGGTCTTTCACCGCTTCTGCCCGGGTGGTTACACCTGCGAGTCGGGAGCGAGCGGGGTGTGAGGGGCACGGATGCTCGCAGGGGTGGTCCCCAAGCTCAGGGCATCCGCGCTCGTGCCCGCCTGCCTCTACTCGGCACATGAGCGAGGCCGGGGGTGCCGCACGCGGACCCCCTCGCCCGGCAGCCGGCTGTGGGGACTGTGGGGATGCTCTGCCCTCACCTTCCTCTTCACCGCCAGAGATATTCCACTGCACGGTGGACACAGGACAGGTCGTTTGCGAGTCTCCTCTCAACTCCTGCCCAACAGCTCCGAGGCTCTCCCCGGAATGCTCCCCTGTCCCCAGGAGCAGCCCCTTTTATACCCGCCGGGGCGCCGATGTCACAGGCGTGAGGTGACGTCAGAGTGACACGGCCACCGCTGCCCACTGTGACACGGCCACCGCTGCCCACTGTGACACGGCCGTCGCCTCCCTGGGCTGGCACCAAGAGCTGACCTGGGGCTCGGCCGCAGCCACCGGGCAAACAGGGCATCGCTCTCAGCCCACCGGTGGGAGCGACCGCGGGCACCGCTTGCCGGCGTCTCCCGGGGAGGGTTTGCCGGTTCCTTCACCACCCGGCTGCCACCGCTGCCCACCCCGGGACCGAGCAGGAGCCAGGCTGCGCACGCAGTCCCAGCAGACACTCGCACGGACACGCGTGAACCACGGGCGTGCACGGATGGCCACGCATCCAGCCCCCACCGGGATCCAGCATCCAGCCCCAGGGGGGAACAACAGTCTGGGAAGGGGGAAAAATAAGGACCAGCTCTCCGTCAGACTCGACAAGGGTATAAAGGGGGTTCCGCCGGAGGACACCCTGAGTCAGTCCTCCTCGGAGCAGCGGGTCTGCGGTCCGGGACTCTCCCCTTGGGTCAGGATGCCGCCCCAGGTAACTCCTCGAGGTTGAGAGCCCTCATCTTTTAGGTGAGTGATATGCGCATTTTGAGTCATCACTTTTAAATCTTAAGGATTCTTAAGGCAGCTGTGTAGTACCAATTCCCCTGACATCACTGAGCCTGTGGCTCACTAATGTTATCGGAGTTCTAACTAACTTTTTACCGAAGAATAAATCTGACTTTTAACACCTGCTGGATTTGATGGCGTGAGCCTCCCTAACAGACCTCCAGGCCCTTCATGCCAGCTCATTCCTCGGTCTCAAATTACCACCGCTGAGCAGTCACAATTAGAATTTCCCCTTCGGGGGTCTCACGCCACCCCAAACCATGCACGAAACCCAGCAGTGCCCCAAAATGCTGCCAGTGCTCATGTCGGTGCCCCCCACCTCCAGCCCCCCCCCCTCTTGGCACCCTCCCTGCAGGTATTGATGTACGTGGACGAGATCCCCCCGTGTCATCTCTTCTCTGGGCTGAACAGCCCCAGCCCTCCCAGTTGAGCATCCCCTCCCTGAACCCGCTGCCCACACTCCTCCTGATGTAGCCCCGGACACCCTTTGGCCACCTTGTTGGACTTGATGAGGTTCCTTCTGGCCCATTTCTCCAGACCACCAGGGTCCCCAGACGCCAGCACACCCACTGGGGGACCAGCCACCCCCAACCCCAGCTTTGTGGGTGCCGGCGCTGCCAGCCTGTCCCCGTTGGGTCGGGCACTGGGGGAGTTGCACCCCCAGCCACGGGATGGAGGGATGAACCACGACACCAAGGATGCAGACAAGACAACATTTAATTTTTTGACATTTCAGAAGGGGGAGCGCCCCAAGCATTCCCAGCCCCACGCTCCCCGGCAGCTCAGTAGTAGGGGAACCCATTTTTCTTCTGGGACCAGCGCTGCCAGCACGGGGGCTTGCGGAAGCGGAGGCGGCAGGGCTGCCAGTGGCGTCTCCACCAGGACTTCAGGCAGCGCCAGAGCCTGGCGCAGCCCTCCCGCAGGCACCGTCCAGCCCTGCACAGACCCGGGGCCGTCCGGCCACGTGTCCTGCCCACGGGCACCCGCTGCCGGGGACCGGGCTCTGCTGGGATGCTCGTGCCCGCAGCAGCGGGGATGATGCTGCATGAGCCCATGGAGCTGCTTCTTTCCGGCTCTATGGGGCTGGTCCTGCACAGCTCCACAGCGCTGCTCCTCTTCACATCCACGGGGCTGCTCCTGCCCAGCTCCACAGGGCTGCTCCTCTTCACATCCACGGGGCTGCTCCTGTCCAGCTCCACAGGGCTGCTCCTCTTCACATCCACGGGGCTGCTCCTGTCCAGCTCCACAGGGCTGCTCCTCTTCACGTCCACCGGGCTGCTCCTGCCCAGCTCCACAGGGCTGCTCCTCTTCACGTCCACCGGGCTGCTCCTGCCCAACTCCATGGGGATGCTCCTTTCCCACTCCATGAGGCTGCTTCGCTCTTTTCCCGCATCCGTGTCCCCACCCGCAGCCTTGTCCACGTCCACGTCTGCCGCTGGCAGCTCAGCCCCAAAGCGCTGGGGCCAGACTCTGTCCCCCAGCAACCCCAGTTGCGCCTGCACGTCTATCGTGGCGGAGGGGAGGGGGGGGTCCCCGGGTGGGGTCCCACCGCAGCCCGCTGCCGTCCCTTGCCGCTGGGCCAGCACCGCCCGCAGCAGCTCACTTTGCTGCTCGGTCGCTGCTTGGGCGGCCTGAATGCTACTAATGAGCTGGAGGACGAGGTCCCCCTCGTCCGTGGCCACGGCTGGGGGGCTGCTGGGGGGTGGCTTCACGTCCACGGCGTTTTGCGCCCTGTCCCCACCATCCCCGGGGACCCGCTCTTGCTTGGCCCCCACTGGCAACTCCGGCAGTCTGTCCATCGACCTCTTGACAGCCTTGGGGGTCTGGGGGGGTCCCGAGCCGGTGAGTGCCGCCAGCTCCGCCATCGCACCGGGCCAGGGCTCCGGGAAGGAGTAGAGGGAACACAGGGAAGAGGAGCTGCTCCCCAGGATGGAGGACAGGGAGACCAGCGGGGTGCCCGGGGACAGGCACTCCTGGCTCGACGCCTGCATGATGGCCCTGCAGAGAGGAGAGGGAAGAGACCCGGCTGCACCCCGGCCCCTCCAGCGGGACCCGAGGGCAGCACCCGAGGGCAGGCGAGGGTCTGGGGCAAGATCTGGGGGGTGTCCCCCAGCACTCACATCTCCAGGGTCTGTGTGAGCTTCTCCACATCTCTACGTGTCTGCTGCAGAGAAGCTGCCGAGGGAGGGGATACAGTGAGCGGCCAGCAGCCCCCGGCACAGCCCCAGGGTCAGGGCTGCCGTGGGGTCCGGCCGATGGTGGGGTGCTCGGTGCCGGGGCCGCTCACCGCTCTGCTTCTCCGTAGGGGCTCTCGCCGCTTTCATCTGACTCTTCAACTCCTTCCACAAACTCTGTAGGATTCCCCAGGAGCTGGGTGAGACCGGAGCAGCTCCCGGCCCCACGCCGCAGCCCCCCACGCCGCTCCACGCCGCCCCACACGACGCCATACCCCGCGCCACACCGCGCAACGCCACGGCACGCCGCAGCGCCGTGCGGCACGACGGCCACCTACCCAGAGCCGCTTGACCTGCAGGACAGCAGAGACCAGGCTGAGCTGCACCACCAGCATGAGGAGCTGGAACAGCTCAGCCAGGGTGAGGCTGTTGGAGCGCTCCATGGCACCGGCTCCGGTGCGGCCACGGCGCTCCGAGTCACCGGTGGGGGTCCGCGGTGCGGATCCCCAGTGCCTGCGTGGGTTCCCAGGGATGGGCGCCCGACGCTGCTGCTGGTGGGGCAGAGGTGGAGGCTGCCGTCTGCCGAGACGATGCCAGACTGCGGTACCCACTGCCTGCTCCCGCAGGGCTCCGCACCCCACTTTTGTAGTACGGCAGCAGGCAGACCCCCCCTTTGTGACATCGCGGGACAGGCAGACCCCCCCTTTGTGACATCGCGGGACAGGCAGACCCCCCCTTTGTGACACCTGCCAGCCCCCCGCGCCCTCCCCAGCCTGGTACGGGCAGATGCAAAGGGCTCAGGAGGGGCTGGGATGTCCGCCTGGAAATCAGGGGTGGCAGCTGGGGGAAGTCCACAGTCTGCAGGAAGGGGGATCCTGGGGGGGCTTCAGAGGGGAGGGAGAAGGAGAAGGAGAAGGAGAAGGAGAAGAGAAGGAGAAGAGAAGGAGAAGGAGGGGAAGGGGAAGGAGGAGGAGGGGAAGGGGAAGGAGAATGAGAAGGGGAAGGAGGAGAAGGGGAAGGGAAAGGAGAATGAGAAGGGGAAGGGGAAGGAGGAGAAATTAAAGAGGATCCCCTGCGTGCTGAGCCCAGGCCCTGGCTGCTTGACCCCAGCCAGCAGCCGAACCCCCAGCCGCTCGCTTCCCCCCCAGCAGGATGGGGGGACAATCGGGAGGGCAAATGCGAGGAGTAGCGGAAACTCTGGCTAGGGACAAAGCCGGTTTAATTAGTGAAGGGAAATAAAGCACCAAATCGCCAAGAGGTGCCCGAGTGGTCGGTGCCAGCAGCCCAGCCGGGCGATGCTCAGCCAGGGCCCAACCGATGGCTGCGTGGGAAAAGCCCCCCCTGACCTGAGCGGCAGCGCGATGCCAGGTGGGCTGCAGCGTCCCCTCGGCCAGCCGGGGTCAGCCGTGCCCCCCAGCCCGCGGGTGGGGGGCACAGGAGAGGCAGCAGGACCCCCCCATGGAGGAGAACCTGGGGTGCCGTGGCTGCCCCGGGTTTAGATGCCACGTCCCACCTGCCCCCGGCTTCTCCACTCCCTGCTGGGGCCAGGCATGGCCCTGGGCTCCTGCTGGGATTTGGGGGTCTGCACCCCCCCCGGGATTTTGCCCCCTGGGGGGGTTCCCTCCCAGGTCCCCGAGGGAGGGCTGCAGGGACATAGCGGTCGCTTTGTCCCCATGCCGGATGGCCGGGCATCCCGGGTGAGGTGACGCTGGCTGTAACGGAGCCGGGAGAGACCTCGGTGCCACCCAGGGCAGCCCCGACGGCCGCTACGTGGGGTGCGTGGCAGCAGCGACGGGGGCCGGGGGCCGGCCCCCACCACAGGGTCTCGGTCAGGAGAAGAGTCAGAGGTCACTCGGCCGGAGCTCATCTAGTCGTTAGTTGATCGAGTTCTAATCAGTCAGTGTAGGGATGTAAAATATTTAATAAGCACAGATGGATCGGCGGTCAGTGCTCTACTCCACTTAGCGTTAGGGCGGGATACAAAGCTCATCGCTTAAGCTTCCTACACGTATCTTAAATGTTCCCTGCATGCAAACAACGCCACGTACCAAGCCGTCGGTGCCCGGTGTCAGGTACGGGGTCTCTCAGCCTTGAGAGGGGTCCCTGCTCACGGAGCGTGCTCCCTCCCCAGACCCCTTGGGTCCTCCAAGGAGCAGCCGGGGAGTGAAGGGTGCCAGGGGAACGGCAGCACCGGTGCTGCTCAGGGTGGGAGCGGGTGCTGTACCCGCCTGGTTTGGGATCCTGCACCGCCGTGATGATTTTTTGGGGTTTCACTTCTGCTCGGCAGTGAGGCGGGCTGCCCTCCCTGGTGCCACCAGCTGCTGCCCCGTGGTCCTACCCACTTTGGCTCTGAACTCGAAAGCGTGCCGTGCCGTGCCATGCTGCTGCAGGGGTCCCTGGGGAGGGACACCACTGCAGGGTCTCCACCGAGGGATGTTGGCCACCATGAGCTGGGCTGAGCGGACACCGATGGACCCCGGGACCGACCTGCCCTGCCTGGGGTGGGCAGCAGCTCCAGAGCTCCTGCTGGGCGCTGCACCCCTTCCCACGGGGACCCCCGTGAGTTTGTCATCGAAGGTGTCGACAGCCAGATCCCTCCATCCCTCCCAGACACCATCCTTGTGCCAGCCAGCGCCCAGAGGGGACGGGGAAGGGGCTTCCCCACTCCCTCAGGACCCTCACCGGGGCTGCCGGAGGCTGGAGCGGCATCTCGGGGGGCTGTGGTGGACCCAGCCCTGGCTGGGCAGGGCGGCAGACGCCGGTGGGCACGTGGGAGGGGGTGGGACGTGGCCGGCATGGCTGGGAGCGGTGGCCGCAGCTCAGGGCACTGTGGGGTTTCGTGGGCGGTTTTGGGGTGATGCGAGACCCCCAAGCAGCACCGGTAACTGGGGGACTGGGGTGGTTTGGGGACCAGGGCCCTGCCAGGCAGCGATGCCAACGTAGGGGTATGTATGTGTGTCTGTATACCACTTTATGTCTGTATATCTATCTATACATACAGCCATGCAGGGAAAGGCTCTGCCCAGCCCTCCCTCCGCTGTGGGGCTCGGGATGAGGCTGCGAGGACCAGGCATGGCCCCGTGGAGAGAAGGGTCCCCGAGGGTCCCACACCTCTTTGCTGCCCACTCCATGCACAGCCCCAGCCCACACCAGCTGGTGCTGGTGCCGGTGCCGCAGCCCTCCCCGGGGCATTGAGACCCCGGGACCCCCCCGCAGCCACCAGGCAGGGGAGGGAAGACACACGCTCCAGGGTTTATTTCCACTGCGTTGGATTTTTTGGGTGCAGGGTGCAATGGGAGGATGCGGGTGCATGCCCTGGCGCAGCCACCTGGGGGGCTGGGACCCCTCAGCCCTGCAGCCGGGGCGGCCCCGGCCGGGATGGGGGTCCCGCTGTGGGGCTCCTCTCCCCTGATTCTGGTGGACCTCCCACCCGCAGCTCCATGGGTGGCCAGGGGGTGCTCGGGACGAGGCACCTTCATGGGGCACCTGCGGCCACCACCGTCCCCGGGGGCGGTCATGGGCAGGGGGTGCTTCGGGGGGGTGGGCGCACGGGGCCGTCAGGCAGCTTTGCCCAGGACCAGCACGCTCATGAGGAAGACCATGAGGAAGAAGACCCACATGAAGAACCGGTCCATCACCTTGGCCACCTTCTTCCACTCGCTGGTCCGGCGCTGGGCAGCTCGGTGGCGGCGGAAGCAGCCGGCGATGTAGCCGACGTTCCTCAGCAAGCCGTCGTGGTGGCACAGGCAGCGGTCCCGGGGGCAGCCCCCTGCCTCGGTGCCCACCTCACCCTCCCCGGGGCTCTCCCCCGGCCCCCCAGCGTCCCCCCTGCCCGCCCGCCCGCCCGGCTCCCGCGGAGGGCTCTTGCAGCTCTCGCCCACCTCGTAGACGCAGCAGAGCCGGGCCATGTGGTGGAGGATGAGCCGCCTGGCCCAGGGGGGCACGGGTCGGGCCCCCGGGCCGCAGTGGTGGACATTCATGATGAAGATGGTCAGCGCGGTGGAGGCCGTGATCATGGTCATGGTGGCGATGTAGTACTTCCCTGCGCGGGCAACGAGCGGCGACGCTGCGGCGGAGGGGGTAGAGGCTCACCCCCCCCCGCACCACAGCCGCCCCGGCATGGATGCTGCCCATCACCCCGGTGCGGACGCTCTGGTCCCATGGGAGGGTCCTGGGCACCGTGGAGGCTCACCGATGAGCGGGACGCTCTCCGAGGGGGGCATGCTCTCTGCCACCAGCAGCTGGAAGACGGTGAGGGCCAGCAGCACCGTCACCCCCAGCGAGACCTTCTCCCCCGAGTCGGCCGGCAGGTAGAAGCCGAGAGGCGCCAGGAAGGAGACCATGATGCAGGGCAGGAGCAGGTTGAAGATGTAGAAGGAGGCGCGGCGGCGGAGGAGCAGGGTGTAGGTGACGTCGGGGTAGGGCTCGGAGCAGCAGCCGTAGGTGATGACATTCCTCGTGGCCGGCATGCCCAGCACTTCCCACTCCACGTTCTCCACAAAGTCCGTCAGGTCCCCGGCGTCCAGCCGGTTGCGGAGGTCGATCTGGTTCCCGTTGTAGGTCCAGGAGCCGAAGGTGAGGCGGCACCGCTGCCCGTCGAAGGGGAAGTAGGAGACGTCCACCTTGCAGGAGCTCTTGGTGATGGCGGGCGAGTCCCACATGATGTGCCCATCGGAGCGCAGCACCACGTTGGTCTCCATCGAGCCGCCAAAGTGGTCGTCGGCGCTGGGGGAGGGACGGCTGTGGGGCCGGGATGGCCCCGAGCCCCAGGTGGGGCCAGGGTCCGCGGGGCCGGGGCCGAGCGCCTGCCCCCAGCACCGTGTCCCTTCCCCACCTCATCCTGCCCGCCAAAGAGGGGGCTCGGTGCCGCTGACTGCCCCCGCGGTGACGTGTCCCAGCTGGCAGGTCGGTGCCAGGCACGCCAGGCTGGTGCCAGCCCCCCCCGCCCCCACCTTGTCGCCCAGTTGGGGTGACCACCTCCCTGCGTCACCCACACCAGGACGCCTCTGCTCCCACCCCGCGGGCAGCCACACAGCCCCAAGGCTGGCGATACCGCGTGCAGCCCCCCCGCTCCAGCCCCAGCCTAAGCCCCCCCCGGGTCCGAGAGCACCGTGGGGGGGGTCCCGAGCACAACCCACTTGTTGTAGAGGATGATGTCCGGCCGCCAGACGTAGCTGCTGGGGATGCGGATGCTGTCGATGCCATCGTAGGCATCCTTGTCCCAGGTGAGGTGGGCGTCCAGCCAGGCCTGGCGGACCCACAGGTAGGAGGTGAGGACCTGGTTCCTCTCGTCCTGCCGAGGGGAGAGGGTGGGCGTGGGGGGACAGGCACCAGTGCCACCAGCACCCCCCCTCGACCCTCCAGCTCGGCAGCTTCTGTAAGGGTCCCAAGGGGCTGAGCTGCTTTCAAGGGGACTGTACTGGTTTTGGGGGGGTTGGCGAGGTCTGAGCTGGTTTCGAGTGGTCCAAGCTCCTTTTGGGGGGTGGGGGCAGTGCTGTTTTTTGGGGGTCTGAGCTGATTTGGGGCCAGCTGGGCTGGTTTTGAAAGGTCTGGGCTGGTTTTGAAAGGTCTGGGCTGGTTTTGAAAGGTTCGGGCTGGTTTTGAAAGGTTTGGGCTGGTTTTGAGGGATGAGCATCAGCTCTGGGTCGAGCAGGACCCACTGGGGGAGAGCAGAGCCCGGCTAAGCGGTGACCAGGAGCATGACAGGGAAGGTCCCGTTTTGGCCGGGCTGGGCTGCCGGTGCCGGTGGCGGTGCCGTGCCCGGCCACTCACCATGTCAATAATCTGGGAGAGGGTGATCTGGAGGGTGACGTTGAGCGCCCGGTCCGTGTCCTCCACGGGGCGCAGGGCACTGGAATAGTTGGCGAAGAGGTCGTGGAGCAGCTTGTAGGCGAACCTGCCCTGCGCCCCCCGGCAGCCTGAGGGGACCCAGACCTGGGCTGGAGGGGCCGCGGCAGCGAATGCAGCCGGACCCCTCCCAAGGGACCCCCAGGACCCGGCTGTGGCGAGCCACTGGCAGCCGAGCGAGGTGGAGAAGCATGCCGGGACCCCCACCCCTCCTCGCCACCAGCCCGAGCCCCCCAGCCCACCGACCCCGTCCCCCAGCCGGGGATGCCCGATGCGTGGGGATGCTGCTGCTGGCAGGGGCCAGGGCCCCTCTCCCCACGCCCAGGGCTGGGTGGGGGTCCGTGCCCCTCGCCGCCCCCTCTGCCGCTTACCTGGGGCCAGGAGGCAGCTGGCGAGGCAGAGGGCGAGCAGCGGGCGAGCTCCGGGCTCCATCCTGACGTGCGCAGGTCCCGGGGGACACGGCGGGGGGGACGTGCTGCCTGCAAGCGCCGGGGTGACGTCAAGGCTGGGGTAGGGCAGGGGGGGCATGGCCCCCCCCAGGGACCGATAGTCTCTGTGCGGCGAGCCCTGTGGCGGGGGGGTAATGGAGAGCGACCCCAGAGGGTCCCTGGCTGGGACAGGGTTGGGGTGCAGCTGAGCCCCTTTGGGAGGGGTCTGGGTGCTGACACGCTGCCTGCTGGCTGCCCACCAGCTCCCCAAGCCCAGGGAAGGCTTTGCCCACCAGCCCCCTGAACCATCACTCCCACGAGACCCTCCGGGCCACACTTCTCTGCCTGCTCCAGGCAGCTCGGGGCCAGGACCACAGTGACAAGGACCGTGCGGTGGGCTGGAGCGGGCAGGGACGAGGTTGCTCCTCACTGTGTTGTCTGGAGCTGCCGGCAGCTTCATGTGCTGAAAACCACCCTCTCGAGGCTCCCCTGGCCTGGGAGGCTGGGGGCAGAGGGGGTTGCTCCCCACAGTCCTGGCCCAGAGCAAGCTGGAAAAGGGAACCCCGGGGCTGAAAGGGAGACTGTCAGGGCACTGAAGCCCACCGAGGCTGTGGCAGTGGGCGGTGGGAAGAGCTGAGGGCGGATGCTGCAGACCCCGGCGTGGAGGGAGTGCTGTGCACAGCAAGGGACATCCCATTCTCTGGTCTCAGTGAAAAAGCGAGGACAGGGAAGAGGAAGATTATTCCCATTTGGTGAGAACAGAATCCCAGGAGGTTAAGGGACATGACCCAGGAGACAAAGCAGGAAAGTGGCAGAGAAGTCCCTGCTGCAGGGATGCTGGAGCATCTCCCCAGCTCCGGCCATGCGGGAGGCCAACAACTCCCACTCCCCCAGCCCCTCCCTGGCACCTTTCCTACGCTGATCTCCGGCAGCAGATGCCAAGCAGTGCGCTGATCAGTTTTAAGGCTGGAGGTTTTGTTTCCAGGCAGTGAATTATTCACAGCCAGCCCCGTGTCCTGGCCCTGCTGCTCCTCTGCCCAGGGCAGCAGCTGGGGTTGCAGAAAGGCAATTACGATAATGGAAGGAGATGAAGCTGGAGCAACCTGGTGTCACGTTTAACATGCAGCAATGCCAGCACAGCAGGACAGCCACCCTGCGTGGGCGAGGACACGCTAATCGCCGCTGCTTTTATGGTGTTCCGTGCCCAAGAGCTGGCACCAGGCAGTGGGTCCCCCCCAGCCCCAAGTCTAGGAGGAGAGACCACCAGGCACCCAGCATCGCCCTGCCTCAGGAAGCAGAGGTCTGGATTTGCGCCCAGCTGAGGATATTTATCTGTGGTTTATTTAACCCCTTTTTGAACACCCACACAGAGAGTTTTCGGCCTGAACAAACCTGTTCTGTGCTGCACGGAAAAGCACTTCCCTCCATTTGCCATGAGGCTGTAACCTGGCCCGTCCCTCACCTCTTTCCAGAAATCCCCCTTCCATGAAAGGACATTTTCCCCCCCCGCAGCACCACCCCAGCCTCCTCCAGCCCCCCTCTCCTTCCCATCTCTGCAAATGGTTCCCAGGACGAGCTGCATCACCCCAGCAGGGACCAAGGTGAGGCTCACCAGCCCACAGCTCCCCACATCCTCCTCCACAAGACAGGGGTGACTTTTTTTATTCCAGCTGTTCCTGCTTGCTTCCAAAGCTCCGAAGGAACCTCCCCCAATCACCACGACCTTTCAAATGTACGGGAGCGGCCTTGCAGCTCCCTCAGCCCTTACAGGTGTACCCTGCCAGGTCCCAGAGACCTGGGACGCCCGGTCTAAGTGCTCCCTAGACTCAGCCCTCTCCATCAAGGCAAGTATTCTTCGCTCCGATCCTTCCCACCGGTCTCAGACCAGTCCTACTAGTAAAGACCAAGATGAAGATGACATCCAGTACCTTTCTCACGTCCTTTGTGACCAGGTCCCCATTCCTGTTCCACACCAAGCGTACCTGAAAACACCTTCCTTGTTGCTCCTCACATCCCTCAATAGATTCAGCTCCAGGAGGGTGCAGCTTTCCCCTGCCCCCTCTGGTCCTGTGAGCTGTGCCACCACCTGAGTCAGCCCAAGCTACCCAAGTGGGACAAGCCAAGGGACACGTGCCTATGAAACCAAAACCCTACTTAAAAAGCAAAGGAAACTGTGGGAATACTATAAACATTTTATTTATTGTTTTCAAAAAGACAGGAAAATAATCTAGATCATTTATTTATATTTTTTGTTTTTTTAATAAAAACCTTTACATAATCCTCATGCATAAAGACCTTCAGTGGGCCAATGCAAAGCAGCGCCAGGCAGGCTGGAAGCTGCTGGCCACTGCCAGCACTGGCTGGCCGGCTGTGGCAGGAGGTGCCACTGCAGCAACCCTGAAATCAGAGCAGAGCAATAGACAGCTTTTCTTTTCTTTTTTTTTTTGTTTTTTTTTTTTGGTTTTTTTTTTTGTTTCCTTCTTTCAAAAATAGTCAGTTTCTAAACACAGTAAGAGTAAAGACTGTACACACCAGAGCACATTGACACAGTCAGCTGTTCACTTGCAGGATGTTCTTAGGCTGGACAGTGGCTCCGCTCGATGTCACCCAGCGACACGGCAAACACAGAGACGACAGCGTGTGCCGGGCACTCCTGCACGTGGCAGTGCGGCTGCGCGTACCCCTTACCTACACGGGCAGCTGTCCGGCGGCAAAGAGGCAAGTCCGAAGCGCCTGGGCAGCCAGGCTGCTCTGCTCCTTGGGCAGGTGACCTCTTTTGGCAGTTTTGCTTTTGGCGCAGAATTTGCCCCCACCCATCAGAAGCCTGGAGTCCTGGAACACGGCAACTATTAGGACAAGCTCCTGTGTTTTACTGCATGCAGGACCCAGGAGACGTCCGTCCTCAGAGGCCCACACGGCGCAGAGCACGCCATAAGGCACACACACAGGTGTCACCTCCCTTTCTCCTGAGGCAGGGAAGTAGCTTGCTTTGCTTTTGGAGACAGAGCATGGAGAAACGAGAGAAAAAACACATTCACAGGTCCCCAACTTAGCAAGAGAATGCAGGAAAAGACAATTCTGAACTTAAGTTTCTTCTCCCTCCCCCACCCACAGAGCAAACTTTTAACATAAAGCCCCAGTTAAAGCTTATCCGCGGTCAGTTCAGGTGCCAAAGGTTCATCGGTTTACCAAGTGCAGCCCCACCAAAGTGGGAGTCTGCCCACGGAAAACTGTCCCAGCACTTGCTTCACCATCCTCTGCGCCGCAACGAAAGGAGTGAAAAGGATCTGCCAGGAGCTGAAGCCCACACCGTGCCCCCCTCCACAGGTACAGTCTCGCCTGCAGACAGGTTCGGCAAGAGGTGTTTTATTGATTCTAGGAAAACGTTGTTTGGTTGAGGGTGCCAGCCAGCAAGGTCCAACCAGTCTCAATGCTCCCCCAGGTTACAAAAACTCCTGCGTTAGCCCACATACTAAAGCTGTTTTACACCCCTATGGAAAAACCTGCGTGGCTAGAGGTTGTTCGCCCTCAAAACAAGGGTAAGGGTTAACAAATGGTAAAAACTGTCCATCGGTGGAAGGGATTCTTCCTCAGTGAGTCACCACTGTCAGCTCCCGTAGGTAAGACTGGGTGAGGCTGCGGAGCTCCTCCAAGGCATAGTCCTCCGGCATAGGCAGCCTTCCGATGTGGGGAGCGAGCAGGCGAAGAGGGACGCGCTGCAGGTCAGGCGTGGAGTCGGAGATGGGCTCTGGGGTGTGCTGCAGGCTGAGGACCACCCGCAGCAGGTTAGCAACACGCTTGGCCATATCTGGAAAGAGAAGGAAGAGGAATGTTTCTTCATGCTCCACACCACGCTCCAGAGTGGGAGCTAGCACATGAGCGCTTACAAGCTCACCCTGCGGAGGGGTGAACTTGAGCAGCGATTCCATGGGAAATTTTGGAGCAAAGGCTGGGTTGGTGGAACCATGCCCTAGTGTGACCTGGCCTTTTCTCAGCTCCAGCAGTACATCTCCTCTCCCCATACAGACTTCCTCCACGAGTATAATAAAAATTTGGCCTTATTCCTTAGACCAGACCATTTTCTGCAAGCACACTCATACTTTGTTTGGCACTGTGAAACTAACTATGTACAAGACATTTTACTGCTTATCAACAGACAGTTGTAAGAGTCCAGACACTGGATGCTGCATCAACCAGCCAAAAAAACCTGCCTGAAATGACCAATAGCTGCAGGTACAGTAACTACTGGAACAACACATGGCTCACCTCACCAACCGCAGCCTTCCTTCTCAGCACAGGCAAAGGGACAGATAGACTGGCAGCCCAGGTGACAGCCAGTACTAGCTGGCTCTCCCAGCGGGCTGCTAGATATTGATGTCACCATACCTGACTGAGCCAGGCGGTCCTTCGCACTGTGGCACTGGATCTGCTCTATCCTGTTGCACAGGGACGTCACTTTGGTATGCAACCGCTCCAGCTCGTAGGTGGAACAATCCAGCTGAAAGCAAACAAGAGAGTCAGCCTCCAAGTCACCCAAAGCCTTTCAGCAGAACTGCTCACAGACTGCCCGAGTGCACTCTAAGCCAAATCTATCCAACAGAAGACAGTCTACACTAAAACCTGCTTGAAGTTAACACCTGAAGCGGTGGAAATGGGAAGTCTGGAGCTGTATTAGAGGGGACTGACATGCAGACTCCCCACTAACCAGCTAACTGCTAGTTTTGTTCCTTCTTCACTTACCTCACTGTCATGCTCCATACAGCATGTTTGCAGGGCAAAGCCCACATCTTATTTTGACAGCATCGACCAAACCTCTCTGTATTTTCAGAGATGCACCATATTATGTTTGCTAGTGTCTCCAAAAGGGAAACACTAACGTCAGTACTGAACAGCGAGTAAAAGGTTATTCTAAAAGCAAGAACGTGTATGAGCTTCCAAACTATAGGAAGAAAAATACAATTGTTTTAGTCTGTTACCTGTTGAATCCTATCAAGCATCTCAATAACACGGATGTAATCTAGGTAGACCAGCCCTGCCATCTCCCAGTCCTGGATGAGTGCACTACGCTCTGGAGGGGCAAGATCTTCCAGGAATCCTTTCAGGTACTTGTAGTTTTCATTAATAATAGCATCTAAAGAGAATGAGCATGTCAGTAAGAGAGTAAAAGGGTCTCTTAGAAGTCATCCATTGTTAAAAGAAAAAAGCAACTAATGGACCGTACTGTCAGTCAGTTTTGTAATTCCTTGACAGTATCAGTCACAGCCAGAAACGCATACTTGATTTATGACCTACAAAAGGCAAGTCTGAGGCCATCCCACCTCCTACAGTAGGGACACCCACAGGATCAGGGCTCCAGGAATGCTACCACTGCCCTTGTTCCCTGAGGCACCTCTGGCACAGGAAGGTGGATGCACAGAAGGTTAAGCACTGCCCTTTTCATGTGTTTGCAGTGAAGAATCATCACGCCAGATATCAAGCGAGAACTATTTTGAAACAGCCAGCCACTCTCTACTAACCCTGTTGCTAGGAACACAGCCCTACCCCTTGATACTATTAACGCCCAACGACTTCTGTTCCTACTGTTTGTGTGCTGTTCGAAAGACAGACTGAAAAAAATTCAGAGAGCAGACTCACCTGAGGCTAAGTGCCTGACAACCAGCTTGTGACACTGGTTCCAGTGCCCAGCCTTGAACAAGAAGAGGGCTTCTTTATGCTTGTCACCCTCCATCCTTGCTCGAACTGCCTTTGCTTCGTGAATCCACTCTGGGGGAACGCAGAGCCTCTGTGTCAGAAAAGTCTCCTTGGCCCAAGACTCTGGTGTCTCAGAGAGAACGCAATGCCGGTTTAGGAGTTCCCGCACTGCCTTCTCCCGTATGCTGGGGGAAGGGAGGACAAGGTGTTATTCCAACAAGCAATCCTTTGTATCACTCCATCAGAAGATACAGTTCAATACAAGCAGCCGAGGACTGAACAAGGCAGCAGAGAGCTGCGTTATACCTATTGGCGCTGGCAGAGGCGTAACAGATGGCAAAAGCCAGCCTTGCCCGGCCTTGAACAGTCTTACTGCAGGATATTAAGAAAAGTTCTAAAATCAGGTGAATTCCTTCAGTACAGGTTAACCACTAAGAATGAAGTCATCGCTAGTGTTTTGTGACATCTCAAATGTTGTAAGCTTAAGAACATTTAAGTATGATCCAGGCCCCTAAAAGGAATATACAGGCCCTATTTGAAGTTATCGGTTGGAAAAAAATTCTATTGCAATGTATTAATGGTAGCTGTTGGTAACAAATGGTAACATTAACAGCAAAAAACACCTTTCCACAAAAGATGTATTATATACAAATTTAAGACAATTTTTTGTCAAGTCTGTATTTCACAACAGAAGCAAAACATGCATTTTGGTTATTCCCAAGCTTTCCTTTCAAACACACATGCTTCTCTTCAGCTCCAATGGGAACAGTTCTAGTATTTTGCATTAATGATGTTTTCATGACAAGTTCTTGAACATCATAAGCTTGCTAAGCCTGAGACAAGATACAGAGCCACAGGATATCAAAATGACTATGAGATCTGCTTCTATAGCACCGTTCAGCAGTTAGTCATTACAACACAATACTATTTAACATCTAACAAGACATTTAACTAAGCAGAATTATTCATGCCACTTGTAAAAACTGTGTGCTGGGATTACAAGTGGCATGAAGTTCTCCAGCTGTGCAGTTCCAGTTTAATGTGAGAGAAGCCACGATAATTACAGTATACATAGCAGGTCTATAAAACAGAGAACACATTTTCAAGGAAAAAAAAAAATAGTAAAAAAAATTTTTTACTCACTGCTTATCAGGCTCATGCAGCAGTATAAAAACAGCCCATTCCCAAAGCCCTTCACTTTCAAGCTGGGCAGCATAGCTAGCATTCAGCACTCCTTGACTCTGCTTGAATAGATGGGTATAATTCAGGGCTCTGAGCACTTCCCACAGGTGCCAACTGAGACGATAGTCCAGAGGGTCAGATGTCACACTCCTGGGATCAAGCAGCTGGTCAAGATCATAGTGCCTGTAGGGAAAAATATTTGCAACATAAAATAGCTAACTGTATCCACATAATAAAATCAGAAACTGGTGCTACTTAGTGCCTTCCCTTCACCAACCTCCAATTATTCTATATATGTGATTTATGTGGGTGTGGGTTTTGGGGTTTTTGTTTTACTTGGAAAAAAAAAAAAGAGATAGGACCAACTGTTAAAATCCTTTTGCTCTTCTTTTAAGTCTGCATCCAGACTGTCACAGCCTTTTCTTTTGTACGTGCTCTTCCTGTAGATTTCTCAATGCCTCAATCTCAAAGGCAACTATGGTAAAGCAAGATTACTGCACTCTTCAGACTCAGAAAACACTTAAGGAAAAAAAACAACCCACAGTTGTGCTCCAAAGCTTAAGTTTCATCATCTATGCTATCACCAGCAGTGTCACCACATTCTGTAAGGGTGTACATGCAAGGCAGATTTTTGTCAGTGGTTCAGTAAACACTGAAGTTGATTTCATAGCCCTGGACTGGGAATTCAAGAAGTCCCTGACTGATCAAATTTAGAAAAATAGTTTTTCACCTGTCACTGTAGAGCTTTAACAAATGGAAACAGACATCTCTCAAAGGTCTTCCTGCATTATCATCTTCTTCAATTACACAACCAGAACCTTCTAGGTAAGGAGGCAGGGGACAGCAGGCATATTTTTCACACTCCGGTGTGTTCTAAAGAAATAGTTGTAACAGTAAGTTTAAAGATAGAATCTGGACAGCTAAGCCAGCAGCACGAAACACACTGAGTCAACAAGAACCGTTTTACAGGGCAGTGAACTGCAGAACTGTTGTCTTCCATACCATCTAACCACTCTGGGTCACCAAAATCCTCCTGATGTTTTCACTGCTGGCAAGAACACTAGACCTGCATTTGGAAGAGCGCTCCATGTCCTGCTGGTTTCCAGTTATTAGCCCTCTTACGTGAAGTCCTGGAAACGAGCTGTATCCACTTTTCCTCCACATCATCGGGCTGCAGCGAGACCACACCCACGTTCTAACCTAGCAGCATCTTAAGTTCAAGTCATGATAAAACTAAAGCTTGGTGTTTTGAAGTGATGAACACATTATACTGACATACCACGTACAAAGATAACACTGAATATTCCTGCAGCATTAAGCAAGCATCAATTAGAAGTTACTAGACTTGATGCTGCACTTGGGCTATCTTTAGGCATACAGATCAAGGGGCGAATTATCTTTAGTTGAATGATTAAACATTTTTTTCAACAGAACCCTTTGTCTTTTTGTATACAGAGGCTGACAGCTCTACAGCAACAAACAAGGCTTTGCATAATGCATGTAGCCATGCACTGTCTGTAGGATAGCTTCCACATTTGCTGTAGAAACAGCAAGTGGAACAGGGAGTATGGTTTGGCAAAGGCTATTTTGGAAGTCAGGCAGCTGGGTATTAATCATCACACTGGGAAAGCTGACTGGCTACCTAGCTCAAATGGCCTTCCTGCTGCCAGCCACTATCCATCTTCCTAATTTTGTCTAGCTATCAAACATCTGAAAACACCTAACCAGTGGGAGATAGGCTTCAAATAAGTCACTACCAGAACGCCCTAAAGAGCAGGTCCTAAGCTTCTCAAGTGACTAGAATTACCAACAGATTCAACCCCAGTGCTTTATTCCCATGCCAGTGGGGGAAGGAACATTCCTATCAAAGCGAACTGCTGCAAAAACTCATCACTAAAGCAGGTGAAGGAATCCGACACTGTGACAACTGAAATAATGAACCCATACGCAATTCCATACTCAGCACCTCCGCAGCAACAATTGACTGCTTGCAGAAATCTCAGTGCAGCATCAGACAGACAACTCCTTTTAGCCATGCATGACTGACCTACCTGAAACGCTGACTCATACATGGCAAGTGCCTTGGAAATAGAAGCTGTTGGAGGAAGCAGGTACCAGAGGTGGACAGCCATGCAACGCTTCCAGTCCAGCAGCGAGCATACATTGATACTTATTCTCTCCGATAACTGCCACACCTAAAGAAACAAATGACTAAGTTTAGTCAAACTTACTGCACAATGGTCAGTACATACCAGGCATGCAAGACCACGAGGTTACGTTAGTAAAAAAAAAAAAACAAACAGGTCAACACCTTGTACTCCTTCCTGCCATGTACCATGTGCTGTGGTTGAGTGTCACAGCTTAAATGTACCGTTGTCAAGAAGGGGAAGTCAAGCCAATGACAAAACAGCCAAGTAACAGAACTTACAGGCTTTCCTGCAAGCAGGGCAAAGATCCGCAGTCTCTCTTCCTGGATGAAGCAGTCTGCCTGCAGCCTGTGCCAGTCCACCAGTTGCATGGTGAGGAGGTCCCGAATGGGCTGGCTACCTGCCAGCTGGGAGAGGAGCAGAGCAAGCCTGTGATCACCTGGAACAGAAGACAACAGCACATGAGCTAAATCCTCCCGCCTACCTGTGCCACAGCTATCTGTTTCCAAGTTGTGGGGCACTCTGATCAGCCTATAGCTGCACGATTGTTTTTTGTGCACAATTTCTCATCAAATAAACCACTGTGCAAACACCTACTAGAATGCGGGTGGGGGAGAAGACAAAGGAATGGGAAGGACAGATTCCCCAAAGGAAACAAATGAACGGAAGTTTTAAGATGTGAGCCGACATAAAAGACCAAGATGAAACTAGCCATTAGGCTCTGAAAATATATGTTTTTAAAACAAATGTAAAGTGGCTTAACAGAAGTGCAATTAAAAATAACAGTAATTAAAAAAACATTCAAAGGAGATACTATGCAAAAAACCAGTTCCAAATGCAATACAGCATCACTTCCTCACTCTAGAGGAGCAGACAAGTAAGCCAGTGTAAATGTGACCAGGTACTCAAGCAGCAAGTAGACAAGCCAGCCCCCACCTTAATCACTGTCTGACAAGGGAAAACTCCATACTCAGAGTGGCCAGTTACTATCAGCTCTCAAAGTTTAAATTCTCTTTATGTGTCTCCCTTCCTCCTCCCCGCAAAAAACAGAGAGATTTAAGCATCTTACCTGACTGCTGTGCCAGCCTGCAAGCTTCACCAATTCTCTTCCCAGTAAGGCAGCTGAACACAGCCTCTATGTGATTACTGTGTCGGGACAAAGAGACTTCCTCCTCAATTCGTCCTGCAGCAGTCTCTGAGAGCCAGCGAGAGAAGGCTTTCCTACGCTCCAGGGCCAGGATGTATTCACTAGGGTCCTCCAAGCTGGCCTCTAACTCTCTCAGGTTCCCCCAAATCGCTTCACATAAAGTCCACGCCAAGCACCAGTGCTTCACAACAGCTGTCAGGACAGAGTTACTCAGTCATCAAGAGTGAAAACATACAGAAGAATATTTAGAGAGGACTCATATAAGATTATAAGCATAACCTTGTAGGATATCTTGAAGGATATCCTACTGTTACAAGTCAACGCAGGAAGTCAGCTAGCTCCCCAATGCCAACCACCATGCTTATGCTTTCAGAAAGAATGCTGAGGTACAGTCAATTTTTCTGTTTTATTCATATTTCACTGCTCTGATGCAACCTGAAATTAACCTGAATGGGACAGTTTTCCAGATTCGCTATCATCATCATGAAAAGAATTATTCCATACTCGCCTTCTGTCACAGCAGGATCCTCAGATGCCTTCCTAACCCAGTCAGCATAGTCGTGAATAGCAGAAACTCCTGGGTTGGGCTCTAGAAGAGGACAGTGCTCATCCATATGGACAGTGCTATGCTTCAGCTTTATCTCCAGAGGGATGAGATACAGCTGTTTGCCTCTGTCCATCTTCCGTTGTTCTAAGCTCAGCTTCTCCACATGAACCTTGAAAGAAGATTCTGAGAGTCTGGAGAAAAAGAAGATAAAACCAGGTAGCAATGTTCTGAACTGTTCTCCCTGCAAGCGAGCTGCACCCATCACGGAGCAGCTGCATTGTGCAGCTTGTCCTAATTTTAGCTTAAAGACAGTAAGACAGATGACCAAGGTCAACAGCTAGGTATGAAGAACCTGCTTACAGTCTGGGATTCAGAACCAGACTTTAGCAAATAAACATCACTGAACTGGGTGCTTCCAGCTCTTAAAAGGCCATTAGCACACCTTGCCATACCCCACTGCATTTTGTGAGAGCACCTCATTCTGCCAGCAAATCAGATATGCTGGAGAACATCAACTGAACAAGCTTTTTGGAAGACTTAAATGGTAGAACATCTAGCTATATTCCAGTCAAGTTTAGGTATGGAGTTATGTAGCCCAGGAAAGGTCTGTATACTGCTTTATATACAAGCAGAATTGAAGGCATCTGAATTCAGAAGCTAAACAAGAAATTTTTTAGGTAGGGCAGATATCCTCAGGGAAGATCAACAGCAGATTAGAAGCTTCCTGAACAACAATTTTGAACTTTCCCTCTTTAACCTTTTGCTGGATGATGGTGCAAAGTAACAACCCTTATTACACTATTCCAGGCCTTTGAGATACAGTTTTGTAAAGTAGCAACCTGAAGGAAATCTCCATGGCTAACATGATTTTGCACCACTTCTGCATATCAAAATGAATATTAAGCTGAATTTCAAAAAAGTATCAAGTTACAATCAAGATTCTTTCAAACATGAAGAGGGAGGATGTCAGAACCATCCTGAAGGAAACTACTACTCACGATTTTGGAGCAACAGGAGTTGGCAGGAATCCATACTCCACAGTCTCACATTGAAGATCTTCCATTTCACTTGATCCACTCAACTTATCTCCACAATTGACAAGTGTCCAGTTGGGTCCCCAACCAACACGAAATGAGCGCCCCATGAAGAGTGCCATATCCATCAGTAGTTTCCCTTTTCCATAGGTGATGGACTTTTCCAGAGGTACAAGCCCCTGCTGCCTGCGGACACCAACTGTTTTCATCTGTACCTCAGGGACTGATGGTGGTACGGAGAATGTAGATGCTAATGGAGAAGTCGCTGACCAAAGGGCAACAGAAGGAGGACTGCTTGAAGTCCTTGGTCCCTTGAAGTCTTGCAGAGCAGCATTCGGTGATTGGAAAATTACATTAGCAAATTTGGATTGCAGCAGCCCACCAACTAGAGGGAAGAAGCAGGAAGAACGTTTAAGTGAATGGGGTACTCCCTTCTCAGGCAGTACATTTCTGATATTTTAAAGGTATTTTAGTACTTAGGCAGCCAGTGAAAACATTTGCCATGGTTTGTGATGGTAACACATAGCTAAGTGTGATTATCTGCAGTACTGAGAACTGCAAAACCCACCATGCACAGCCTGCTTTGCATTATCCAAACTAAAGCACATGGTATTACACTAAGAACAGTACACAGCCAGTCTCACTCCAAAATTCACAGTATCCAAAGAAGTCACTAATTTAACAGGTATTGTCATAGTCGGACCATTAGAACAGAAGCATCTCATAGAGAGATTAGACGCTGATTGCTATTAACAGGAACAGGGCTGAAACTGTCCCCACAAAAACATCTCAGGTCTGCCCATTTAATTCAGGAAGCAACTCCATGCTTGTTACTAGAGGTATTATTCCTATTGAAATCACCAGTTTGTGGCTGTATTGAGTGTAAACAGCAAGGTTTTGGTAGCAGGGGTGCTGCAGGGGTGGTCTCTATGAGAAGAGGCCAGGGGCCACCCTGTGTTGGACACAGATGGGCCCATCAGGGCAGTTTGTGGCACCTCTGAACCAATCAGCAAAGTTGGTGGTGCCTTTGTGAGAACTTAAAAAAGGGCAAAAAATGCCAGAGAGGCAGAAAAAGAAAAGTGAAAACGGCAGTGGGAACATGAGGTCAAGAGAAAGAGGAGGGGAAGAGATGCTCCAGCACCAGAGCAGGTATTTTCTCAGCAGCCCTCAGAAGACAACTCACACTGGAGTAGGGGAAAAGTGTGAGGAAGAAGGAGTGGTAAAGAGGAACTGCTCTGGACTGACTGCAATCCCTTATTCCCATCCCCACTGACCCCCTGGAGTGGGCAGGAGATAAAGGAGTCGGGAACGAAGGAGGGAAGTTGAGCCTGGGAAAGCAGGGGCAGGGTAGGAAAGTGTTGTTTTAATTTGTCTTTGTTTCTCACTACCCAAACCTATTTTAACTGGCAATAAATTCATTTTACTCAAGTCAAGCCTGCTTATCAGTTACTGTCACAAGCAAAACAATCTCCCTGTTTTTATCTTAACCCTTTTTTCATCCAGTTTTCTCCCTCTGTCCTGTTGAGGAGGGGGAGTGAGAGAGCAGCTGGGTGAGCATCTGGCTGCTGGCCAAAGCTAACCCACCACAGCACACAACTGTTCTACCATATGTTCAGCCAGTCATAGGATTTTGCCTCTTAGTATCAGAATTAGACTCTTTCTTCAAGCAGCATGTGGTTTCTCACAATACCCGAGTATCTTTTCTGTCCTTGTGATTTTGAAATAGGGAGCCTCGGAGAACAGATCTCTTGAGAAGTATCCATTTTTACAGGTTGCTTCCCAGGATAATGATCCAGGATCAAGTCTAGGTCATCTTCATCAGCAAGCAAGGAAGCTTTCATAATCTAAAAAAGGTGATAAGTCAAGCCTGCACATTAGCAATCATTCTCACAGCAGAAGCTAACTGATCTAATCAGCTCCTTTCCCAACCAAGATAATTTCTATGTGCTGCACATGACCAAACACTCAAGCCACAAATATTTCAAGTAACAGTGAAGGCACACAGTTCAGGAGAACTGACAGCAAGCTTGCCAGTTGATGCTAACCTTTTACAAACTAGTAGTTACATCAGTGTCACAGTACTTGTTAGGATAGGTGTGAAGTCCTAAAATAATCATGTTTTCTTAGATCTTAGCTCTATTTACTTGTTTTTCAGCTTACTTAACTCCACTATGCTTTCCTTATGTTTACAAATTAAAAACACAGGTAGAAGCCCACAAGTGTTCCAGGTACTATCCTTTCACCAACCAATCACAAACACCAAAACCCAAATCAAGACCAGTTATCCTATTACCTTGTTTTCCACAAACTGGTCCCAAGGCAGTTGTGCCTAGATATTAGTTTAGCTTATCACATTGCCCACACTTCAGAATTTGGAAATCTGAATTCTGGCCTTAAGACAATTTTCATTTCTGCATTAAACTTTTCATGCCTAAAAAGATTTACCACAGAAACACAAGTCTAACGTGTAAGTTTTAATTGTACTATATGTGTGATGTATAGTTTATTACAAGTTGGTATGTAAGTACACTTGGGGAGGCAAACTGAGAAGTTAGTGAGAAGTATTACCAAGTACTCTCTTTCAGACAAAGGAAGTTGCAAGACACTAACCTGCAAGACATGTGGGTTAATACCCAGGGTTGATGCGATGTGAGTTGAAGCAGGCACTGCCTCCTGCTCTTCTATCATGTTATCTGCTACAGTGGACTCCTGGGGAGGCTCCTGGGTGATGTCTGCCATATCACTGTCCAGTTCCACAACCCTGCCCAGCTGCTCCACTTCTGGGGTCTGCAGACACATGCAGAGGCCACATCAGACAACAGCAGATTGCAACAGCTTGCCGAGAAAGAGTATTTAATAGTTTCAACAATCACCTGCAAATGAAGAGGAGTACTCCCTTGCTTGTGTCAAGACTCCACATTAGGTTTAGAGATGAATATTTATAACCTATTCCCATTTTCTTCAGAGTTGTAACATAACAGCGCAAGTTAAAGTGAAGGAGAAGTCATGGTTTAGTGATGCCCTCCTGAAGTTTCCCAAGTTCTGCCATTCAGTTTAAGAAACTATTCTTCAGCTTTCCATTTTTCATGTGACCAACAGAAAGAAAGAGAGTTTTGTGTATCCTGCCTTCCTCCCCTTCTCCCTCAAAAATCACACAAAGAAAAGTTTCCTGTACCTATGTTCAGCCTGGGACATCTCAGATGACTGAGCAACCAGTTTAAAAGCAGCGATTCTCCAGCATTAATGTGTGATACCACTGGTGGCTGATGAGCAGATGAGTCACTGTAATATCTGCTTTTTTTTTCCCCAGCTGTGACGTAGTACAAATTAAAAACTGAGTCTATATTCCACAAAGAACTTAACAAAAGGCTGGGCCACAGAGTGGGTGTGTGCACACATGTATGTGTAAAGTTGTTTTTTTTTTTTTTGTTAATTTTAAACCAGGACACAACTGTCATTGGACTGGAAAGTTGTGGGTTTTTTCCAACAATATTCTGCTTATCACCAGCACATCAGCAGTTAGAAAGTTAAATATAGTAGTTGTCTTCTTCCAATCTGCAGCTAAATTTCTCAACTCTACTGCTAGTCCAAGGCAAGAGGAAGAATTAATTTTATGAGTTTTTTCCTGAAGGCAATCGCATGGCATCACCTTTGTGATGAGCCTGATGTGACCTCTACACACCTTCAATCACTTCAGACAACTTGTACTCACACTCCAAGCAGGGCCAGAAAACGTTCAGCCAGTACAAACAACGAGCACGTATCTGAATTAACTCTTACCACTGTCACTGCCTCTGGTTCTGCCCAGCATGCTGACTGTGATGACAGCAGGGTCTCCTGACAGCACATTGCAGTGAGCCCCCCTGAGCCGGTACCAAATCACAGAGCGTGGCAGCGTGCTGCAAGCCATTCAACTATTTGTCAGCTCTGCTACCAGGAACTGTTTGACAGGACAAAAACTCCTGGAGAATGCCATTCACTGCTGGTATTATGCAGCTAACAGGCCACCCTGAAAGAAGCACCTGGCCCAGGAGTAATTAGCATGTGTCCACGTTAACTGAATGGCCTTCAGGTTCTAACCAGGTGACCCTTTGGTTCCTCATGGGCTCTAATCCCAAACCTGGGCTGCAGCGCACTGGTTTTGCTCTAGTCTAACCACTCCTGCTGCTTAGACAGGAGAGTCCTGTGAAAGATTCATGCCTACAGCTTACTTAGTTTCCAAAAGCAACAACGTACAGACTGCTGAAGCAACGCTCTGGAGCAATGCATATATATGAGCAAAGAAACCGTGGCAGATAGTACACTGGAAATCATGCTAAGGAATTTAAGAGCATATTCAAATGGCTGCTTCTTAGCTCATTAGAATCCACCAAGAAATGCAATGAAGGTTATCAGATGAGGCAGATAAAATTAGACTAAGGGGTCTGTAAAGATAGAACTTAATGGCAGACACAGAAAGAGCCTTAGCTAGGGGTATCTGAGTATGCCTACAGTATGCAGAACAGATTTACAAGTCAAAATATGGTTACAAACACAAAAGTTTCACTATTGCCTTCATTGTGCTTTAATGCAGCCAGGTCCCCGGTGTAACTATTTCCCGTGGACCTTGCAACATTAATAAATTCATTAATATTCAAGTTAGTGAAGGAAGAAAAAAAAACAAACCCCCAAACAAGTCTAGATCCTAAATGCTTTTTACAAACCAAAGAATAATATTTTCAGATGCTTTACACAACAAGAGCTTGACAAGCTTTTAAACCATGGTATGAGTTTCTCAGAGGTTTCGGAAATTAAGCTAGATGTTTTTCCTATTTTCAGAAATGAAAACCTTAATTAATGGTATGCAAATCAAAGAGGTTAATTAACCTGGACAAGTTTTTGCTAAGTACATTTCAATCTATAAGACAGGCCTGAATAAGTCACACGTATTCCCAGTATTTTTGACTGCTTAAAACATCAGCTCTGGTTCCCATTAATCTGAACAAGAAGCAAGAAGGAAAACTGAAAGGTGGTACACACAGGCAAGTCTGTTACAGACAGCCATGTGTTAATCTCAAATAACATGCAAATGCTTAAGGAATGTATTTTATGAGAGCAGGATGAACTAGCAGGTTTTAATTAGCCAGTGAGCCAGGAGGAGCAATAAAGCAGCAGCTGTACACTACTTTGGGATTCTCCAAAGCAGAATCCATAGAAGAGGTGGCAGCTCACCTCATCTGTCACTACAGTAGTATGTTCCGCTCAAAGAGTGGACTGCACTGTTACTGGCTCTCTGCTTGTACGGCCATCAGGACTCCTACTACTGGGATCCTGAAACGCACCAGCGCTGGCTGTACTGAAAGGTGTTCAGGTGAACTGCTGCTGCCAGACCTTTATTTTGGGCCCCTCTAACCTGCATGGAGACCTAAAGTGGCAGAGTGGAACGGCTCAGGCATTTCTACAAAGGTTATAACTAGATCACAGACTATGTAAGATTAAAAACAACTCCACGTTGATTTAATGTTTTCCTACCACAAAAGTAACGAAATGGTTCTTTTGCACAAGCAGTGACGAAGTGTGATTTGTTGTATCATCTGACACTACCAACAGAGACCCTTGTCCAGAATGGCTCTAGATTACCCAAAGCCATTGGCCAACAAAGAGAAATACTGCTATAACGTCTCCTGGTTTCAAAAGGACTAGATCCAGCACAATAAAGAAAAAAACCAAAAAGCCCCAAAAGAAAAAAGTGTTCAACCTATTTGACAGTACTGCCTCTTAAGCTGTTTTTCATGCTTTGACTTCAGAGATGCAGAAATAAAACTCTCCTCCTCCGCTTCCCCATGCTATGACACATCATGAACACCGGCCACATGCCAAGCAGCGCCTTGGCACATGATCTATGCCTCAGGGAGCTGCAAGCTCCGAGATCGCCTTTCACCGCAGTCACGGATTACTGAAGGGTAAAACAGAAAGCCTGCTTATGCACAGCAACAAAAACCTCTCAGCACATCCTATCCAGCTGTGAAATACCATCTGCTCAGCCCTCCTGCATGCCCTAACTGCTGAAAGTTTACTTTCACAACTAGGCAATCGAGAACACAGTTTTGGAAAAAAATCTGCTCTCTGCACTTGCTTTCTCTTTTATGAAAAGTTACTTCAAAAAGCTATAGGTAGCTCACAAATGTTTACCATTAACACCCAGCATAAAGAGTATATTCTATCCCATCAATGCCAGGATGCCTTCCAAATAGGCTGCTTTTTCACCCACAATGAAGCAGCTCCTAATTCAGCTTGACAATATCCATATTAATTATATTTGGAAAACGCAAGTGTATCAGCTGCAATTAGACTAACCTTTAAACCCACGTAAAAGGATTTTTTAAAAAAAAAATCAAATTAACATTAGACCTTAAGGGGTTACCAATGCACTGGATAAAATGCTACCTTCCCTATGCAAGTCAGAGGCATACCACTGAGGATGTTTTACAAAGCTTTAGAAGCAGTCACATCCAATGCAAATACACTTAAAAATCCAGGATATAACCAGCCTTAAAAAAGTAATTTTTAATAAAAATAGAGCACATTCTTAAAATATAAAGCATACAGTCTTGCATACTAAATGATGGTCAAGTCAAATTAATGCACAACATCATTCTCAAGGCAGGCAGCACAAGGCATTATAATTATATAGCATATATTCAATATTCACAAAAACAAGTTTTCTTCCATAAGTGGTGCAAATATGCCAAACTCAATCGAGACCAGAATTTAAAAAAGAAACAAGGGTTTAAAGCATTCCCATCCCTACACACCCTCAGTATGAAATGTCACGTATCTTAACGAAAAAGAACATGCAAACACTCATCAAGAGGTCAGAAGAGCTACTGAGTTTGTGCAAGTTTGTGTAAGGTTTTGCTCTTCAGTTTCCAGG
The DNA here is from genome assembly GCF_964188355.1 of Buteo buteo. Lineage (NCBI taxonomy): Eukaryota > Metazoa > Chordata > Aves > Accipitriformes > Accipitridae > Buteo > Buteo buteo. The sequence goes on from NC_134188.1 coordinate 29,237,118, forward strand.
CTACTTGTTACTCCAACAACCCCTCCCTAGGGACCAGCTATTCTTCAAATTTCATTTTATGAATTCACTTTTAGTCACTGTCCTCCTTCTACCTGAGATGGAGGTGTTGGCTTGCCATTTAGGGTCATTTGCTGGGGTGGCAGATGCCCTGGGGGTGGCACAGGTGTAGTTTTTAACTTCTTTGTGTCCACTTTTGAAGGATGCTCTTCCTCTTCCTCATCTGAATCTTGCAAGCCATACTTGGAAAAGTGTGCCACCTGTGTAATGAGAAGGGCAAATAAGTCACACCTTGGAAGAGAGATTTCAGGCATCCATTTCTGAAAGGCCTGAACAATGAGCTGGCATTAACTGTCCACCTTACACAGCAGTTGTGACTCCTGGAACAAAATCAGCTTTTGCACAGACCAAGAACATCTGCATGCAGGTCTTCAGTCAAAGAAGTTTTGATTTTGATCAGTTTGGCGAGGACACTTTGCACTACAGCTGACAGACTTGAGAGAGTTTACAGAAGTTTAGCAAAGTTTTTGAATTGTTAGAATCTCCTGAGAACCTACTTCACACTACTTCCAATATTCTTGTAAGTGACTTTACAACTAGAACAAAAACATTACCTTAAACACCCAAGATCCGGTCTCTGGGCGGTATTCCTTGAATCGAGCGCCCTGCTTCCGAGATACAGACTCCAGTCTACCTTCATAATTCATCTCTGCCAGTCGTTCAGGGCTTTTTATCAGGCAACGAGATGTTTTATCTGTAGGCCAGACTCCATCTAAGGTAACTTCAGCTCGTCTGTTAAAGACAGACAGAAGCGTAAGAGACTACAAGGTTTTGAGGCAACGCTATTAAGGTACACATACAGGAGCTGAGAATTGAAAAGTGGGCTCCAACCAGCTTTTAAATCCAATTTCTGGTTCAGAAACTTGCAAGCATCTAATAACTGTATAATGCTGCAATCTGAATGCACACCTGACATTTCAATTTCTTGATAGCTGCCTGCAAACCCAGTAGGTTGTATTATAAAAAACATCCTTACTAGCCACTGTCCCCACACAGAACATACTTAAAAATTACCTATTCAAACCTTCACCAATAGGTGGTTTTCTTTCATCATCAGGGTAAACAATAACTTCTTTTCTACGGATATGTACAATGTCATCCAGATTTAAGTTAGTTAGATTTACTTCTCCTTCAAAGTAAATTGATCCATAACCTGCAAAACAAATCAAAACATCACAATTTGTCCATGAAAAATCTCATGGCAAAGAGCCTCTGTTCCTGCTACACTCCTCCTTTCCTCACCTTACCATCTAGCTCTGTCATGTCTCAAACAACTCCTCCTTCCCAGCATGACAATACCAAGGATTCATTATCAACTTTTTTATAGCCAATTCCTTTGCACAGAAAGCTTTTTGTTATCACTTGGCTATTCATATTGCCAACACAAATACTAAGCATACCCTCAGCTCTACAGCATATTGTGAAAAAGTGTTTTAAAAAATAGTATATACTATATTTTTTTTAATTTTTTTTTAAGTAAAAGCAGTGAAGAATACAATTTGGGCTGAAGGCTCAGTCAGCTCCAGTGTAGGTAGCAACTAAGATGGAAGCAACGACAATCAGGTTTGCATCAATGCTCCAGCAAGTTTGGATTTTACAACTTTTATGTTTAAGGACAGCAAGCATCTTAAAAGCTGCAGGTGCTTTTGTTCTTTTCATATTCAAGCTTCTCAAGTCATCTCATAACACAGGTTGTTAGCGCTACCAATCTGAAATATTACAAGCCTTTGATACAAGTTGTTCGCAATGCAAGGGCACTATTCATAATCATACTGAGGGCATGGAACTCAGATTCAGGTTCCATAGCTTTGAAATCCCTGGTTCAACTTTAAGCAACTAGAAGAGCTGTATGTGGCTCACCTTTGCGGCCTATGGTGAAGTCTGTCACAATACATTCATTTCTGTCATTGGTAAATCTAGCTAGCTCCTCCATGGACGGGATGGTGTAATAGCCAGCTCTTGTTAGAACAATTCCTACAACAGAAAATTCTTTGAGAACTGGGCTGGCAGCAAATTCCCAGCTTTAGCATTTCAAGAGTTTCATTCCATTTCTTTTGCAAGCCTGGACAACTGAAGGTCCCAAACAAACCAAGAATCAGTGCAACAAAGGCAAACAGAGGAATCAAAACACCTTAATTCCACAGCCTTCATAGCAAATTTAAGACAACTGCTGTGCCAGGTTCTTCCAGCCTAGCAACCTGACATCAGAGATCAATAGCAGATGCATAGGTAAAAAGAAAAATGCAAACACATACAGCAACGCTTGACAGAAACACTCCCCAAGCTTTGATAATCTGGGGGCTCAGGCACCTGCTGACCAAGATGTAGCATCTTTTACATTTAACAGTCTCCAATGCTTTTTCATCTACTGATTTGAGTAGTGATCTTTGAAATCCATTAGGGTTTCTGTAGATGCTTCTTTTGAACATGTCACCTGCTAATTTAATCAGAAGCCACATATTACCTGAAAAGATCTTTTCCTCTTCACCTTCTCCAGATCACTCATGAGTTAAAAAGAAAAACCTAACACATGCCCTTACCTCTTCACCAGCTACAAAGTCTTAGCTAAGAGAAAGGTACTCAAGACCTCTCATAATATTTTCACACTTCTCTTTTTCAGTTTTACTAAACCCTGAGACCAGAATTGAGAGTACTGAAAACACACACACAATGGGTCTAGAGAGACACAACCATGTTCTGTGGTCCATTCCTTTCCTGGCAAACTCTACAATGCAGTTTGCATGTTGATAACCCCCCCAAACATTAGATTTCTAACTCTAAGATACTGCTCCTGAACGATAGTCAACTCAGCCTACTACTGCAGAACAATTATAGATTGGGTCCTCCTCCTCCCTCTCACACATCTCACTACCTCAATCTAATATAAAATTGGGTGATGAAATTTAATTGCTCATTGACTCATAAAAAAATTTCTGCACTAGGTAAGAGACTGAAAAGCAAGATTTGTATTCTGAAAAAAAGAGGAGGGAAAGGAAAAGGAAAAGCTGAGGGTCTAAAACAGCAAAAGAGAACTTCCATGAAGCATGCATGAAGCGCTGTCAGGAACTACACATCTACTGCCCCCCTCCCCCCCAATCTAACCTGCAGGATGCAGATGATGCACTGTTTCAGGCTCCTCTTCACGCTCATCCTGAAGGGAGTCATCATGAAATGAGGCATCTTCACTGCTGCCTTCCAGACCATTTCGTAAGGCCACCCGCATATTCAGAGCTACAATAGTATCATCCACACTGTTCTGGTGTTTGTGCACAGTGTTCTCTGGGGTCTGTGGGATGGGCTTGGCAATGGGGTTAGTATAAAACCTAGTCACTTCATGATGATCCTCCTCCTCCTCTCGCTCACCATCTTGTCTGTGGTTTTCATCAGGAGGTACTGACAAAAAGAACCTGAAGAAATGAAGAATAAAGTTGAATTATTTAGTTCTAAGGGACTTATGTCAATGTTACAATTCTGGTGTATTTTCATATAAAAATGACAGGGTAAGCGGACTGATGGAAGCCATTATTCCCCTTCGCTCTGCACTTGTTAGACCACCTCTGACATTCTGCATCTAATCTGAGGCTCCCCCTACAAGAAAGATAATGATAAGACCAGGGGAGGGGTACCAAAGCACATGCCCTGTGAGGAGAGCTTGAGGGAAATGCAGTTGCTCAGTCTGGAGAAAAGGCTTACAGGAGGGTGCAATAGCAGCCTTCCAACACTGAAGACAAAAGTTAGACTCTTCAGATATGCATGGCAGACAGATGAGAAACAACAGTCAAATTAAAACAGGGAAATCCATGAGGACAGTCAAGCGTTGGAACAGGGACCCAGAGAGGCTGCAAAATCTCTATCCACAGAGGTTTGAGAGACCCAACTGGACAAGGTCTGCAATGACCACGTCTGAATTCAGTGTTGAGACTGCTTGTGCAACAGACCCCTCCCAAGGTCACTTCCAACTGAATGATTCAATAATTCATGAAGCAGGCTGCTGTGGACTTTTGTGCCCAAACTACACACAGTTTTAGAACGGGATGATTAAGTCTTGCAGGCACCATGATCAAAATCGAGAACATTGTTGTGACAGTCACTCCAAAACACCAGCTTCAGAGAGCTGCCTGCTGCACCTGGCTACTGGCAACACAGCTAACAAATGCCTCTGCCCCATTATGAACTGCTCAGGTCAGGACTTAGGTGATCAGAAACAAGGTTCCCCATTCCCATAATCAGTTCATACTTCTAGTAGCTTTAAATAAAATCAAAAAGTTGAGCTGCTCAAGAATTTTTCCAGCCTCTGATTAAAAAAAATAATAATAAAAAAATAATAAAAAAAAGAGTTAATCTGAAATAGAGCCACAGATTTTTTTTGAGGTATTCAGGCATCTGGGGGGAAGAGAGGGCCTTAGAGACTCCTCTTTTTAATATGTAGAAAATACATTACTATTATGCGACATTTGGATCAGTGGAGCTTCCTTGCAATTCCCACATTACTGAGAAGAACTAAGCAGAAGTTCTTCTAACCTCAGTGTCAGGTTTATCACCTTCCTCAAGAAATGGCCTAGTTTCTCACTACAGTGAATGCAGAGAGACATATCCAGAAAAGAAGTCATTCCTCTTTGAACCCCTCATTTTGGATGGAATGAATCGGTATGTGACCACACAGGAAAAATATACAGCTAGTTTAAGAGGAAATGAATCTCACAATAGGTCAACCTGCTTCCAATGAACAGCTAAGACGACATCCCTGAAAATAACTACCAATTATTCTATTAATAATAATTTAGAGACAGGCATAACCAGTTTGCATTCCTCTTAAGTATAAACACCTGCATGATGAATCAACATACCGATCTCCATTCTCTGGATACTCCGATGGAGAAGCCAGGTCTTCATTTTCACGATTAACAGGCGAGAACAGATTGCTACTGTTGAGATTCTTCAAAACCAACTTTTTGATGCTCTTCCTAAACAAAGCACCAAAGAGAAATTTGGATATATCCGCTGCATAAATATATATTTTCATGCTTAATTCACGTGCTCCAGGGACCAGAAACCAGCTGTATAACACCTGTTCTCACGCTCAGGACATCTGAAATCTTCTGTAAGTGCACTGCAGTAGCTGAGATACTAAAACTCTTTTTGGAATTTCATTCAAGGCTTTGGTTTATGAGTAAACATAAAAAGCACAAGTCATTGAAAGCTTCAAAACCCAAGGTCAGTAAACCACAGTATTATCTGTTTTACAAAACAGTGCTTTTCCAGCAGAAGCACAGAACCCCACAGAGAAAGTCTGGCCTACAGATGCAGGTGATTCTTTACTACAGGGTCACTTTAGGAACAAATCAATGGCCAGACCAGGGTTCACTGCCTGCGGTCTGAAGATCACTGAACATCTATGCCAGTTACACTCAAAGCAGTCTAAGTATCCCTTTGTTCTGATCTTTTGTTCATTTGGTGTTTTTCAGTAAAACACTGAGTAATTCCATACTCTGCTCTCTCCCTGGAAAGTGAACAGATGGTTCAGGCTAAATTAAAGACAAACCAAGTTCACAAAAGTTACAAAATGTTTTTAAAAAGCCTATGCTCAAAAGTACTTCCAATGATTGATGCATCTTTCTCCAAAGGTTGTTTTTTGTTGTTTTTAACTAAAACCCCAAAACTTTCCAAAACCCTTTTCAATTTGAATGCCACTGGTGCTCTCAAAGACTGAAACCAAAAGCTTCAGTAGGGTAGATCCACAACATCATTATTAATTTCTCACAGAAACATCTGTGTATCTGAAATAGGACCAGTGCTAGGCTATGGAAATATCAGCAATCTGCCTTCATATTGAGTGCATTAGCAAACCTAATGACACTTCCACTTCTGAAGCAGAAAATATTATGCTGTACAAGCTTTCCTTGTAATATTCCTAATTGACTTTATACAAGCTTTGCTCCAACCATGGGATGACCTCATTTTACAGCTTATTTGACTTTAACAGTTTAAGCTGACCATTTTCATCTCCTCTACAGAAAACATTTCTATTCAAATTTTACACAAAACCTGTTATTGCTATTCATATTTGAACCAGGTCACAAAACAGTCATGGAATTCAGGATACTATACAGGAGTTTACTTAATCCGATCAGAAGATTCTTGCACCACCTACTCCCTGCAACATACACAAAAGAAAAACTAACTTTGGCATGAATGCACCATTGGACAGGGATGGCTCGTCATCATCAAGACCATCAAAGAGATGAGATTTAGCAGAGCCAGCTGACTGCAAAGCTTTTGGTCGCACTCTGGTCGCCGGACGCGGAGTCAGTTTGTAGTGGGTGGGTGTCGTTAAGGCCTTCTGAGCTGCTGGGTTAGTTGGTTTCAGCCTCTGAAACAAAAAGATGTAGAATTAGAATTTTCATACCACTTATTGTAAGGGTTTGTGGACAGTGAGAGTGCCTGCTTTGTTAAGGCTATCCAGTCAAGGACCTTTTAAATGTAAAGGAGATAATAAGTAAAGGGGGAAGCAATAAACAAAACCAGAGACACAAAGCTGGTGTACAACAGGTAACGGAAACAATGCCAAAGACCAAAAGTCTCCAGTCACTCACTGATGGGCTATTAAGAAACTACAGGCACAGCTTTGGAGAGGGCCAGCCTGGACCTCCCGTCCAGGCTGAGTGAATGTGGGGACAGCTACGGTCAGGCACGTGGGCACCCTGGGCCAGTGGCACCAGCAGCTGCAGCAAGAGGAAGCCCCAGGGGCTGGAGCAGAGGAAGGTCTCTGCTCCAGCCTCTGGGATGGGACCAGTGTGCATCCCAGGTGTAGCTACTGGGGATGACTAGGGTGAGTGAAGGTCTCAGCAACATCTACTGGAACAAGACCACAGCTCTCTGGCCCCTGTGCCTGGGTGACAGCTGCTGGCAGTAAGGGACCGGCAGAGCACCTGCATCATCCTCAAACCTCACGCGCGTGCGGATTTGCGTGTGTAATTCACTAGCAAGCTTCAAGTTGGACTTGCCCATAAGTAGGAGGCCCTGGGTCCTGGCAGGGACTATCGAAGAGGCAGAGGACTTGTGCTGGTATCAAGGGATCCGCGACCACAGGGTGCCCAGGAAATGAGCATGTGAGTGCGTGCATCTTATTGCAGCAAGCAACAAGCTGGACTAGCCTGCTCTTTGGAGCAGGTAATAGGGCTCAAGTTCTGGGCAGGGCTATCAGAAGGACAGAGGGACCATGCTAATGCTTGAGGGATCCACGAATGTGTGGATGAGTCTAGAGAGTGTGACCACGTGTGCTTTCACTTGGGAACTTCAACTGTTATCAACCAGGGAGAAGGAAGGGGACGTGGCTGTATATGCTTATGTTTTACAGGAGTCCTGGTAGTGTTACACATGGGTGCTGCTGAAGGCAGTGCCTTGTCTGTGGCTGCGCAGCCAGCTGTGTCAGTGTACTCTGTGCGTGTGCGTCTGGGATACGTACTGAGCTTCACAACTGATTGTGCCTGCAAATGGGAAAGCAAGAGCCACATCCATCAGCCTGGGAAGGAGACCCCCTGGGTCTCTGGGCATACACTGCTGGGCTCCAGCAGTTGGGCAAGAGTAATCTCTAGCCCCTGGAATCCACCCATGGGCAGCACCCATTTAGAAACCTCCCTTAACACTTAAAAAGACTGAAAAGTATTTCTTTTGTTGTCTTTTAAAACAAACCAACAGGGTATGGTTTGTCAGAAACTGTCATAAAAGAAGTCATAAGCAAAGCTTAAGCTAAGCACTAAAAATATTCCAAGCATAGACAATTACCCATCTTTATTCTCAACTAGCAGCACTGAGCATAAGAAGAACTCCAAAGCCAAGGCTCTGATGTGCTCAAAAGCAGTAAACAAAGCCACAGTAAAAGCAGTTTGCATCCTGGAGAGCATAAAAAGCCACTGCACTGATATGAGTATACAGATGGCAACTTATTTGCTGCTCACTGCATACTTCAAGGAAGATAGTGAGCACAAAATATAAAGTCATTTCAAATCTTACCCAGAAAGCAAGTTAAATGTTTACGTGCACTTACCTCTTCTTTCTTCTTCGGGTCTGACATGGGGTTTCTGAAGAGTGGAGAATCTCCAAAGGGTGAGTAAGTCAAGCTATTGAGATGCTGCTGAAGGACGGCTTGCTGGGCAGCTGATGCATTTGGGTCTGTCAGTGCTATAAAAAGACAAATTTTTAGCATCTAAACAGTTTTACTAATAAAGCCAAGGTAGGTAGAAAAGACATCCTTTCAATCAGAGGATCCCCTCACAGGAATTCAAATTTCTATACAAACTTCAGCATTCCTTTCCCCTGCTCTTTAGTCACCATTTCTGCAGCAGTCTGATGGCAGAAATCAGATTCTGTTCCTCCATTAGAATTTGCAACCACATTCAACAAGTTCTTATCAGTGAAAAGCTGAGGGCATGGAAAGCTACGTATCAGTAGAATGAGCCTGGCCTGCCAAAACTTTTATCTAATATGTTTGACTTCTGAATCATCTTTTAAAAAGAAAACAAACAAACAACCAACCCTCCCCCCCCCGCAAAAAAAACCTGTGATGCAAAGTTTTGATATTCTTGCTACAGCAATCAAACTTACAGGTCTAGAGTCCTCTCTGCAACGAAGGCCTCAGTTTTATCTCTCCATCTTCTAGCATCTAATTTTAATTCCCATTAAAATACTCTAAGTGTTCACACTATGAAGTGTTTCGCGCAACCTAAAGCAGCTTAATTCTACTTCCAAGAAAACCAGATTGAACCTATGCCTGCCCAAAGAAGAACAAAATTGCTCTGAGAAACAAAGGCTTACTGTCAGACAAAGTCTACAAGGAAGTCAAGAGTAGAGTTTGAGACAACTGGTTCTTCCCAGATCAAAAGCTGGTTTAACTGAGCAGACCTAAACCAGCAAGACCCCTCTTTATGCTGCCCCACTGCAGGCATTGCCTAAAAAGCCAATACTTGAATCATCTGTAGAGTTACATCAACAGAGGGCCAAGCATAACAAATATAGAAGTATGATGGAAGCAAGACAAATGACTGCAACACACTGAAGAGAGTATTTCATCATGATGAGAATGTAGCTCCCCTCAACCACATTTTGCCTGTCGTAACTAGTATATGAAGTTACTTTGAGGGGTGTTCACAGGATCACAGACCAGCAAGGCTGGAGGTACATCTGAAGGTCATCTTTTTCATCAAATCATCATAGAATCACAAAATGGTTTGGGTTGGAAAGGACCTTGAAGATCATCTCATTCCAACCCCCCTGCCATGAGCAGGGACACCTTCCACTAGACCAGATTGCTCAAAGTCCCATCCAACCTGGCCTTGAACACTTCCAGTGATGGGGCATCCACAGCCTCTCTGGGTAACCTGTGCCAGTGCCTCACCACTCTCACAGTGAAGAACCTCCTTACACCTGATCTAAATCTGTCCTCTTTCAGTTTAAAGCCATTACCCCATGTCCTATCACTACACCCTTGTAAAAAGTCCCCTCTCCAGCTTTCTAGGTACTCTAGGTACTAGGTACTACTAAGGCCGCTATAAGGTGTCCCTGGAACCTTCTCTTCTCCAGGTTGAACAACCCCAGCTCCCTTAGCCTTTCCTCATAGCAGAGAAGCTCCAGCCTCTTTGTGGCCCTTGTGTCTCATGCTGGGCAGCCCAGCACTGGACACAGCACTCCAGGGGAGCCTCAGCAGTGCTGAGCACAGGGGAAGGATCACCTCCCTCCTCCTAATGCAATGCAGGACACCATTGGCCACCTTTGCCACGAGGGCACATTGCTGACTTGTGGTGAACTTGGTGTTCACCAGGACCACCCCCAGCCTTCTTTGCAAAGCTTCTTCCTAGCCAGGTGGCCCCCAGCCTGTACTGGTGCCTGGGGTTGTTCCTCTTTAGGGCCAGGCCTGTGCAATTCTCTTTGTTGAACTTCATGAGATTCCTGCCAGCCTCTTCCTCCAGCTCGCCAAGATCCATCAGGATGGCCGCACGACCCTCAGGCAAATCAGCCACCCCTACTCTTCCTTTTGTCACCTGTACACTTAACAGAAGTGCTCCTTGTTGCCTTTGACATCCCTGGGCAGATTCAGTTCCAGTTGGGCTTTGGCTTTCCTAAACCCATCCCCACACACTTGGACAATGTCTCTGTATTCTTCCCAGATTACCTGCCCCTGCTTCCACCTCCTGTATGCTTCCTTTTTGTGTTTGAGCTTTACTGGGAGCTCCTCATTCATCCACACAGGCCTTCTGTCATTTTGCCTGACTTCCTGCTCACTGGGATGGAAATTTCCTGAGCTTAGAGGAGGTGATCCCCAAATATCAACCAGCATTCTTGGGCCCATCTTCCCACATAGTGTCATGTGCCATGTGTGTGGTGTTGTTCCCCCACCCCAAGTTTAAAATAATTTTCCTGAAATGGCAGCCTCGGGGGGCTAGAGCATCAGTTATGTATGCCATTCATCTAAAGTGCTCAGATCTGCCAAGCAGGGTGAACGCTGCTGGAAGTGGTAGACATTTTAACTTACAAAATGGTAGCACAAGTGTCTGAATCTAAAGACCATTTATTTCACCAGTGGCACAGCATACCTGCTAAGTAAGTCCCTCTAGCTCTCCTACCTGGAATTACTGAAGAATTTAATGCTACATTTCCCCCCCTTTTTTTTTGTAAGCACCTACTGTTGCTGTGCCAAATTCAGCAATGGGAAATACGTTAGTAATCTCAAAGACAAAGTTCTAAAATAGCTGCAATTATTAGCAATGTTAAGCAACTTTGAATTACTTTAAAAAATATATAAATAATTAGCACAAAACAATGTTAGTAACATGGTCTCCACTGCTACCAAGAACAGAAATCGCCTCAGATGGATGCTCAAACATTTTTTCCCCCCTCCAAAGCATTTGGGTGGGATGTGCTCCTATGTTTAGGCATATCTGAAACAAGGGAGGAAGCAGCAATTAAACTCGGGTTAATGTACACTTACCGACAGCAGGCTGAGGGGCTCCAAAGCCCAGAGTAGCTGTTGATGTATTGAATCCTGGTGCTCCAAACGCTCCTGTTCCTAGAGTTCCACCAAGTTTAGGCTGGGTGTTTCCAAATAAAGAAGTCTGTCCTGCCCCAAGAGCTGTAGCAGGAGAGATGACTGTCATTTACTACAAGACTGTGACAAACTAATAAGCCAATTTATCCCACAACAAAGAATCAATTATTTATTAAACTGCAAGAAACATTCAACATGTCCACGAATGCTACAGACACTCAAGACTCATGCAATCAGACCAGAGGCTTCATACACAGAGGACACCACCAGTTTTCTGAGCCATTAGCCACCACTGTAAGCAATGCTGCCTACAATTTCTAAAAGGTTGCTTAGCACGGTGTTAGCAAGCTCTACTTGCTTCTGTTATGAGACAGATTCATGGCTTCAAGCTAAAATATCTACAGCCTTTACTGCATTGGAGTTAGCAAGTAATACCAATACTATATTATCACTGAAGTTTGAGGACTATGCTTAGGCTGACATGAAATAAGCTAGTAAACTGTTTACCTGTTCCAAACCCTGTTCCAAGTCCAGTTCCCAGAGTCCCAGTTGCAGGCTTATTTCCAAACAAACTATTTCCAGCAGTGTTGGCACCAAAACCTTCAAGAACAGAAGCAGTAGCTCGTTAATCTAACACTATTAGAGATTAAATTAAAACCATCGATTTAAATAAATAAGCATCACCGGCTCAAAGACAGCCCTGCCACAGTTAAGGTCAAATTTCACACACTGTTTCCAACAATGCAAGTTAAATTGACAAGCAGCAAGAAGGGACTTCAATGGTAAAAAAATGTATTTGAGTTATGAACATAATACTGAAAACATCAGTACAGAAAAATACTGGTTTGCCTTCTTAAGCTTTTCAATTTGTTACAAACTTTCAAAGTTTTACTGAAAGCCAGAATGGACATCATGATGTTGTATCTGGTAACAGAATAAAATGTATTAAGTTTCTTCAACTGCTTGGAAGGAAAAAATCCCATTTTATACTATTTATACCACACACGTACTTCTCTGATTCTTACTGACAAAGCAGGTCACAACTCAGATTCATACAAGCACACAGTTCAAAGACACATCTCTAATTCTAACTGAGTACAATCCAAATCTAACATTAGACAGATTAGTTCTTAAACTGAAGACTGTGAAACCATCCTATGGTTGGTTAGTATGCAAAGAAAGAATTAAACTAGAAAACTGCAGTCATGGACCAACATCAGAAACACCTTAGAACCAAACTCCATTTTTCCTATAAACTGTACCACTGCGAGCAATGCAGGCAAATTAAAAACATACTACAATCAGTATTGTTCACTACCAAACACTGTCAACGCACTAAGGTGGCTATGAAGCTCTTAGAGAACCATAGAACAAGGGACTTGGAAGCAACTTTCACAAATACCATGGTAACAGTTTGCCCAAGGCTGGTCACCACAATGAAACTGTGCTTGCTAAGGTGCTGCCCTGGCAGTCTGAGAGCTTGACAATTTCTTCCCTCTGTCTATTCCGGCCGGCTGCTATGGCAGGCTAATTGTATTTTAGACTTTATTGCTGATATTAAAATATTAAAATAAAAAAGGACAGATGTGAGGATCTAAAACCATTCCTGCTCACTTTCAGGAATACAGTTTTCTTGCTCTCAGATTCAGAAGGAAAAAAAAAACCCAAAACAGACTTCAACAGAAGTCCTGTGAAGGAAGACTTTTACTTAGACTACTGCTACACGTTTCTCCTGCTCAATCACACACTCATTCAATACCAGTTCTCTAACATTAGTGTCAGAGGCCAACATTAACACAAGATGCAGTTCTTCAGGACTTTGATTCTTCACGTCATGAAAGACAACAGCTACCAGTTAAACTGGAACTGACTGTTTCATTTTACCCTCACTCCACTGCAAGATCTCCTTATCCCTGCCATCAAGCCACAAGTATCACTGTTTTTACCCTATTTCCTTCAGCACTCCTTTGCAACTATAGTGTATTTACAGCCTCTTAACAAACCTCTGTGTTGTATGAATTCTTTGATTTGTTCAAGAGTTTTCAGCTACAGGTTACACCTTCTCTTAAGCGCTCATTGGAAGAATGGTACTTTTACTTAAGTATCTACCTTCTTGAGTCAGGGAGTACCACCAAGAGGAAAGATATAAAACAGCATCAAAGATGTTTCCCTGCAGCAACATGCATCAGAAGCATGGCTTACCTGAGAATTTTAACATTCATTATCATTTAGCATATGATATTCAGCAGCCAGGTGTGTGGTATACGCAGTATAGTTTTAAGTGATTGAAATCCCACTTTTTTTTATATGTACCAAAATTGGAAGTGTTTGTATTGGTTCCTAAAGTCAGGGTTGGTTTGTTACCAAAGAGCCCGCCGCCTGTGGTTGTACCAAACGAGGGAGCGCTGGTCGTGGTGGTTCCAAATCCAGCAGGCTTGTTACCAAACAGGGTCTGAAAGGAAGAAAACATGAATTTGGAAACCTGACAGACTGATATTAAAAGAATGGCATTAAGTGTTTCACTGTAGGCAAGAAAGCAGAACTAACACCAAGCACAACTGAGACCACACAACCCAGACTCCCAATAGTGGTATGTTATTGCAATCTATAGGCAGTGAGATGTTCAGACACTCTTGCTGTCTTCTATCAGTCAAGACATTATTTGTTAAAAAAATTGTTTCTGCAACACTAGTTCTATTACACATGCTTATACTGTATCCTTCAGTTTACACAAAACCATATGATTTTTGCATCTCAGGCATCTTAACTCTTAAGACAATGCAAGTTTCATGAGGTCAAAACCCAGGAACAGGACTCTAAGCCATCTGTTTTTATTTTCCTTTGTTTTTTTTATTGTTAAGGTACAGACATACCGAACCGCCAACACCAAATCCTGTGTTAGCTTGTCCAAAAAGACCAGTTCCGGTTCCAAATCCAGTACCAGCATTTGTATTGGCAGCTGTTCCAAAAAGGCCTCCAGGTTGTGAGGGCTGGGTTACCCCAAAGAGACCCTATAAACAGGAACTAGGTTAAGATACTGCTGCAATGCTTTTCGTAGTCTAGCACTGATGATAACAGAGCTAACACACAAAGTCAGTTAATAAAATGATGCTACAATACTACCATTTTTGCTGGGGGAAGAAGGTGGGTGAAAAGCATTTCAGAAGCTTTAGTCATTCTCAAAAAAATTAGTTACAAAAAGGAAATAAAAAAAAAAAATCAAAGAATTTATGCTCCAAGCTTAAAAGGATATCGGAATTTCTTCATCACTGAGTGAGGGAGATGGATAAGAAACATTTCACAGGGTGTTCTGGGAGAAGTCACAACATATTCAGAAAGAATATAGTATATTTGGAGCCAAATTCCCTAGCTATGCAACAAGTTACAGCTATGTAGCATACTTCTATCAAAAGAACTCATGACTGCTGGTCATTAGTTGCCAGAAAGTACAGAATTGTTAATGAATTCCCACAAAATGTTAATAATGGAATTATATTATCCACGTGAACATGATCAGAAATACTTGAATTGATAGAGAGAACAGACTGCTTCAAGAAGGGAATGGGAAAAGTTATTTGTTACAAGCTGTATTGCTGTCCAGTTATCATGAATGAAAAATTCTGACTGGCAAGAAGCTGCTAGCTCAGAGAGCAGCGTTCGAAGCTTTGCATCCTAGTTTTACGAAGCTGTACTACAATTTGAGGAAGATCTAAATCACTGTACTGCAGCCTCTTGCATCTAGCTGGAGTAGCTATACCACAACTTACACCTTTAAGGGTTCAAACAATTTGTCTTACCATTGTGTTCGTGTTCGGCTGTCCTAGAGTGGTATTGCCAAAAGAAAACCCAGTGTTCTGCGTTGTTGTGGCTTGACCAAATGGTTTGTTAAACAGACTTGTAGTTTGAGATTGCTGACCAAAAAGACCCCCTGTTGTTCCTGTTCCAAAACCAGTTGTACCTACGACATATAAACACATTGGTTAAAAACTCCTCAAGGATTTATCCAAACCCACTACCTTTCCACACCTGGCACATTCAAACAGGAGAAAAGATGCTTCAACTCAATGGAAAAGCAAAACACCCCGTGTCATCAACACAGCACAGCACCTGCGTTCAGATGGAAGTAGTTCATATTAGGTAGTCCATCAGGTTCTCCTTGTCCTAAAGTCAGTGTGAGCATAACACTGAGGAATTACCAGCCTGTTTACCTCGCAGATAGATCTGACCAAAAAGATACCAGCTTTTATATGATCAGTTTGTTCTTCACCGTACAAAGAAAATGGTACCATGAGCACCTGAAAAGGGCTCACTGGGCAAGAGGCAGGCAGCCAATGCCCTGCACAGCAGTTCTGTTCTACAACCCACACAATTACTACTACAGAAACTTCTACCTGAACTTCAAATATCGTCTCCCTTTTTCTCCTCAAAGGAAAAGGGCTGTTTACATGTGGTGAAAATGGTATATGCACAGACAAGAGCTCTTGCTCCTTCTCACAGCTGCCATTGCTATCTCTGCAGAACTAGGTGCTTTCTTTGGAGTTGACTCCACAAGAAATACACGAAGCCCAGCAAAGCTGTCAGGTTGGGCAGTCCCTGTATTTTAATGAACCATACCTTCGCAGGGTGGACAGGAATATGGCCACTTGTATGTTGATCTTTCTCAAGGATACCAGCTCAGATCAACCCCCACAGGCCTTAAACAAGCCCAGAGATTAAGGCCAGCAGTAACCATCACTAAGGACAGGCACAATTCTAACCCAAGACACTACAGCCTTTCTTACAGCAGATAATCGTTTCTGTTACTACAGACCGTAGGATTTTGATCTTCTGTTTATAGTCTTAATGCCACATATACAAATATCTACTTACTTTTAAGTTTGCAGCAGAAACTAGTAAAAATAGAATTTGTGTTTGAACTTTTCAGCACTATTTGCTTTATGCTAAGTTCAAAAAGGTCCACTAACCAGTTAGCCGAACTGACCTGCAACTACCAGACATACAAACGCTTATGTAAATTAGTTACTTCATACCTGGCTTTTACTTTTTGACCAAGGATGCCAAAAAGGATAGCGTGAAACCAGGGTGGCAGGACATGTAACAGGTCCACATCCTAACCCTGACCTACTGTGAAAAAAAGCTCCTGGCAAAGTCTAGTGAGGCTACTATAAATTAACTTGTCCATTTCCAGGGAATTTATGTTTGCTCATTAGCAGAAGTAAAATCTTGACTTCACCATCAACCAGCTGATGCCATCACCCTACTGATCATTAGCAGTTTCCTGGTGGTTTTACTTCAAATTGTTTTACTCGCTCATGTGAACTAGCTGACTAGCCAGATGCTCCAATGAACTGTCTTCCAGCAAAACTTGGGAGATGCAGAGGAAGTTTGCAATCCCTGAAGAGTAAGTAAATAGAGATTTCTATGGCAAAGAACCTGATAATTGAATGTTGATAATACAACTAGTAAAAGTCTGAGCTCACACCAATGTTTCCTCATCTTTTTTTCATTACAGAATTTTAAATAGCTTAACAGAATACTTGCGTATCCAGTCACAGCAATGACAGGGGACAGGCAGTACTCACTGGTTCCAAAAGCAGTTTTATTCTGTCCATATGAAAAGCCTGTGTTAGTAGTAGAAGAGCCAAAAAGTCCTGTAGCTGTACTTGATGTAGCAGTAGAAGACCCGAACAAGCCTGCAGCTGCTCCTGCTCCTACAGGATTTGATGGCCCCTTCCTATTTGCCTGGTAGTCTTCTAAACGAAGTTCCTAGTAAATGAAAACCCAGTTCTCTTTACACATTCTTTTTACACAGGGTGAGGTTAGAACAGTGTCATTAGCATGTTTACACAGCATTCAAACCTACACCAAGATGAGGGTATCAAGAAAAGCTGTAACACCTACATTTTTAAAAAGAAGGATGCCATAAACAATACCTAAACTTAGATTCATGTTTGGGCTTCAATTTTACTTCCCAGAGCTTTTTCAGATCTTTTGAGTAGAAGACCTGTTTTGAAGTATCAAATAAGTCAACTTAAACAGAAAGGCTTCAGGTTAAATCCCTGGGAACACCAGTTTGTATTAAAGAACTCTGAGTTCTGTCTGAGATTCTGCCATTATCTCAGCAGTGCAGGATTGCTCCCAACAGGATCTCTCACCCTCCTGGTATATGGTGAGATGGAATTTCAGCTCTTCAAAAACTGCAGCATTGAGCACTTAAAAACAAATGCATCGCCATATTAATTGCATTAAGTGTTTTACTTGATGATAGCTCTCTTCTGTGAGTGATGCAGATATTGAAGGTTGTACTCATATCAATGAGCATAGAAGATACTTACTACAGTCAAAAAAAGCTGTATTAAACCAACACTAACAACAGCCAAACAAGATAAGCATGTTTGAACACTCACTGACTAACCTCAAGAGATTTGCTTTCATATTCTTTCATAGCAGTAATACATTGGTGCTTGGTATTGATGTTAGTGCTAACTCCAGATTTCACCATAGTATCTGTACCGGTTGGTGGCTGCAAGAGAAGAGGTTAAGACATCAAATTTAAAATCCAGATAGACTTTTGTTAACACAGTTAGCACTCTCTCGGCAGATGCTGTTAAAACCTAACTTTAGCACAGGACCTGAAGCAGTGTATTACTGTTACCTGCACAGCTGTGGCCTCACCCAGTGATGAGGCATGTTTAGTGGCAATCAGTAGTGGAAATTACCCTAGTAACACTCAAAAAGCCTGCAGTGCAATTCCTTTTTTGGTTTCACTTTAGAAGTAGTTTACCTAAATTTGTGATACAAATCCTCTAGCTATGCATGGATTCCATTATCCCACCTTTTTTTTTTTTTAACTGCACTATGAAAATACACATCAACGGCACTCAGACTGCCCAAGTTATCATCACAGTTCTGTCTATGTCCCAAAATAACAAAGTCTCAGTCTGTTAAATCAGCTCAATCTAGAAATGAAGAGAGCTGAGATTTGCCTGAACAATTATTTGGGAAAAAGAATACCTCCTTCCAGCAGATATCAGTTACCCCATTTCCACGATGGCTTCTTTTCTGAGCCACCCGCTATTTTCAACTGCCACAGAACTTTCAAGGTGTTATTCAACCCTTTCTCAAAGGGAACTCACCCAGAAAACACAAGGGATCAGTCTTGACATTTCATTTTACATTTCCAAAGCCATGCTGACTTGTAAGAGAATTGAATTTATTTTGACCCATTCCAAGACATCTTTAACCCGTATTGCTGTTAGCATTTAGCATTGATCACCCAGCATTCTGTGGCACTTCCTACCTTCCTGAGAAGGCTCAATTTTAAGAGCTGCTTTACCTCTTCAGCTTTCACACAGCTGTAAACCTAGCAAGTCTAGATAGGGCATTACTCCACCGTGTTTGAGAAGTCTGTCAAATTCAGAATTAAAAAAATGCTATTTCTTTGGATTTAATTATACATCCTATTTCCACTGCAACAGTTCCATGAAAGGGGGTGTTTTCAAATAATTTCCAAACACTACATACTTCCATAAGAACTACTCATTTTTTTTCAGCTCAGTGACCAAGACAGTACTTTACCAAGTAACTACAAAATGTAATGCTTCCTACAGTCAACAGGCTTGATTAAGAAGGAAAAACAGAACTTACATTAAACTTAATAGTCGTGCCAGTTGGAGCAGCGGTAAAACTAGTTGGGCCAAAAAGAGAGCCAGATGTACTCCCAAAAGGATTGGAAGTAGTGTTAGTGGTTCCAAAGAGACCTCCACTGCTGGTACTAGTTCCAAAGTCTTAAAATAAATAAATAAATAAAAAGATCAGTACTAAAACAAACCTGAATTTTAAAACTTAAACCAAATATTTTATTCAAATTACAAAATAGTTTAGAAATGGAAGAAACTGCTAGAAATTTTTTTTTTACAGCAGAGCTGGAAAACCAATAGTCTGATAATGCAATGTTCTGCTGTAGAAGACTGCCTCTAACTCACTACCCCAGGAAACACTAAAATAACCACAGCAGCCAGTTTCATTCTAGTCCTGACAATGCTAAGAAAATTACATGTATAAAGGGAATCAATGAGGTTTCTTGTCTCTTCTCATAAGGGTCTGTAAGCAGTAGCTTCTGCTTTGGGGAATTACAGTAGAGTTTAAGAGGCATTTCAAGCATTCTAGTGCCAGAAGCAAAACCAACTATAACTGCTCTACAACAGCAGAATAAAAAGCTAAAATCAAGCAGCAACAAAAGATATTCAAGAATAGAAAATGCCAGCCAACCACCTTTTTCAACTTATTTCAAAACTCATGGCTAGAATCACAGCTACAGATTTTGTAGCCTATCAGGCTCACTCTTGGCTACTGTGGACCACAGTAATGTCACTATATCCTTCAGGAGAAAAAAAACACCAAAACCCTACATTAACACTTGTACCAGATCCACATGTACATCCAGCGTTCCATGCCCTTCAATCAAAGAAAATAAGCAATGCTCAAGGGAGATGCAGCAGTTTTACTCACTTCCAAACCCAGCTGGCTTATTCTGTGCAAAGGCATTATTTTGGGATGAGAAGAGGCCTCCACCAGTGCTGGTAGTTCCAAACAGGCTATTTGACGTCCCAGTTGATGTTCCAAACCCAAAGCCAGTGCTTGTGGAGGAGGTGGCTGGCTGATTAAATGTAGTTGAACCAAATAATCCTCCTGAAGACAGAAACAGACTATTAATCTTTTGCAATCACCAAGTGCTTGGGTTTTTCAGGGTGTTTTTTTGTTGTTGCTTTTCTTGATGGTTGCTTGGGTTTGTGTCCCCCCCCCCCCCCTTTAATAAAATCCTTCTTTCAAGGATTGCATTCCACTACAACCATAACACAACAATACCTGGTTTTGTCTGAGTACTCCCGAAGAGGCCTCCAGTATTATTGTTCGACCCAAAGGCTGATGTTCCAAACGCTCCTCCACTTGTAGTACCAAAGCCAGCATCTGAAAAACAACATTATAGCTCAGATGAAACCAAATTCTTAACGTGTGTACTAGAAACTAAATGCTGTCACTGCCTTTTTAACTTTCCAAAAGTAGTTTGTGCGCAACTACCTATACATCAGTGTGTGGGACATGTGAAGTGGTACAATTAATAATTCTACAGAGCTCTTGAAGCAAAAGGCTATAATATTTGAGTCAGCCACTTCTACAGAATGGAGAGACCCTCCTCTGCAAGACCTCTAACACTTCTATGATGCCTGGAAGTTGCTCTTCTTGTACCTTGGTTTAGGAGCAATATAAACATAATTATTATGTTTCCTTCCAAACAAACAGGGCATACGCACCAGTTTATGGTCTGCTTTAATGGCTAAAAACTCACTCGTGGTATTTACAACGTATATGTCCAGAAGACACTCCTCAGATTACATGCTTTTTCTTTCCAAGTCTTCCCAACATATTCCAGGTCTGATTGAAAGAATCTTCCCACCCACCCCATCAAGTCGGCCTTCATCTAAGCATTTGAGTTTCCACTCCTTTTATAAAAGGAATTTTCAACGCCTATACATGGAATCCCAGTATCTACCCAAATTAAAAGCTTGGTTAGTGGAGAAGCCTCGGGCTCCTGAACCTGATTCACTACAAAGCAAGCGAGCTGGACAACCCAGCAGCACTCCAATTCCATCACACAAAAAATCATGACCCCTGCCTGACCCTCTAGCTGCACCCCTAGGAAAAAATACGTTAAGTACTGAAAAGTTAGTTTGGACGCATTACTTACTTTGTCCAAAAGTTGAAGTTGTCCCAAAACCAGTGCTGCCTCCAAAAGGAGTTCCAAAGGATTTGTTAAACATTTTCAGGATGTATCAGGTTTTCCCCCTAAATCTGGAAAGAATTCAGCTTTTATTTAAAGCTTATCTTGAAAACTCATTTTTTCATGTACCTCATTGTTGATGTAAGCAATCTAATTTGAGTACTTAAGCCATAAAATGCATGACAGCATGTTAAGTCACACTAAGCAATTTAGAACACTGTCAGAACCTGGAAAGGGACAAGAACACTAATACTTTAGTGACATCACAAGTAAGCCGTCTTCCACCCTTAATTATGGCTAGATTTTCTGTACATCTTTCAGACTGGAAAAAAAAAAAATCTAATAAATTAAACGATTCCCCCTGACCTACGTGTTGTCAACAAAATCCTCTAGAACATCTAACCCTAACAGTACTTCCCACATCTGTTTCTACTATGTTTGAGCCACATCAGGCAACACAAAATCCTTTTTGCTTAGCCATCTCAACACCTGAAAGACCACCCCACGGGAATGCTTCTCTAAGAACACACACAGGGATTTGCACCATGCTACAGCTGTTTCTGTGACACTCCCAGGATTTTCCATGATTGATTTTCTGTTAAACCCTATTTGCCAACTACTTCAAACAAGACAAGTGGAAGTGCACCGCACAAGAATTACAGGAACACACCTCCCATCTTCTTCCCATTTATTGCTCATAGGGCTGCACTGGGATTTTCTCAACTTTCTAAAAGATGTTGTTTTAAAATACTTGTTCAGGGGAGTTTTACCCCATTTATGCAGGGGCTGATTTCACCTTTACAACACCGGTCATTTTATTTACAGATACATCTAGTAACACTGCCTCACTCCAATCTCTTCTCTGAGTACAAACACAATGTTACAGCTTTTCTCAACAAAGCCAACCAAGTTAAAACAAAATCATGACAGATCCTTAGCCATACTCCGGTCAGAGAAATCTGTAGTCTTTTTCTGTATTGGGGCTAACACCTGTTAGCTCCACATTGAAAATGCCAGTATTATCCAGAAAAAATCCATTGTTGGCAGCATTAGCTAATCCACAGCAGTGGAGAACTAGTAAGTTTAGAAAACTGTAAGACATGGCCCATACCAAGAATATTTACAAAGCAGTACTTACTATCACATTAGAATAGCACTGTTGTATGCAACGACATGCTAACCTTTAGCCTTTCGGCATTTTTTAAACTCCATTTAGGTTTTCCAGGAGGCTCAACATTCAGGATAGCAATAAACTCCTATCAAGTATTGTCCATTTGGTCGCCAACAATTTAAGTTAAACTCAAAATCCACACCTTTACCTCTGCCCGGGTTCGACAGCTTCTCTATAGCTCCCTAATTCCAACTCCTTTTACATCCTCCTAACCAAACGGAAGCACGCATGTACTCTGCATACTGCCGAGCACGGCCACTCCAGAGTGAAGTCACTAAATCTATCTGCCCATCCATGAAACCATTTGTTTTCCCAAAAACCCATACCACCTTCTGGGAACAGCCAAACCCAGATTTTGAGCAACCACAGCTACCCACTGTACCTCTGCAGCCATCCCAGCACTACTGGAGACTAAAACTATCAAGATCAAATCAGCATCCAACACTTACATTAGAGAGTAACGAAAAAGATGTTTTGTGTAATCTTCAACTATTCAGAACAGCAGTACATCACAATTTTGCGGTGTTAAGAGTCTTCCCACTCACACATGCAAGTCCTTACCGACTTCCTTATGCACATTAAGGTGCTTTAAATAAAATGATTCTGGTATAAGAAAGAAAAAGCCGATTTCACAAACTATCAGAGCACCCTAAGCCTAGAGCTGACTCCTGGAAGAGAGTGCTGCCTGCCACACAACAGGATCCTG
This sequence comes from Buteo buteo, assembly GCF_964188355.1. Taxonomy (NCBI): domain Eukaryota; kingdom Metazoa; phylum Chordata; class Aves; order Accipitriformes; family Accipitridae; genus Buteo; species Buteo buteo. The sequence continues at coordinate 29,259,874 of NC_134188.1, forward strand.
CTGTGGGATGTAGTGTTACCCTGCATCCCACAACACATCGCAACCCCCCCAACTTCTCTCTCCCCAGGGGCCTGCTCCCCAATGCCTGTGCCATGTACCCTCCCCAGCTGCACCTCCAACTCCTCCTCAAGCACCTTGCCTTTGCAGTGCCAAGGCTGCTTTTTGTTTTCCAGCAGAACCCAGCTTTGGATAGCAGGAAAAAAACTCAGAGCAATCTCCTGTTCGCTTCCTCAAAATCCAACCTTTGTGCTCCAGCACGACTGTATGTGGCTTCCAAGAACATCCACCCCCCACCTCCCAATACCCCGAACTTCACGATTTGGTCTGCCTTACACTACAGCACCCACTAGGATGCCTTAAAAAAATCCTACCTATTCTTTTTCACACTTGTGAGAGAAATTGTATCCTGACACGCAGTGCAAGTGCACTCCTTGAACTCTGCACACCCACCTCAGCTACATTCTTCTCTATTTCTATAGGCTGTTTTCAGTCATCTCACTTTGCCCCTAAGCAAGTCGCACTGAAGGCCAGGTACAAAGCGTCCACACAGTTTTCAGTGGTTGTTCAATCTTGTTTGCAATTCATAAAACCCCTCTTCTTTGACTGTCCCCCTTATTTATGGCACTGCTTTTTCAAAATCAGTACACTGAGAATTGTTAAATGCCAAATTCTATTTCAGAAGAAATCTGAAGCATCATTTTCTAAAACGCAAACAAGTTATTGAAAGATTTCACTCTCCCACAGGGTTTGGAACTTTGTTTTCCTTTGACAGCCACCCTTCCTTACCTACCGACCCTCAGCAGCTCAAGTTCAGCCAAAACAGAACTCGGGCTTTATGTGGTCACTGATGCCATGGACACATCAGGGCCCCTTTAACCCAGGACAGTAGTTGTGGGGCAACCACACGTGGACAACAGGCTCATATTGTGTTAATCAAACGTGCTCTGAATTGTCCCATGAAAACACACTCAAAGCCCCTGACTGCAGGAACACCAGCAGCCGCCCAGAAGTGAAGATGAGCTGGAGCCGGATTAATAAAAGTCAGGGTTTTTTTTACACAGCGGTCCTCTCCCACTTGCTGGACACCATCCCCAGCTGAAGAGGAGCTATCCCCTCACTCCTGAGGAAAAGGACTCTAACTACAGTTTTACAGTAACATTACATAAACCCCCAACCGCATCCAAAGACGCTCGATTAGTTCATTAACCCAACTTTAAATAACTCTCCCGGTACCAAGCTAGCGTTTACATCCCCAGACGCCCACCGCAGCTAAGACCCTGGAGACAGGCCCGCCGTTACCCCCCGATTCCATCGTACACACCACGCCGCTTCACCTGTGCTTCCCCTTCACCGTACCCCCAGCGCTACCGGCTCCCATACCGCCATCAACCCAGCCCACACCGGGCTCCCCGGCCCTCACCGTAATCACCCCAGCCAGACCCCGTAACGGGAAACCGAAACAGCCGAAAGCATCCCAAACACGGGGGAGGGGGGGGAAGCTCCCCACGCACCGGCGGGGACCCCCGCAAGAGGAGCAGGCGGACCGAGGCCCAGCCCCCCCCCCGCTAAACCTCCCTCTCTCTCCGGGCCTCTCCGAGCGGGCCGTCCCCCTCCCCTCTCCTCCCGTCCAGCCAAACACACGGGCCCCGCGGCCCCAGGTCGGCCCAGTTTCCCGGAACGGCGCTACGGAACAAAGGCCGCGAGGCGCCCCGCCGGTCGTTGCACCGCCCCGGCAGGCAGGAAAGGTGAGCCCTCCTTCCCCCCCACCCTCGGTGCTCACCGCCGGCGCTCAGGGGAGGGGAAGGCAGGGAGCCCGGGCCGGGCCGGGCCTCGCCTCACCGCGCCGCTCCTGTCGCGGTGCCGCCGCCGCCGCCGCCGCCGCCGCCTCACGGGGGGAGGGAAGCTGCGTCACAGCCCGCTCCGCGCGCCTCCCAGCAGCCCCCGCGCTACAGCCGCCGCCCGCCCCATTGGCTAGCCCCGCCCCCGCGCGCCAGCCGTCCATTGGCCGCCGCCCTTTGAAAGCGAGGCAGCTTCCCCCTCCCCTCCACCCCCTTCCCTCGGGGAACGGGGAGCGTTTCTCACGGATTGGGTGAAGGAGAGCCTTACGTCCGCCGCGCCCTGAGCGCCGATTGGTCTGGCGCGGCAGAGGGGGCGGAACCGATGCTGCGGAAGGGTCCAGAACGCCGTACCGCAAGCATAGCCCAACATCCGGGTCGTTGAGGGCGGGAATTCTCCACACCGGTCCAATCCGAGAGAGCCCGGGCGCTTGCCTACAGCGGCGCAGAGGGCGGGTCCTGGAGCCTTAAAGGGGCCGTGAACGGGTGAAGGCGATGGGCTGGTTTGGTCGGTGGGGGGCGTCCGTGAGGGGTGGGGGGGCTTGGCCGCAGTGGCAGGAAGGGGCGGGCGGCAGGAGGAGGAGGAGGAGGAAGAAGAAGAAGAAGAAGGGGAAGAAGGGGAGGAGGCGTGGTGGCGGTGCCCGAGCCCGACCGGGGCATGGAGCTGTGCGGAGGGGGCTGAGCGGTGCGGGGCTGGTGGGGGGCGGTGGTGGGGGTCTGAGGGAGCGGTTGGGGTGCCCGGGCGGGGTGTGTGTCACTCACAGCACTGTGAGCTCTTGGGGGTCTCGGGGGGGGGAGGGAGTTACCCGGTGGGAGGGGTCTCTGGGGGATGTGGGGTACCGGGGGGGGGGGGTCATAGCACTGTGGGGTCCCTGGGGATGTCCCGGGGGGGGGGGTGTTCGGGGAGGGTCTCCGGGGGAGTGTGGGGTGCCGGAGAGGGTCTCTAGGGGCTGGGGTGTGCCGGGGGGGGGTGTCTCTACGGGGTGGGGGGTGCCGGGCAGGCTCGGGGCTGTTCAGTGTGTGACACAAAAGATTTGCTTTTTTATTTGCCCCCTTTGGGCAAAGAGAGGGGTGGGGGGGCTAAGCGGGGTCTCCCTTTTTGGGGATAGCAGGGTCATCGTGTGTCGTCGTCCCCGTGTCCCCCCCCGCCCCCCCAGCGAGGCTGTCCCCCACGGACACCCCCCTGCCTCGGACATCCCCATGACACGCTGTGCGGTGTGTGTGTGTGTGTGTCCCTCAAGGGGGGTGCAGGCTGCGAGGGTCCCCATCCCCCCAACCTGGGCCTTGCTCTGCAGGAAGCACGGCTGCCTCTGACAGCTCTGCCCTTCAGGGGTGTCCCCTCGGGGTGGGGGTCGCTGCTGGGGGGGGCATCCCGGAGAGGTGAGCCTGGGCTGGCCATGGGATCCCGTTCCCCCCGGTCCGGCTTGCTGCAGTCCTGACCCTAAAGGGCTCCAGCAGAGCCACAGTAGAGCTTCCCTTTTGCTTTGCTTTTATCCTGCAAATAAATCCGCTCCCCCCAACTCGCAGCAGCCTGTAAAGCAGCGGCAGAGCCCAGGCGAGGGGGCTGAGCTGTGTTTTCCATAGCCCTTGGCTGCTGAGGTGGGCGCAGCGCTGGCAGGGATGGTCCCTGGTGCTGGGGGGGGGCTTATGGTGCTGGAGGAGGGGGGTGGGTGCGCTGCCTTGGGGCAGCTGCCCAGACTCCTGTCCTCGCTGGTAACTGGCTTCTGAGGGATTGTCTGTAAATCGGATTTGTTCTGGAGCCCACACGGTGTCTTGAGGAGAGGCAGGGATCCCAAACTGCTTGCTTGGAGCAGAATGTCGCAGCCCGTCGTTTGGGCTGCTCGGTGGCCCTTGTCCCCAGGCAGAGGGGAGCCTGCTGGGACAGGAGAGGTCGGGGCCCGCCGTGGAGGGAGGAGAGCTCGAAGGAAGACGCGTGTGGTGATCGGGACTGATTTAACGTGGCTCTGACCCCGTCAGTCTGAGGGCAGCTGGGCTGCGGCCAAGGGTGCGTGGGAATGTTAAAGGATGAACAGCCGTGGCTGAGGGCAAGAGAGCAGGCAGCGAGTGTTGGGACTGAGCTGATGGAGAGCTCTGAGCCGGAGGCAGGCTGCCGGGCTTGATAAACTGCTTGACCCAGCTTGCCCGACCTGATGAGCCACGGCTTTATTGTTGTGCAAGGTGCAGGGCTTGCAAGATCCTGATCCTGCAGCCAGAGCCTTGCCTGTAAAGGTGCTGAGCGCTTGGCTGGAACGGTGCTGGATGTGGGGCCGCGGTGCAGTGGCAGCGGAGTGAGGACGGTGCCATGGGTGGTTGGGGACGTGGTGGAGGAGCTACAGCTCGTGGCAGCATCAGCAGGCAGCACCCAGTGCCCTCGCTATGTCAGCGCTGTCCTGTGCGGCAGCTCTGAGCTTAGCCCGGGAACGGTCTGGATAGATGTACCCCGCCGGAAAAAGCTCACGTGCCTTTCCAGCCAAATCGGTCTTGCTGTCTGCAGCACAGTGCGGGATGTCCCGCTGCCCGCACGTCCCGCTGCCCACTCCTTCCCGGCCACTGCTCTGTCCCTGCTCCCTGTTGTACATGAGTCTCGGGCTTCCTGCGTCTCCAGAACAGTGCTTTCGGCTGCCTGTCCTTGATGCCCGCCCTAGGGCTGTGCGGCTGTTAAACACGGGTGTGAGAGGCCATCTCTGCCAGCTGTATGTGTGCATCCCTGCCCAGGGCTGTTTGGGGCTGGACCTTGCAGGACTACAGAGAATCCCCATCAAACATTCACTTGTTTGTTTGTCTTCAGGTCCATCAAGATGTTACAGGTACCGCTGCCCCTGGATCGAGATGGGATCCTCTTCCGGCTCCGTTTTACCACGCTGGCCGTTGGGACTGTGTTTTGCCCACTCTTTGGTTTCCTTTTCTGTGTGATCTGGTCTCTGCTGTTCCATTTCCAGGAGACGACAGCAACCCATTGCGGGGTAAGCGACTCTCTTCAGCAGAATGTTCTCCAAGTTTGTGGCTGCTTGGCTGGGGCAGCTGGTAGGGTGGCAGGGGTCCTCTCTTCTTCCAGGCTTTCCCACCAAAAGTGTTACAGGATCTTGAACAAACTGCTTTATTTTAATGTACTTGTGATGCCTTGGGACTGCCAACTGAGGTTTCAGCTTTTTAAAAGCAACCTAGGGAAGTACAGACTGGTCAGGCTGATGTCTGTACTAGGCACGTTGGTGATGATTACGGTAAGGAATAAAACTAGTAAAGCTGCAGATAAATATACTGTCTTGTGGAAGAGTTAGCCCAGTTTTATTAAAAGGAATTGCTGCCCCTCATATCTGCTGGAGTTCTTCAGAGGAGTCACAAGCACATGCCTGGGGAGCTGGGGTTGAGAAGGACCGCCTGGATTTCCTAAAGGGATGAGATCGGATTCCTCCCCAGGGCTTTCAAGCAGCCACAGCACAAGCACGGATAAGCAGCTGGTTACAAGCTGAGAACAGGGCAGGAGTCATTCTCACACCAGCAGGAGATGACCCTAGGGCTTTATGGGGTCTGTGTTGTTCCTCATGCCCTTACGCAGTGGAGTGACACAGGCTGATGGCTATGCTGGGATCCTGGAGCAGGGAGGGTGAGGCAGGCTGCCGAGGGGGGTGGTGGAGCAACAAAACGCTAGGGTGGTTTGATTTGGAGAGATAAGTAATGTGCACGCCCAGCCTGTGGTTCTGTCCCCTCCTCGCTGCTCAGGTGTATGGGGCAGGGCAGCAAGGGCGGTGTCACGCAGCTCCTGTTCCTGGGGTGGTGAAGTGAGGGCTCTTCAGCTGTGCACAGGAAGAAACTCTGGGCTGAGAGTGGGGAGAGGCAAGACGGAGACCTCTGAGGTTGTGGCTGACCTGGAGGTGGCAGGCAGGGATCCACTGCTCGCCCTCTGCCAGTATGAGAAGTAGGGGATGTTGTATGGAGGTGGCAGGTTCTGCTTGAGGAACCAGCTCCTTCTTGGATGCCTTGAGAGTAGCTGATCTGGGGAACGCCTCTCTACAGGATGCTGGGGATGCACTGTTCTGTGTGGGCTTCAGGGGAGACTGAGCAGGATCATGGAAGAGTGGATTACCCGGTGCATAGAAATTGTGGCTGGCTTGGGAAGTCCCTGAACTGTGAAACTCTGGAGGTTGGGAGTTTATTCCGGGGCTGTATTGATGGTGTTCCTGCTTTTGTGTTCCTCCCTGAACATTGTCTTTGCCTGCTCTTGCTATCAGTTTTCTCTGTTAGAGTTGGCCTAACAAAACTGTGCACCCTTCTCTCCTCTCTTCCCAAACCTGGGGGCACAGAAGACATGGGGGACTGTGACTGAGTAAAGGGAAGGAATAAAAGTCAAAGGTATAAAGCTTAAGAAACCTGAGCGCAACCATGAGCAGGGCACCCCAGCACCTGGGGACTGTCCCGGCAGAGCTGAGGGCTGCGTGGTCCCGGGGGATGAACCAGGGTTGCTGCCACATTACGTTCCTCGGCTTTTGAAATAGCATTAAACTTATTTAGGGAAAAAAACCCCAAACCCCTAGTTTTAGAGTCTTGGAGGGCTATAAATACAACAATATGACACACTCCTGACGCCTCTCCCCATGAGCCGCTGTTTCTCTTCCAGGTCCCTAACTACCTCCCCTCCATCAGCGCCGCTATCGGAGGCGAGACTCCCCAGCGTTACGTCTGGCGCCTCTGCATCGGCCTCCACTCGGCTCCCCGCTTCCTGGTGGCAGTCGCTTACTGGAACCACTACCAGAGCTGCCACTGCTCGCACCCTCGCTACCTGCGCTTGTGCCACTTCAACCTGCTGCTCAACCTGCTTGAAAACTTCTCCCTCCTTATTCTGACGTACGTGTCCTCATCTGAAAACTATGGTAGGTGTCTCCTCCCATGCTCTGTGCTGACCGTTGTGCTGGTGGTCTAGCTCATGGCTGCCGAGGCTTTGCAGAGTTCTGCTTCATGCCAGTGTTTTGGAAGTATTCAGTTTGGAGGGGAAAAAACTTAAAAAAAAAAATTCTATTTAAATTAGTATTTATAGAGCAAAGTTATGTGCAAATAGCCGTGTTCTTCCCAAAATTCTTGGTTGCTGATAACTGGCTGAAACTGTAGGCTGCGTTTTTGTATCAAGCCTAGGATCAGACTTTAGTGCTTTGTTCCCACTTGTGTGCCAAGGCCACGCTTAATGTGTCTCACCTCAGCTGAGCAAAGGCAGGTTAGTGCTCGTCCCTGCTATCCGCTGTGTCTCCACTGCTGAGCTTTGGCTTTGGCTCTGAGCTGGCTTCAAGCCCACGCTCTGTTCCAGCTGCATTTTAAATACCGTCCCACAAAACTGTCTGGGTAGAATTTCTTGTGTTGACCTGAAAACAAAATCAGAATTTTTTAGGTTAAATCAGTGTGTGCAGAATACAATCACTGTAGGCTGGGAAATGCCCTTCTCCCACATGGTCTCATCTGAAATGAATTTAAGTGCCAGTGATGATATCCAGACACTGTTTAATCCTAAAATCTGGAGAAGGCACTGGGGATTGACTTGGCAGGACTCAAATCCACAAGCCAGCAAGGTGGTGCTGTTGCAGCGGAAACAAACCCAGTTCTGGGACTTCTCAGCAGGATTGTCGCGTGTTGGCTGTTCCTGCACACAGTTTGAGGGTGATGATGATGGATATTGTATCCGGCTGTGGGAACACACTGGAGGATGTAGTCACAAAGTCTCGCAAAGAGACGCCAGGCCAGAGCTCCAAGAGCAGAGGGTTTGGAGAGGTGCTGGTGAGGGGAGGTTGACAGAATAGAGTTTGTCTCCTCGCAGCAAGGGAGGTGAGACAGGGAGGTGGGAACGCAGCTGATACTGTACTGAGAGTATCTTCCTACTCACAATGGGTGAGGAAAACAAGCTCTCGAAAGGCAGATGTGGTGGGGATCAGGAAGCCTTGTAACTGCTTAAAGCAGCAAACTGGAAACAGACTATGGCCACCAGAGCCCTCCAAGAAGGCTGGGAACATTCCTGTGGGGTTGATGGGTCCAGCCCCAGTGCAGAGAACCAGGTGGATGGTGTCTGAGGCTCCCTCCAGCCCACTGCTGCCATCGGAGCAAGGTTTCACATTCAAAGCGCAGAGCAGAGCAGTGCAGGCGCTGTCCTGATTCTCTGTCAAAGCAGGTCTTTGGAGACATTGCATCTTGCCCGCCAAAACGACAGGCTATCCAGGAAAAACAGCTAACAAGTGCATGAGCCCCAACACCCTTCGGGCTGGTGAGACAGCTGACAGCTCTCTGCTCATGCTGCTTATTTTCCTACTCACAGATGCTTCTGTCTTTCACAGTGCAGTGGTTATTGCCTTTCTGGTCACCTGGTCATCGCTCGGGAGCCATGCCCAGAGCAGTCTGTGCTGGGGCCTGTCACAGGCACACTGGCTGACCGTCTGATGAAGCTTCCCCCGCTTTGGGTGCTCACTGGCTTCCACTGGGCCTTCACCAGTAAGGCTGCTGGCTTCAGGGCTGCGGTGTCATGAACGGAGTCCAAGGACCTCCCCAGCCTTTAGGGTGAGGATGGAGATCCGTCGTGGAGCCCAGTGACCTGGAATGGCTGGACATGAACCTCCAGCTGATGGAGGTCTGTGGTCTAGGGGATGTTCCTGTCCAGCTCACCTTCCTTGTCTCCTGCCGGCACTCCCCGTCCCCTACGGTGAGGCATCGCGTTGCCACCCTGCCTGCCTCTGCCAGTGTCTCCAGCTGCCCCCACCACAGCAGGGGATTGCAGACTGACCTGACGGCAAGGCTTCTCAAACGTGTCAGGGCTGGGAGCACACCCTAAGAAATTTAGATGCTCTTTTGGGGTTTGGATACCTCAGAGCACATCATCACCCGAATGGCTCTGCCTGCCTTGTGCAGAGCTTTGCGAGGAGGGGACTGAAATGTGGCAGAGTGGCTGGGCAAAAGCCGCACTGAGAGCTGAGGCTAACCCAGTTATCTCAGATCCTTATTACAGACTGATCTCAGGTTTGTGGGGAAAGTTTCAGACCTTAGCTGCCATGTTGAGATGAGAATGGGCTCAGGTTAATCGTCTCTGCAGGACACAGCTCATGTCTTCACCTCTAATAGCTGCCTTTACTATTGCTCCTCGTGTGGTTTCCCTTCCCCTGGAGTCGAGAGGGGAAGCAGGGAAGATCATTTCTTATGTTCAGGTGGTTGGGAATTCAGCCTATGGTTCAGTTCCTGGAGAAGAGGCTGGGAAACTCTTACGCAGAAACACTCATCTGAAAATAACTTACCTGAAGTTGCATGGGCTTTGTGTGTGGCTTTGGGGTTTCGTGGGCTGCTCTGGCTTAGTGTTTCTCCAGCTGCACTTCCAGCCTGACCCTAAATCTGGGCTAGTTCAGTGACACACGAGGCAGCCTTGGTGCTGGTGATGAGGCTGATGACAACTGTTAATTGGCAGTCAGATAATGCAGGAGGCCAGAAGGTGGCCCTTTCTAGATTGTGGACTGGCTCACTCTGCGACTCCCCCCCACCCCACCCCCGTGCCTCAGTTTCCCCATGCCTAGAACAATAGTCGTGATGCTGATCTGCTCTCAAGGGTGCCTGAGGTTTACAGCTGTGTGAAGTAATGGAGACTCTCAGACCGGGTGCCAGAGCACATAAGCACCCTCCTGGCACCTTTGGGATAAGTCTTCCTGCAGCTCGAATCCCCCTCCAGCCCCAGGCTTACAGGGGGCAGGGAGGCATGCACAAGCAGCTTTGTTATTAAATCCCCCTTCCCCTTCTCTGCGGGGGGTGCGGAGCCGTGCCTGTCTCCTGCAAAGACCCTGAGTCCCCGGACTGCTGCTCATGCTGGGGGCACAGCATCTGCTGGGTGCTGGGACTCCTAGCAGGACCACATCCTGCAGAAAGCAGTCTTTCACCCTCCCAAAGCCTGTCCCACGTTCCCCTTGTGCTCTTGGCTCAGATTTAACAGGAAACCTGTTGTCTTGTTGATTCAGCAATCCATGAAAATGCCTTCATCGTCTTTATCACGTCGGCTCTGGGCCACATGCTTCTGACGTGCATCCTCTGGAGAATGACTAAGAAACACACAGTAAGTCCCGAGGTACAGAACCTTTACTTTCTTCTCTCCGTGCAGTGCTGGGTGCTGGGGAGGGGGCTCTCGGCTGGCAGTGGAGGGCTTCAGCTGTCGCTCACTTGTGAAATAACCGTAACTGGGTGCTAAAGGAGTCAACACCAGCAGGTGAAACTGGGAAACATGGTCACCAAAATTCATGGTTTACCAGAACAAGGTGGGGAGGAATCTTTTAATTTCCTATTTTCTGGTTTTCACTTAGAGCTGACATTTGAAAACTGGCCCACTACTGTCCCCGTGGTTCAGGTTTGCTGACCCCTTCTCCTTGCCTGAGGATGCCTGTTTCTGAGCTGAAACTGGCTTCTCTGTGCTGGGGAACAGGGAACCTGCTGGTCCTGCAAGCTGGGAACAGCTGCCAGTTGTGGGCAGCAGATGTTGTGTTATCCCTTTCCTCCAGAAATCAGTGCACTGAGCAGGCTGGCTGTGGGTCTTCTCCTCTGCGAGGGGGCCGGTGGGCTCGGGGACTCGCTGGTTGTGCGGCAGGTCAGGCAGAGGATCCAGCCAGGGGCTTCTGGCTCCATTGCCTGGATGCAGCTTTGGTGCCGTGCTGGTTTGTGGCATGAGTGCTGGACCGTGGGCACCGGCAGAGCCGCAGGCAGGCAGGGCAGGACATTCAGCTTTGAAACTCCGTATGTGAAAGCTCCTTCTGCGCATGTGTGCCTCTTGTATGTTCAGCTTTGTCTGGGTCTCTGGGCTCCCTGGACCTCTCTGTCCTTTTCTCCTCAGTGATGTGTCTTGCTCAGCTGATCCCCAGTCCAACCCTCACGATCCCCAGTACTAAATGGGGAAGGGTCCCCAGGGCTCCATGGACTGCATTGCCTCAGGAAGGTGATCGCTTTGCAAAGCAGAGACCTTTAGGGGAAACTGTCGGAGCTGTGTGCCCTTATCCTGGGGTCAGGAAGCTGGCGAGGACTGGGAGCAAGTGTCTCTGAAGGGATTGTGTACAGGGATACAGGGCAGGATGGGTGCTGTCCTCAGGGTCTGCTCAGGTGAGCTGACTGCTTACGAAGCAGGGTGGGTGCTGTGTGTGGGATCTGCTCAGACACGCTGCCCATATATGAGCAGGATGAGCGCTGTGCGTGGGGTCTGCTCGGACAGTTACAGAGAGTGCCTTGCTAAGGTTCCTGCTCCATCACAGCTGTTTATCATCCCCTTCCGGCAATTCACCGAGCCCATCCCCTTGCTGGCTTATTTCAGAGACTTGGAAAAGAAGCTTCCAGCAGTTGTTTGGCTGCAAGATTCCCTATGAAAGGGACTTTTGGAGATCCTGGGGTTCCCCTCTTGCTGGGAAGTGGTCTGTTGTCTCTGGTGATGTGGGGATAACGGGAGCTCAGCAGTCACTCCTTGGTGGCTTTCCTGTGGAATCCTTTATTTCTTTCATCTTTTTTGGCTTGTCTTGTTTTTTGGCAAGAAATCCAAGCCCCTGCATCTCTTCCCCCAGCACTGCACCTCAGACAACATCTCCCCAAGCAGCAGTCACCCCTGGGGAGTGCCTGTCTGCAAGTGATGCACCTTTGCAGACTGTAGCATTGCAGCAAGCCCATGAGTTCTGGTTGCAGTGTGTTAGCAGCAGCGCTAGTCCTGCTGTCAGCTCATGGGAAGCAAAAAAGCAGGTGCTGGCTGTGAGCTGGGGATGGTGGCCATTCCCAGGGCTGAGCTCTGAGCCTGCATGCCCCAATGGTGATGGGTGCACGTTGCTGCGTGTAGCAGGGGCTGTGGGCAGAGAGCTCTGGTGTAATGCATCCCTGATCCGTCACAGCATCAGAGCCAGAGGATCGGATCAGGGAGGTGAGCAGCCTGCCTCTAAATGTCTGGCTTTTCTCTGCTGGTAATTCAGGTGGGTTTCTCCCAAGTTCGTGTTAGGGAACACCGTGAGCAAAGTCCCGCCGGCATTTTGACCCGGTGTGCCCTGCCGCCATCTGCCTGCAGGTCGCCCTTCTCTGCCAGGTCACCTGCTGGGGCTGGTTCATTACCTGCTCCCGAGGAGCTGAGGAAAGCAGGTGGGAGGTGCTGGCATGGCTGTCCAGAGCCCATCCTGTGTGTCTGCCTGTCCACAGCTGGTCCGTGAATCTGCTGCGGGATGGGGGCCTTGCTGGGGCTCTGCTGGGGGAGCAGCCCGCGCCCACAAAGCCTATGGGCTCGGTGTCACTGGATGCTGTCACCTGGGCTCTCGTGCACCCGCTGGGAGCAGCCTGTGCATCTGCTCTGGTGCTGCTGGGTGGCTTGTTTTGGGCACAGGGCAAGGGGCGCAGCAAACCTGTCCCCCGTCCTGCAGGACTCACTTGGGCTGGGGGCTGCTTACTCTCTCCCTGATGCTGCAGGGCTCAAGCTGTGCTGGAGCACTCCTGCATCCTGGTGTATGTGCCCAAGCCCAGCAAAGGAGCATTTGCCCCCTCTGAGGACGTGTCGACCGTGGCACATCCCTGGGTGGAAGTGCAGGGGGGCGCAGTGATGCCCTGGCTGAACGTGCCACCCCCCGGCACAGTGCCACCACCTGGCACAGCTTCCTCCTCCCATCTTGGAAAGGCCCTGCTGATGGAGGGGAGCTGCCTGCAGGGTTGCATGGTCCCCCCCCACGGAGAGAGGACCCCTTTGGGGCCAGCCCTGACCTGGAGCCAGGATTTGTCCCCCTTCCCGGGAGCGTGGCGTCCCCCGCACCGGCTCCCCGTGGGGCCACGTGTCGGCAGATGGAGCTGTCGCCCGGGGAGCGAGGGAGGCGGGCAAGTTCCTCCGGAAAGGAAAGCGCTGCGGGGTGGTGGCACGGCCGTCAGATTGGAAGTCTCTGGACGAAGCGGGCCAAGGGCTTGGCACGCCGCCGGGCACGTGGCCGCGGGTGGCATCCTTTGATAAGTGGGCGCTCGCCCTTATCGTCGCTCTGCAGATCTGCTTTGTCGCTCCATCGGTGTCCCATGATGTGCGAGTTGGGCTCCCGTTGTGAATCACTCCCACGGGACCACGGCTCCTCCAGGCCGCGCAGGGTCTCCCCGGGCTTATCCTGCTATTTGAGTTCCTCGAGCTCCATGCCAGCTTTTCAGGGCTGGTGGCAGCAGGGCTCAGCTACTGCAACACCAGCGGCTTGCTTGGCTCGGCAAGGGAGGGGCAGCAAGGCCGCGGCGAGCGCGGTGCTGCCGACGCCACATCCTCCTCGCCCCGAGCCGAGCGGCCGACGGGAACTGCCAGCCTCAGCAGGAGCAGGGAGAAGTTGGGCAGTTGCTGAGCTGGCCAGACCGGAGGCTTGCCGGGCTGTTTTAGGGCAGGGCGCAAGTGATCTCTTCTTGCGGGTCACGGCGTCTCGGGGCTGGGTTCTGGCTCCGTTCGTGTCGGTTGTGGGGGCTTTTTGTTCACCTTTGGTACCCCAGGCCCTGGAGCCGGTGGTGGCAGGAGGGGATGGGTGCGGGGGATGACTCTGGTCCCGTGGTGTCCCATCCTTCCCTCTTCAGCCAAGGGTACTGGAGCGGAGGAAACCACCGGAGGTCCCCAGGGGAGGTTCATGTTCTCCGGGGCCAAACCTGGGGACATCTCCAGGACAAACTCCATGTGAGGAGCTGGAAGGCTGGACCCAGCCTTCCTCTTGCTCCATCTGGAGGAGGGAGCAGGGGGTCTGTGCGCAGCCCTTCTCAGGCCCTGTGTCTTGCACTGCTTTTTAGCACTGTCGGAGGGGGAGAAGCTCCCCAGGTTTGCCGGAGTTTCTGTGCGTGAGTGACAGGAATTGGTCTTGCAAAAGCCTCGCATTCATTGGGGCTCGTGTTGCAACTGCCTTTCTGCAAGGGCAGGAAGGTGCTGAGGAACTTGTTTGTAATGGGGAAGTACAGATGGTTTCCAGTTGCAAGGTGGCAAATAGTGAGAGAAAGGAAAATAAAACTCTGCGGAAGGGAAGAAAAAGCAGGCTGAGAGGAGGAGGGGAAGGGGCAAAGCAGAGAAGAGAGCTCAGGGGAAAAAGGGAAACGGAGCCAGAGAGCCTCCAGCTGTGGACTAATCATAGCGGACTAGAGGTAGCGCATCCAGCCCTTGATGCTTGGCCGTGGCTGGCGTGGCATCGCCCTCCCTGGCTGGCATCTCTGCAGTCATTCTCTGCTCCTGGCCAGCTATGTGCCCTTTAAAACCCTCCTTCCACAGCTGGCTCTGCCACAGCAAAGATGATGAGCAGTGCAGCAGAGCAGAGCAGTTTCACTTCTTGTTTGCAAACATATTTCCCCCCTGCCCCAGCGGCTGGTGTCACTAGTGGCTGCGTTTTGGCCGGGAGACGCTCATGCACCCTCATGGTGGCCGCCGGGCCGGCTGCTTCAGGCCCATCACCGGAGCTGGGTCCCGCTGTGCCACTGGCACCAGGACTCTTCCCCGCAGCAGCCCAGGCTGCCATCAGCCTGTTCCGCGGGGCGTGCAGGCTGAGCCCGGACCCAGGCTGGCAGCTTCTGGAAAGCATCTCATGCAGCAAGTGTGAAGATAGAGGTGCTGCTCGGCTGCAAACCCTGGCTACGTGAGCATGGAGGGGCTGACCGGTGCCTGGCTGGCAGGTGCCCTGCTCGCTCTGCTGCCGCTCCTGTCCCGCTCGGCGCTGGTTAAGCCATTTCTGCTTGCGCTGCCTGAGCAGGACAGCTGAGCTGAGTTTCCAGCTGCTGCTGGAGCCGTGCAGAGGGTACCACAAAGGCGGTCGGTGAACACGTGTGGTTTCAGCCCAACTCCTCGGTAACACCATCGCCTAGCCGGCAGTCTAGTGACAGCAGCCCATGGGGGTGGTGGCGGTAGGTCACACAAGCCCTCTATAAATATCCCAGCACTGAGCCCTCAGTACTAGGGCAGTTTGTCTTCGGGTTCACCGCAGAGGAGCCAGAAATGCTCGAGGGGGAGCTGGGACCAGTGTGCAGCACAAAGCCTCGAGGGTGCTGCTTGTCCCCCAGGAAGGGACAGCTCCAGGAGCAGAGCCGGTGCTCGGGAGGTCCCAGGAGAGCGTAGCTGTTGCGCTTTGAATTAATGTCACTTTGCCATTGCATTCCCTGTCCCCATCAGCAACTGGGGTGTGAATTCTGCGGGGTCCATCGTCTTCCTCTCCAGAGGCAGTGGAAGAAGTAGGAGTCTCTGTGCCTCATTGCTGGTGTTTCCTACCTGCCTGCTCACAGCAGCCATCCTCCAGCCCTTGGAGCTGCGTTTGCAGGGCTGGGGGCTTCCCCGGGATGGGCAAAGGAGAAGGTGGATGCCTTCTGCAGGCTTGGAGCTGCATAGGGCAGTGTCCCGGGATGGGGCTGCAGGGCTAGCCCTGCTGGGCTGGGTTGGCGCAGCCGGTCTCCTCTCCTCTCCCCCATTGTCTGGCCTCTGGCTCCTGACTCACCTTCGTGTGCACGGGGAATGTGCCTCAGCTCAAAGCCTGCAAGCTGCTGGACTAAATATAATTTGTCTGTGGTTTTCTGGGCCAGACACACATCCAGCTACGGAGGGCTGGGTCAGAGCGAGGGGCTGCGTGAAACCAGAGTGGCTTGCAAGGAACACCGGGTGCCCCAGTCTGTCTTGGCAGGAGGAAGTTGCGAAGCCAGGGTTAGCAGCTGAGCGTTGCCAGCTGCAGCTGTGCCAGCCCAGCAGCCCCGGTAAGAGCCTGGGGAGAGCCTGAAACTGGCTGAGCTTGGAGCACCCCATCCATTGGTGGCCGATGCCTGCTGCCTCTGCCCCGGCGGCATCCCTCTGCCCCGGCGGCATCCCTCTGCCCCGGCGGCATCCCTCTGCCCCGGCTCTGCAGGGGAGCAGGTGCTGTACTGCAGCGCGCTGGGTTAAGCTTAGGGTCAGGTTTAGGCTTACGGTCAGGGTCAAGCTTGGGTTAGGGTCAGGGTTCTTCCCTCTAGGGGAAGGAGGGGTGCACTTCTCTCCCTCTGGGTTTGCCAGGCTGTAAAACCATCTTCACCACCTCAGTGTGTGTCCTGAGCATTTTGTGGTCACTCGTCCCGCGTCCTTGGGATTTTCTTATCCCTCTCTTGCATCGCAGGGAGCTGGAGTGTGGAGGCTTCAGCCTTCTGCCAGGCTGCTTAGAGCTGCCATCTCCCCTCCAGGGCACTAACCTGAGGGTCTCCTGCCCCTGTGCTGCCCCTTGTCCTGCTGCAGGACCCCGAGGGTGTCCCCATAGGAGCAGCCACCCCAGGCTCACACTGTTGGCACCCTGACCCTGCGCCTCTGGGGCCTCCTGGGTGGAGAGGTGCCCTCTCTGCTCATCCTCTGCTTCTCCCTGGAGGGCAAGTCCCTGGGCTGGGCCCAGCCTGACCAGGGATTATAGAGGTGAGTGGATAATTAGGTGTTAATCCCTAATGCCAGGGCACGTCCAGCTCAGCCCAGTGCCCCGGGGGATTACACCTGCTTGCCGCAGGGCTCGGGAGACGGCACATGTCGTGACAGACGCCCGTGATGCCGAATAGAGGTTTCTCAGCAGCCGCTGGCTTGAAACCTGGCACCGTTCGCTGCTCCTCAGGGAAGGTCCCTGCAGCAGCGTGGGCAGCCCGGGCAGGACAGCCGGATGCAATGGGAAGGAGCACGGGGACCGTGGGGGAGATGTGGGAGCCGGAGCGTTATCCCCTGCCCTGGTGCGGGAGGAGGCAGGAACCGGCATGCCCGCACCTCAGGCGGTGTGGCGAGAGCTTTGGTAGTTGCTGGTGCCCAATGGAGATGAGCTGCCTGTCTGCTCACCAGCGTGGACTGTGCCTGCCGCTCTGCTCGTGGCTCGGGCAGCGCTGGTTGCTGTCACCGCTTCCTGTGGCCCTGGCTTTGCTGGGGGTCCCCCACCTGTGGCCCCTCAGCCTTCGGCCGCCAGGAATCTGGGGGTGCCTTAAATCCACCGCAAGCAGCAGCCTCCTGCAAGGCGTGGATTCGGGGGCCGTGCAACGTGATGCGGTGAGGCGCTGCGTGGTGCAGCACGGCGCGGTTCGGGGCTGTACGG
The DNA here is from genome assembly GCF_964188355.1 of Buteo buteo. Taxonomy (NCBI): domain Eukaryota; kingdom Metazoa; phylum Chordata; class Aves; order Accipitriformes; family Accipitridae; genus Buteo; species Buteo buteo. Next base: position 29,276,726 of record NC_134188.1, read on the forward strand.
TGCCGCGCAGCGCACCACGCTGCAGTGCCGTATGATGCAGGGCCGCGTCCCAGGGTGCAGCCCCGTGCGATGCGGCGGTATGAGACGGCGCGGTGCCGCGCAGGGGAGCGCAGCGGGGAGCTGCCGCTCACCTCGCTACGACGAGCGGGACTCTGCCGCCGCTTCGTAGCACAACCGTTTCCGCTGCCGTGGGACCTGGATGAAAACAAGGCTGTTTTCTGACCCGCTTTTCCGGTGTGAAACTTTACATAACGCCTCAGCCCCGGCCGCTCATTGTTATTTAACTCCCGGGTTGGCACCGCCGCTCACCCCACCCCGCGCCCTCACGGCTGAGCACCGGCCGCCTCCTCTTCCCCGGTGGGCAGGTGGACAGGGGCTGCAGGCAGGGCTGCCCGCTCCTGCCCGCGGGAAGCCCTGCTCCGGAGAGTCCCGGGGTCCTCTGGGAGAGGGACCCTTGTCAGCCCCAGTGGGAAAGGACCTGCCTGGGCCCTGCGGGGCGGAGGCGGCATCTGCGTTGGCCCCACGTCCCCAGATGGCGAAGGCGACCGTGAGGCTGTGCTTCCTCTCTGGGTTTTCCTCCCTGCCGTGACCCGTTTGTGCTCGTAGGGTGGCTGGCTGAGCCTGCCGGCACGCTTTCCGGGGGGTAATGGAAAGTGTGATGGGGCAATTTAAATTTTCCTTATTCTCAGCAGTCCCTGAAAATGGAGTTTTTGTCTCACGTGAAACGTCAGACGAGGGGGAAATTCCCCACCCACCCAGAAATGGGAATAACAGCCCGTGTCTCGGCCGTCTGTGGCATCCGCGGTCCCCTTGTATGGGGCCAGCCCCCTTTTTTCCAGCCCCCCTGCCCCAGGGCTCCACGTGTTGGCCACCCTGTGCTGGGATGGAGATGCTGGGGTCTCCCCTGTGCCCTCCTTGGTGTCCGCCTGCGGTTTGGGGTTCCTCTGCCACGGGGGCTCCCTGCTCACCCCAGGGCTTTAGGTTTCTTTATCCGTGATGCTCAGCCTGATGGGAGAAAGAGGAAGGGGGCTGGAGCTGGTACCCACTGCAGCCCCATGGCTCCCCGAGGGGACCACTGCACCCGCAGCCTCCAGCTTCAGGGGGTGCTGGGCAGCCTGTGGACAGGACGGTGGGTTGGGGGAACCCATCGTAGGGGAGGGGGCTGGCCCCCTGGGCTGCCCCCTTTGCTGGGGGGGGGGCTGGACTCTGCTAGCACAGAAGGAGCAAGCCATGCGTTGCTGGGGGCGTGGGGGGCTGCTGGCAGCAGTCTTCTGCTCTGCTCCCACCTGTTGCGCTGTTGGAGGTGGTGCTGGGGGGCAGGATGGGGCCCCCCTGGTGCCACGGCGGCTTGTGCAACGTCTCCAGCATGGCGCCTGCCCCAGCTGCTGCCCCTTCATGTGGTTTCCTCCTCCCTGGTGCAGTTACGAGCAAGGGGGTGCAGCGCCGGCTGCCGCCGCCTGCACACGCCGGTGAATTCCCCGTGCCGGGGTGGTTGGGCAGCACTCGGGGGAGCCAGGGCCACCTGCAGCCGCCCTGTCCGCAGCCGGAGGATCTACCGTCTGGTAGAGCCGTTGGCCCATCTTCAGAGAGCTGCGAGGGCCCCGTGTGCCACGCGTATCCCAGCACCACCACGGGTGGCCGGGTGCTCCTGCCGCTGGGGTTGCCCACGTTCACCGGGGGCCGCGTGGCTTGTTGGTGTCAGACTGTGCCGGAGGCCCCCATCGCCCCTTACTTGGCTGCAGCAGCGAGTCCCCAGGGGAAGAGCCGGGTGGGATGTGTTGGCATACCGCAGCCCCCCACAGCAGCTTGCCCTCGGGGCTGCCGGGAGCCCGGGCAGCAGCTCGGTTTATCTCCGCGTAGCCGTGATCCCCCCGCATGCCCCCAGGTCGCAGCCCAGCCAAAGCAGCCGATGCGGCCCATGGTCCTTACCTGGATGGCTGTGCCCAAGGAGCCAGCGTGCAAGGGGCTCCTGGTACCTGCCCGTGTCCCCAGGGCTGCGGTGCGGCCAGGGCAGAGCTTCCCTGGGGATGAGGGTGGCTGCTCTGGCACCTCCAGCATCCGCAGGGGCAAGGGCTGAGCTGCTCGTGGCCTCTGCGGGTCCCTGCCGTGCCAGGAGAGAGGGATGGGGCAGGCACCGGGGACCTGCCGGGGCTGTGACCCGACTCTTGGCCTCTTCCAGGAGCGCAAGTCGTACAAGTGGAAGCAGCTGTTCTTCTTCTTCACCTTCATCACGTTTGCGTTTGCCGTGTGCGTCTACTTCCACCACAACTGGTACTGCAGCCCTGGAGGTAAGGGGGCTGGGGCAGGGGCAGGGCTGTGGTCCCCCCATGGGTCGGCTGTGTATGGGGAAGGGGCTGGGGTGACACCTTGCCTGCCAAATCCTGGACGGAGGCAAAGACAGCTCCCTCGCAAGGGACGGTGCCTGGTTGCCCTTCTCCTCCCACCTGGGTTCAAGCAGGGGATGAGCCCCCCGCTGCGTGCCCTGCTGCCCTGGAGGGGTGCCCTAGGGGATCCCCCAGCTCCCAGGGCAGATCTGGCTGCAGGTTCCCCTCACCTGCTGTGTTTCCTCTGGCAGTGTACACCATCTTCGCCTTCCTGGAGTACCTGGTTGTCCTCTCCAACATGGCCTTCCACATGACTGCCTTCTGGGACTTCGGCAACAAGGAGCTGGTGGTGAGCTCGCTGCTGGAGGACAAGCATTTCTAGCCGGCCTGGTGCCACAGCCGGCCGTGTGCTGGCCGTGATGCCAGTGCCAGATGGGGGCTGCTGATGCCCTGGGGGAGGCAGAGAACTTCTTCCCTCTCCTGCTGCCCCCAGAGCCGGGGCTGGAGCGTTTGCTGTGGAGCTGCTGCAAGGATCATCCCGGGGTCCCAGACCCCACAAGTGTCTGTGCATGGTCCCTGGCTGTGCCTGGAGCTCTCTTACAGGGGAGCTGGGGGCTCTTGCTGAGGACCCTCGAGGCCAGTACCCCCTACCCTAGCTCCCTGCTGCCTACCAGGATGGGCAGGAGGACAGAGGAGAGGGGCAGGTACCTGCTGACTGTTTCTTTGGAGGATGCTCTGGACAGAGCAGGATTCTGCTCCCAGCATCAGGGCATGGGGGCGAGTCTTGCCCTGCCCCTGCTTTGCCTGGGTGGTCTCATGGTTCCTCCTCCAGGCTGGGGGTCCTTGGCCAAGGTCCTCAAAAAGGGCTGGTGGCCTTTTTGGCCTCGAAGCTTAAGGCAGCCTCAGGAGAAGGAGCGCTTTCTGCCCCTGCATCTCTCTGGTTGCACTCCCAAAACGGAGCAGCCTGCAGCCTTGTCTTCTCAGAAAGCCTTTGCTGCAGGGCTGGGGCTGGGGCAGAGCCGGGCCCATGCTGCGGTGCTTGGGGCTGGGTCCGGGCTCTTCCCGAGCCTGGGGTGAGCACGGGAGCCGCGGCTGGGGGCTGGCCCTGGGCACTGCTCTCCCGTCCGGGGCTGGGGCAGGGTCCTGACTCATCCATGCCTGTGTCGCTGGGAGGGGAGCGTCTTCGAACGTACCAGCCTGTGCACAGACTGTACAGGAGAAAGGCACGAGGGTGTGAGTGCAGGGGTGCACAGGGCACAGCAGATGCTGAGAGCATCCACGCTCTCCTGCTCTGCCTTTCCCAGAAGCCCCCTCCAGCAAGCAAAGGGTGCTCGCAGGGATGCTGGGCTCTGGTTCAAGCCCAGTTTGGGGAGGAAGGGCGAGTGGACTGGTGCTGGAGGTCCTCGCTCTGACATCCGCACGGCTTCCCCTGTGCCGTAGGGCTTCAGCTGGGAACTGTTGGGGTCCAGCGGTGCTGCTGCTGCCCCGGGAGGAGGGTGCTGATGGTGACCCCCCATCTGCAGGCTCTGGCTGCCAGGGCACAGGGGGCTGACACGGCGGTGGTGCCGTCTGGGTGGGAGCTGGGATCTGGCAGCGTCCCCAGGCTCCTCTGCTTTTCCCCGTGCACAGCCGGGCTGGGCAGCACTGGTGGAAGGGGGCTGCTGCTGCTCTGGCTCACGGGGGCCATGGCCATGACCCAAGAGGGCTTGGCCGCATCCTGCACAGGGAGGGACCGGGAAGCCGGTGCTGTGCTTGGAGAGGTAGCACAGGGCTCGCTCCTAGAGGCTCTCTGGAAGAGGAATGGGCAGCGATTGCAGGCGGGGGAGAGGGCTGAGCCTGTCGGCACCAGGAGCCGTCTGGAATTTGGCGAGCTCTGTGCTTGCCAGGGCTCACCCTGCGCTACTCTTGGCCATGAAGGACCAACAGGGTTCCTGCAACCGCCCTTCACGTGCATGCAGCCACCACCAACGGTCCCCTGGGATGTCCCCGCGCTCTGTCCCTGCGCTCCTGGGGCTCGGGCAGAGCTTTCTCCAGCAGGAGCTGCGGCACTCTGGCCGGTGGCCCTGGCTGAGCCGGGGCCGGGCTGGCCTTCGAGCGGGTCCTGCCTTGTGCGTGTCCATCCGTGAGTGTCCCCACCGCACCGTGCCGGGTTCCATCCGTCTCCCCTGCCTGCATGCCTGTGGTGTGCTGCCCGCCGGCAGCGTCTGCGCCTTGATTTTGAGGTTGAAATAAAGCACTGAGTATTTTTGTGAGCTCTTGGCAAACTCTATGCCGCTACCGCGCAGCCCGGCCAGTGCACGGCCAGCGGGTCTCGACCCTTCCTGGGACCCCAGGTCAGGGTGGGGTCTGGGCTGGGGTGCAGGACACGGATCGCTGGGGTGTGGGACATGGATCCCAGGTGCTGGACGTGGACCCTGGGTGCTGGGCGAGGCCGGGAGCCGACCAGAGAGCCGGGCTGGAGGCACAGTGCTCCCGGGCTGAGTCCACCCCACAGCTGACAGCTCTGCTCCCCACCCAGCCCCGGGGGCCGCTGAGTTGGCTGCGGGGGCCAGCGGCCAGTGCAACCCCGGGGGAGCGGAGCCCGGGGCCGGGGGGGCTGGGGCGGACGCAGCTGGTGTACGGGACACGGTGCTGGGGCTGAGCAGGGGGCAGGGGGGCTGCCTCGGGCCTCGGTTTCCCTCTGCCCTGTGCTGGGGGCTGCTGCCGGGGCGGTGGGGCCGTGGCGGGGCCCTGACCTCATTGCAGCTGGGAGGAGAACAGCCATGAGCTCATCCCGCCGCTCCGGGGCCAGGGCAGGGCTGCATCCCCGCTGCCTCTCTTGGCATCCCACCCCGGGGTCCCCGCCTCGTCCCAGCACCCACTCCTCTGCCATATACCCCACCGGGGTGGCACCTCGCCCCCCGCGGGGGCTGCAGCCCCTGCCTGCCCCCTGCCACTCCTGAGGATGGGGGTCTGTGTTGGTTGCCCTGGCAGGAGACCTCCGGCCAGCTCCTGTCCCGGGCACAGGGACATCCCTGCTGTGGCACCCCGGGTGTACCGAGGGTGCCCCCGACAGTGCAGGGCATCCCGGCGAGGGAGGGGGGCCCCCAGCTCTACCCTGTGCAGCCCCACACCGTGGCACCCACGGCTCTGCCGTCCACCCTGCCCGTGGGAGCTTGTGGGGTGGCACAGCCCCTCGGGCGCCGGTGACCCCACCTGCAGCTCTGGCCCCAAAGGAGGGACCCCCCGCCCCCAGAACAGCCCCCTCTGGACAATAGTAGCGATGAAGGTCAGCTCTTGCTGCTGTGGTGGGAGCAGGATACAACCCTCACGGGACCATGCGGTGGGAGCAGGACATGGCCGTGGGGATCCCACACGGAGGGAGCGGGATTCGGTGCAGCCGGGACCTGCAAGCCCACCGGCGTGCGGCCCCCCGGGGACGAGCCGGGGCCGTGCCGGTGTGTGTCGCAGTTTCCCAGGCTGGGGGCCCGGGGGGGGGCCACGCTTTACGCCAGCCCGTGGGACGGGGACGGGGATGGGATGCGGCCGGAGCCACCCTGCCTCGCGGCACCGTCGCCCACGCCGGCTCCCTGGCTTCGGCCGGGAAATGGCAGCGGGGAACAAAGGCGGCTTGTGGCGGGTGCCGGGTCTCTGCCCTTCCTGCAGGAAGGACCCGGGGCCGGGCGAGGGGCCCAGGAGCGCGGCAGCGGGGGCCCTGCCGGGCCTCGCCGGATCCGGCCGCCGGCCAGCACGTGCCGGCGGCCCGCTGGGGCTGGCAAGCGGGTGGCGAGCGTGGCCGAGCCGCCGCCATCGTCAGCCTCGGCACTCGGCTGCGGGACCCGAGGTCCCCCGGGACACCCCAGCCCCCAGGCACGGGGACGAGGGGATCTGGCCTCTGCCTGCAGCTCCAGAGCGGGGCAGGACGGGGCAGAGCCGGAGCTGGGGGGGCCGGAGGGCTCCCAGGGAGAGAACCTCGCTCCTGCAGCCTCCTGCGCCCACCCCTGCCGTGTCCCCAGGCGCAGCCTCTGCGGCGTCCCCGTTCCTATCCCTTGCAATGTCCCCAAGCCCGCGTTCAGCGCCGGCCCCGAGTGGTCGTGGGGGTAGCCGGGGGTCGGGGCTGGCCGTGGCAGGGGCACCCCGAGCTTCCCCTGGCCAGAGAACCCCGGCAGGCAGCGGCATTGCTGTGAACGCCCTCGGCTTGGCCCTGGCAGGGCAAGGGGTCCCGGCCCAGCTTGGGGTGGGGGCACCCACGTCCCCCCCGGGGTGTCCCTGTGCTTGGGGAAGGCAGGCGCGCGCGGGAGAGCACAGGAGACGGGCAGCCTGGGCAGGTCTCTTTATTTCAGGAGAAGCAACTCGGGGAGCGGCTGGTTACAGGCGAGTCCCACTGCCCCGTGGAGCCCCGGCACCCCATGGCGCAGGAACGCTCTCCTCCGGCAGAGCCCATCGGCAGCTCCGACTCTGCTCTTGCCAGGGCTGGACTTCCCCGGTGCTGGCCCCGGAGAGCCGGCGATGCTGTGCCGGGCTGGGCTCACCCCAAACACCGGCCCAGGATACCCCCGGCACAGCCGCGGGGACCCCGCGGCAGGATGGGGCCATGCCAGTGCCGGGGCAGCGGGATGCTCGGAGGTGGCCGAGCGCCAGGGCTGGCACAGAGGGGCTGAGGGCCTCCCCTTGTGCCCCCCCCGCAGCCCCGCAGGTGCAGGGGATGGGGGTGGTGGGTCCCCATGGGGTGCTCAGGGCAGGAGGGAGGTTCGGCCACCCCGAGCATCCCCTTCTCAGGAAATGTTGGTCTGTGCTGGGACCAGAGAGGTGTCACCCAAAAGCGAACGCTGACAGCCAGGGCCGGGGTGGGGGTCCTGCAGGGCTGGGGGAGCCCCGCAGCCCCCCGGGGCAGACAGCCAGTTAGTGCAAACAAGGTCTATATTATTAAAGCTGGCGGCTTTGGGCTGGCGGCCTCGGTCCCGCCATCCCTGGGGGGGGCAGCGAGGCTCAGGGAGGCACCGGGGTGGGCAGGGGGTTTTGGTGGTGCCAGGCAGTGTCTTGGGGGGCAGCAGGGCAGGGGCAGGATCGTCTCTCGCTGGTCGCCAGCAGCCCCGTCACAAAAGGATGCAGGGCTTCTTGGGCTTGGCCGGGACAGGGTTGAGCACGGCCCTCACCGCCTCGGTGAAGACATCCTTGATGCCCTCCTGGTTGAGCGCCGAGCACTCCAGGTACTTGACGGCGCGGATCTGCTTGGAGAGGCTGATGCCTTGCTGGGTGGTGATGGGCGCCTGGTTCTGCTCTTTGAGCCGCTTCATGGTCTCAGGGTTGTTTCTCAGATCCTTCTTGGTGCCGACGAGGAGGATGGGCACGCTGGGGCAGTGGTGGCACACCTCCGGGTACCACTTGTGCTTGACGTTCTCGTAGGAGGGCGGGCTGGCGATGGAGAAGCAGATGATGAAGACGTTGGTCTGGGGGTAGGAAAGCGTCCGGAGGCGGTCGTACTCCTCCTGGCCGGCCGTGTCCCACAGGTTTAAGTTAATAGTCCTGCCATCCACCGTGTTCTGGGCGCTGTAGTTGTCGAAGACGGTGGGGATGTACTCCTTGGGGAAGGCATTGGTGGTGTAGCAGATGAGCAGGCAGGTCTTCCCCACCGCCCCGTCGCCCACCACCACGCACTTGATGCTCTGCATCCCCGCGGCTCGGCGTCCTTCGCGTCCCCCTTCAGCAGCCTGTGGGAAGGGGAGAGGGTCAGGGGAGGGGGACATGCTGGGGCTGGGGTCACCGTGGTCCCCCTGCTCGGATGCTGGAGGGTGCAGAGGGGCAGGTCACACTCGGTTCACCCTCCATCCCACAGTCCGGGTGAGCTTCCCGGCCAGGCGCATCCCCCCATGCAGCCCCCGCGGTCCGCAGCAGCCCAGAGACCCCCCGACGGGGAACCGCACCCCCTGATCCAGGACAAAAGCGTGTGCCACCACAGCTGGCATGCACGGGGACAGCATCGTCCCCAGTTCGGTGCTGCCAGGACAGCCAGGCTGCTGCGGCACCCCGTGCCATGCCACGCTGTGCTGTGCCATGCCACGCTGTGCCGTGCTTCCGTCCCGGTAGGAGATGGAGGGCAGCAGGGCACGCGGCCAGGGGCGGATCTGGGCTGTGGGAGTGCGTGGGCTGCTGCCGTGTGCCCCAGCCCTGGCGCCCGGTGCCACACACGCCAAGTGGTGCTGGCCCCGGGCTGGTGCCACGGCCAGGCTGGAGAGCGGCAGCCGCTGGCGTGGCCCCTCGGGGCTGACGTCTGCTCCGGCAGCTGTGTTTATCCCCGAGCCCAGCGCGTTTCCCTGTTTGCCTTCCTCAGGTTCCCTCTGCAATTGCCATTAAGGGCCGCATCCTGCTCCCCTTCCTGCGGCAGGCTGGAGCCGGGCGCTGCCGAGCCCAGCCCAGCCGAGGCACGGGGGCACCGCACGGTGCCGGGGCGAGAGGTTGCCCACCCGTGGGGCCGGGCTGAGGCCGGCATCCCCTTTCCCTGCCGGGATCCGGGATTTATCCCGTTGGGAGGGTTATCTCGGCCGGGGCAGCGGCTCACGTGCCGGCAGCGGAGGTGCCGGGGCGGAGGAGCCGGGGATGCCGCATCGGCCCAGAGCCCCGGGCTGGGGAGGGGGGACACGACCCTCTTCCCCAGAGCCCTCCGGGGCTGTGGGGCTCTGGGGAAGGGTGAAGGGGCGGTGGTCCCCCCCGAGCCGGACCCTTCCCCTTCCCCCTCGGATGGGGAAGTCGCTCTTCCTCTTCCCGCCCTGACACCCGGCTTCCTGCCTGCAGCGGGACCTGGTGCGACGTGACCCCCGCCCTGCCTGGCTCCCTGCCTGCACCGCTGCACCCCCGGGTACAGGCAGGACAAGCCGACGGGGGGGGGGGCGGCCGGAACGCCGCTGAAGCCGCTGCCTCAGTTTCCCCACTGCAAAAGTGCTTCCACGGCGGACAGTCACGGGGGGGGGATCCCTGTGTCTTCAGCTTGTGAACGGGGGGGGGCCACAGCACCGGGGCCATTGCAGGCAGCCCCCCTCTATCCCCCCCCCTCCACTGCAGGCAGCGCCTGCCCGCAGCAGGAAACCGGCCGGCCGCGCCGGGGCTGCTCGCGCAGCGTGGGATCCCGGGCGGGTCACAAATAAATACCCGGCCCCTTTGGCCTCGATTTTTCTCCCCGCTTTGGTCGCAAATGCAGCCTGGAGGGTTTTCTCACGCCAGGCCGTACCGGCCGGGGTCCCCCAGGGCCTGGGGGGGGCTCAGCGACGGTGCAGGCAGCAGGCAGAGGGGGAGGGAGCAGGATCAGGGCAATGGGTGCAGGAGCGGAGGGAGCAGGAGCAGGGAGATGGTGAGGACAGGAGCAGGGAGATGGGGACAGGAGCAGGGAGATGGTGGGGACAGGAGCAGGGAGGTGATGGGGACAGGAGCAGGGTGATGGGGACGGGGCAATGGGTACAGGATCAAGGGGAGCAGGAGCAGGACAGCGGGAGAAGGAACTGGATCAGGGCAACGGGAGCAGGAGCAGGGTGACGGGAGACCGAGCTCCCTCCGTGGCCACACTGGGCCATCTCCAAGGATGGGCAACCTCCACGGGGGCTGTATCTGCCACCCCGCTACCCCGTGCTGTCACCGTACAGCGCTGGGGAGGGAACCCCCGGGGGTCCCGCCTGCCCGTGGGGGGCTGCCCCGCTCAGGCTAAGCACTAACTGCCTGGGATGCCCAACACACCCTCATTTCTCATCAGGTGCTGCCGCCAGCTCCTCGCCCGCCATCCCCCCCAGCACCCCCAGTCCCTGCCTGGCTGCATCGCGCCCAAAACACCCCTGCACCAGTGCCCAGCCCTGGTCATCCTGCTCACCCCCAGCTGCCAGGGACTGGTGGGACTGGCAGGACCACGCAGACACAGTGGGGCCACGGGACATACGTGGCACCCGTGCCCCTCCGTCCCGCAGCCACCCTGGCTCTGTGCCCAGGGCTCCCGGCGCTGGGGGGGGTACCCCGGGGCAGCCCCCAGAGTGGGATGAAGCCACCCCCATTGCACCATGGCAGGGACCTGGCTGAGCTGGTTGGGACCTACCTGACCCAGTTTGGACCTATCATCTGACCTGGTTTCAACCTTTTTCCCCCCCATTGTCCGTCAGGCTTGGGGGCACAGGCACCCCGCTCATCCCACTTCCCCTCGGCCCCTCCAGGGCAGCTGGCAGCGCTGCAGCAGATTTTTTTTCCTTTTCTGATGAGATCGGGTTGAAGAAGAGATGGCAAAACCAAGAGTTTTCCTGGAAAGCCATTTTGGTTCACATTCTAGATTTAAATTCTCTTCTCAAGCTGAAGGCCAGCAGGCGCTGGGTTGCCAGGAGTTGGAGCCAGCCGCTCTCCAGCCGAAATAAACCCAAACTGGGTTTTGTTTTGTGAAAAAAAATATAAAATCCAACGTTATTTCTAACTGCCAGCCTTTGGTTTTCTTTGCAAAACCGTCCCCCCCACGGGGCCTTGGAGAGCAGCTGTGTCCCCATGGACCCCACGGGGCAGGGTGGGAGGTGCACCGAGCAGCACCGGGCTCAGCTGGGCGGGGGGAGCGTGCGGCGGGTTTAAAACCACCCAAACCCAGGGGTGTGGGAGCTGCAGTGGGCGGGTGCAGCGTCCCTGCTGCAGGGATGTCGCTGGGGGGGACCCAGCTGGGGGTGCAAGGTGGCGTGGGATGCAATAGATGGGGAGGGCAGGGGACAGCATCCCAGAGCAGGAGCCACCTCGAGGCATCGCGGCACCCGAGGGTGCCCCATGAGCCCCTAACGAGGCGTGCAGCCCCCAGCACCCCCAGGGCCCCGCTGTCCCCATGGCCCACGGGCACCCCAAGGTCCCCGTAGCTATTTGCATGCTGGGCAGTCATCCTGCAGCCCATGGTGGGGCTCGGTGGAGGGTCCCCGCTGTCCCCCAGGCTGGGGTCCCCCCACTGCCGGGACCAACTGGCTGGTGGTGTGACACCGGGGTATCCCCCCTGGGCTGGGGCCGGGGCAGCGGGTCCCAGCAAGGGTCACCCAGCTGAGGTGGGAGTAAGAGGGGTCCCGCAGGAGCCCTGGACCCCAGATCGGGGGGCATGGGGGCAGTTTACTGCCCTGAGAGGCTGCCGAGGGCACCCCAGGGAGTACTGGGGTCCTGGGGACGCCCCGTCGGCAGAGCGGCCGGAGGAGATGCAGCCAGAGCCGGTCGCTGTCTATAAATACCCGGAGGGGTGGGAAGAGCCGCCGGAACCCAAGGACAATGTCGGCAGCAGAACAGATGGGCAGGAGCCGGCCCCGGCGGGGGACGCGGGGAAGCCGCTGCGGCCAGAAGTGGGGTGCGAGGGGCGGCTGTCCCAGGGCACGGGGACGGAGCGGTGTCCCCTGCCTGCAGCTCCCCATCCCTCGCGGAGCCCCTGAGCACCAGCCACAGCCGCGGGACACGGCGTGTGCACTGGTCACGCCGAGCTCAAACCCTGCACCCCCAAACCGGCTGTGGGGCTGCGGGCACCCCGGGGTGAGCTGGCACCCAGCGGGCACGCATCCTCATCTCGGGAAAGGCCCGGGCTGAGTCAGCGGGGTTGCTAAGGAAGGGGACAGGGTGCAAGTGGAAATGCTCGTGCCCATGAGAGCATCACTGCTATGGGGAAACGGAGGAGAGGAGGAGCAGGGAGTGGGCAGCGGGCCACTTCTCCACGACCCAGGGCCCCTGGGGCTGTGAAGCCCCAGCGCGGCCCCAGGCTTGCCACCGGCAAGCAGCAAACGTGGGCGTAACGCGCTGCCTGTGGCGGGGTCGTGGCAGGATCCGGGTGTTCGCGCAGGACCGTTTTTGCTATCACCATCGCCAGCACCACGGGCACCACCGACTCCGGGTGCGGTGCCGCGGATGGTGGCAGGACGAGGGGACCCGCAGGCACGGCCGTGCTACCTGCATGCATGGGGCAAACTGCTCGCCGAGGAGGGGGCTCGGTGCGGATAAGAGCCCCTGCAGCAGCCAAAGCCCCAGCCCTCCCTCGGCTGCCCGGGGAGGATGAGGGGTGTTGCGGGGCCACCCGTGTCCCTGACCCGCAGCCACATGGGCTCTGACCCCCCTGGCCCTCCCTGCCCCCCCGCTGCAAGGTGACAGGAGGGGAGGTGGGAACCGTGACGAACGGGGGCCGGGACAGGGCTGGGGGTTGCACGGTGGCATCGCCGCGGTGCCGGGCAGGGGCCGGAGGTCGCCCGTGGTCCCCGCAGCATCCCAGAGCCATGGGACCCGAGGGTCCCGCAGCCCACGGCCACCGGACAGCCCGGCCACTGCCCTGCGGCACCTGGGGACACCGGGCGAACGCAGCGCCTGGTGTGCCCGCCCCAGAAATGCCGGGGCACGGGCAGCCTCGTGGGGCTGAGGGGCACAGCCCGAGTGGGGCACCGGAGGCGCCTGCCCCCTCCCAGCCCAACTCCCTGGCCCCGCAGGAGGGGAACTGGAGGAGGAAGAGGAAGGGTCAGCGGACTGAGGGGTCTGCACGGTGCCTGGCCCTGGGGCTCAGCACCCCTCACCCCAGCGGGACCCTGGCCACCCTCCACGTCGCTCGTCCGGGATTTGGGGTGCCGGGGAGAGGGCATGGGCGGGCAAGCAGGGCTGTGGGTGACGCACCACAACCTCTGCCCCCCCCATCGCCACCCCCCTGGATGGGAAAAGCGACTCATCTCTTCTTCAGCAGAAAAGGGAAGCAAAACCCGCTCGCCATCTCTCACAGCCAGGGCATCCCCCCCACTGGGTTTTTCCGCTGGGCGAGCGGAGCAGCCGCCCCTGCGGGCTCCCCTCCCGCTGCCGGCCTGGCCGTCCCCAGCCGCACGGCACCTAAACCTGACCAAAGCAAACCAAAGCGCGGCGCGCGGGCTGTGCGCCGTGCGCCCTGCACCCCACGCCACATGCACCACACACGGTGCACCCTGCACCCTGCACCACAAACCCTGCACGGCGTGTGCGCCGCGCACGACAGCTTCGCACACCGCGCAGCCCACGCTGCGCCCCACGCCGTGCACCTCGCACCCCACTCCCCACCACAGGCACCCCACACCGGGCATCCCGCGCGGTGCCGGCAGGGAGCAGAGGTTGCGGCCAGCACGTCGCTGCCCACGCTCACGGGCCGGGTGGTGTGTCCATCCAGGACAGACGGACAAGCCCCGGCCGACCCAGGGCTGGGGGTCAGCTGCCATGATCTCCGGGGTCGCTCCTGCTCTGCGGGGAGAGCAGCACAGCGCCGCCCCCCCGGCACTGCCACCGGCTCAGCAGGCAGAAAGAGGAAACTAATAAAATCTATAAATACCGAGCAGGGACCCCGTGGGGCCAAGTGTGCCGGCCCAGCACCGGCACCGGCGTGGGAGCGGGGCGGGGGCGGTTTCTGCCATGACTGCGGTGGGAACCCGGTGCTGGTGCGGCCGAGATGGGATCCCCGCCCTGTGGGACATGTCCTGAGGGGTGCTGTCACCGGCACCCCCCACTCTGCCCCGTGGCCCTGCTGTCACGGCTAAAATAACTTCCACGCTGAGTCGAAGGATTTTGGTTTTTCCTCATTTTCCAGCTGCAGGCTCGTCGTGACTAATTTCCTCATTTTATTTCCCTTCCAGGTCGGTGAGCTCCACCACCGCGTCCTGCTCTGCCCCTTGGCACCGTCACGGCTGCTCCCTACCCTCGGTCTCCCACTCGAGGCGCTGCCAAAGCCGGCACGAGCGGCCTCTGAGCTGGGGCCAGCGCTGGCCAGCAAACCCCTGCCCCAACCCAGCGCTGGGACGGGGCCAACCTTGGCCAGGGCTGCTCCCGGTCAGACACGGCCGCCTGCATGGGGAGGATCCTGGGATGGACGGAGGGATGGACAGAGGGATGGTGGGTGGATGGAGCCAGCCAGGCCAGGCCATGCTCCCTGGCCTCAGGGTGAGAAAACAGCTCACACTGTGGAGGCACGGTGCCCAGCACACCAGCACCGGACCAGTTTGGCCCCTCTCAACTCTACGGTCAAACCAAAGCCGCGGGTGCAGGATGCCCGACCCCTGCTCCCAGCCACGCAGGGCACACACCACACCTACAGCCGCTGGCCGGCACCACTGCTGCCATGAGGTGTGCCGGCCTCGGGTGCCTCCTGGCATCGCCAAAGACACCCCTGCACCCACGGATGCTCCCAGCTACTGGCACCCCACGGTCCCAGCACCAGCCCCGCTGCCCACCCCAGCCAAAAACACCCACCGCAGCTCAGCCCTGGCGGCAGGGCTGGACGACGTCCCCACGTGCCACTGCCGGCGCTTCGGCAGCTTCTTCTTCTGCCGAGGAGAGAGGAGTGAGCCCAGTGGGACCCCAACCCATGCGCCCACCCACAGAGCCATGGCCACACCGTGCCCCTCCCGGGGGGGGGATGTCTCCCCCAGGCACTCGGGGACCTATGGGTGCCCCCGCTCTGCGGCAAGCTGGCAGCGGGACGGCATCGAGAGGCGGCGCAAGCCAAATCGGGAGATGGTGTTCGACCAACGGCACAACGCATCCCACCACTGCCCCCCAGCACATCCCCCCACCAGGAGGGGAGGAGAAGGAAGGGGAGGAGAGGGGAGGGCAGAGCTCCCCGAAGCCTCACCAGAGGTGACCCCAAGCCCAGGCGGGTTTCACAAAAGGAGAGTCACGGGGCTGCGGCACGCTCACCGTCTGCCCGGCCGGGGGGGCCTGGGGTGGCCCAGCGACAAACACCCACCACAACCAGACACCCGCCCCGGGGCCAGCCCTGCCACACAGCGGAGCTGACCGCGCTCCCCTGCTGCACCGTGCCACCCCTGCACCTCCCAGCACGCTGCCGTGTGTGAGCGCACGGCCGCGTGAGCACTGCAGCGTGCACCGTGGTGTGCGATGGGCACGGCAGTGGCAGGGCTGCAGCGTGCACCGCAGCATCTGCGTGGTGTCTGCTGAACACGTGTTGCAGCACATCTGTTGCACCGTTGCACTGTGTCGGGGTGTGCGATAGCGTGCGCGAGTGACGTGTGTGTTGCAGCGCGTGCAGTGTTGCAACAAGTGTTGCAGCGCGCACGGGACGTGCAGCGTGTGTTGCAACGGGCGTGTTGCAAGGTGTATGCAGCGCGGGGCTGCGGGCAGGTGTTGCAGTGGGCGCAGTGGGTGTGTGTGCAATGATGAGCAGTGCGGTGCGTGCGCAGCGTCCCGCAGTGTGCAGCGTTGTACCTTTCGGCGGGCGCAGTGTGTGCGGTGCAGAACCCTGCAGTGCGTGCACTGGGTGTTGCAGTGGGTTGCCTGGTGTGCAGCAGGTGCAGCGGGCAGTGTAGCGGGCGCAGCGTGCAGTGCAGGGGGCAGAGGATGCAGTGCCGCGGGCAGTGCAGCGGGCAGTGCAGTGCCCTCTGGCGTGCAGTGCAGCCCGTGCAGCGCCGGGCACGGCGGGGCACGCTGTGCAGCGCCTTTCCGTTCATGCAGTGAGCGGTGCGGTGTGCGGGGTCAGTGCAGTGGATGCAGTTGCGGTGGGGGCAGCGGCGGTGGGGGCCGTGGGGGCAGCGGCAGTGCGGGCGGTGGGCGCAGTGGGGGCAGCGCCGGTGGGGGCCGTGCCGGTGCAGCGGCCCCGCCGAGGGGGTCGGTCCGGGCCGGTTCTGTCCCCGCTCTGTCCCGGCAGCTGCCGGCCCCGCTCCCCCCCCCCCCGGGGGCCGCTCCCGGGCTCCGCCGGGCGGCGGGGCCAGCACCCCCGGCACCCCCGTTTCCCCCCATTCCCCCCCGTCAGCCCCCGCCCTGGCCCCGGCGGGCGGCTCCTCCCGCCGCCCCGACCCGGAGCCGGTGCCCACCCCCCCGCCCCGGCAGCGGGACCCGGCCACCCCCCGACCCCCGGCCCGGTCCCCCACTCACCCCGGGGCATGGCGCGGCGGCTCCGGGCGGCGGGCGCGGGGCCGGAGGAGCAGCAGCAGCGGCAGGAGCAGGAGGAGGAGGAGGAGGAGGAGGAGAAGGAGGAAGTCTGCGGCCGCCTCCTCCCGCCGCCCCGGGCGGTCCCGCGGAGAAACTTCCCTCCGCCGCGCCCGGCCCCCGCCCGCCCCGCCGCTTCCTTCCTCGGCCCGGCCCGGGGGGCCGGGGGGGGCCTTCCCTCGGGAGGGTACCCGGGACGGCGGGGGGGGGGACGACACCCTGAGTCCCCCCGGCATCGCCCCGCCGCCCGGACCCCCCCCCCCGCTGCCCCTCGGAGCGGGCTCCGGGTGCCAGCCGGGCAGCGGGGAGGGGGCGCGGGAGCCCACCCCGTCTCCAGGGCCGGGGGCTGATGCAGAGGCTGCAGCAGGTTCGGGTTGAGGGGGGGACCGAGGGGGACCCCCAGCACCCCCGGCCGCCTCGGCCACAGCCCCGGGACCCGCTGCAGCAGGGGCGGGGGGGGGGGTGTCCGGCTCCTGGCGCTGGAGCTGTGCCCGTTCCCACGGGACCACCCACAGAACAGGGTGCTGCAGCCCCCCCCCCCCCGGCTCCCTGACACCCACCCGCTCCTGCCCTCACCCTGCCCCAGGGCTCGGGCCAGGGCGAGAAGTGCCTGGGGGTCCTGGATGGCAGAGATGGGGACAGGGATGGGGACAGGGACGGGGACAGAGATGGAGACAGGGATGGGGACAGAGATGGGGACAGGGATGGGGACAGGGACAGGCTGGGGTAGCCCGCTGCCAGCCCAGGGGGCTGGGAGCTCTGGGGAAGTCTTACCTCAGGGGCAGGGGGCTGCATGGGGGGCCAAGGAGAGAGGGGAGCCCACACCGGCCAGGCGGGGCTCCCCAGCGAGACAAGGGGGGATGGCAGGCAGGGGAGATGGCAGCCCCTGCTATCGGGGTGCCACTGGGGTCTCAGGGGGAGAGATGGGGATGGGGTGAGGGGAGAGTGGGGACCAGCTGCCTGGGGAGGGGAACCGGGGCCACCCTGCTGCACCCCAAGGGGGAACAGCAGGGTCCCAGGGCTGCTGCAGGGGCAGAGCCCCCCAAAAGCACGGCCTTGTCCTGCTGGGTCAGGGCCAGCAGAGACCCAGGCGCTGTGAGGGTCCCTGCAAGGGCCAGGTCCCCCAAGCTGGGGGTCCCTGTAAGGGCCAGGTCCCCCCAGCAGCACCTGCAGCCCATGAGGGTCTCTGGCCCTGGGGCGGAAGGGTGTCATGGGGGGAAGGCGGCTGCCCGGGGATGGAGGCGAGGCTGTTCTTCGTGCCTGTCCCCATCTTCATCCCGGGGCATCTCAACCACGGGGGCTCTGCAGGCACGGGACCCCTTGCCCGCACCTGGGATCTTCCTCCACACCAGCACGGAGGACCGGGGCTGGGACCCCACTGGGGACCCTCTGCCTAGAAATCAGTCTGGCAGCTGCCTGTGGCTCGGGCCGCTGCCCGCTCACCTCCGTGGCCAGCCCTCTTTTCCATCCCAGGCACCCACCGTGGCCAGGGCTCCCCACGCGATGCCAGCCCTGCAGCCTGGTCGTCCCCCCCATCCCGCATCCCAGGGCGGCAGCGCAGGGCACTGCCCGGCTCCAGGGGTGAGGGTGACGCCTCTCTCGGGGCAGCGGGGCCGGAGCGGCATGGGATTTTGCTTCCAGGCCGGTGGCCACGGAGCTATTCTGGGGCCGGATCCGATCCCTGCAGGGAGCTTTGCTTTCAGCCCCGGTGCCGAGGGAAAAGGACATGAGAAACTTTAGCCCCTGACCTTCCCGTCCCCCACCACGGGCTGGTGGGCTCCGGGTGCCGGTGGCTGTGGGCCCCAGTGGCGCTGATGGCACCGGTCCAGCACCGGTGAGCGGCGATGCCACCGGGAGCATGTGGCCCTGGTGGGGTGTTGCAGCTTTCGGGGGGGGGGAGGGTGCCGAAGCGTGGCAGCTCGGGCTTGGCCGCCAGCAAGCACGCGCTCAGGCGTCAAAACGGCTCTGTCCCGACAAGTCGGGATGCTCCGATGTGTCGGGGTGCTCTGACAGACAAGCCGGGGCTGGGGGCGGGCTGCCTCCAGTGAGGTCACCCATCCAGGCGTCACACGCAGCCGCCTCTGCTTAGCTTCCGCCCCGCGCCCAGCCTGGGCATTCCCGCCTGCGCCCGCGAGAGGCCGCTGCGGCTCAGCTGCGGGCGCGAGGAGCCCGGCGGAGGCGGGAGGGAAGGGAGGGGGGGAGAGGAAGAGGGAGGGCGTGGCCACCTGCCCGCCCCTGATTGGCCGGGCGGCGGCGCGGGGCGGTCCCGCCCCGCGGAGGGTCTCGCACGGCGGCGGTAGGCTCCGCCCCCTGTCAGCGAGCGTGTGGCGGCGGCGCCAGGGCCCGGTGCGCAGCGGGGCGCGCGCGGGGGGGGTGCCTGGAAGAGACCACCGCTACCGGCGGGGGGGTGTGTGTGTGTGCGCGGGGCTGTCCCGGGAGAGACCGCGGCGGGGGGTGGAGAGGGGGGGTGTCCCGGGAGAGCCCGCTGCTGAGGAGGAAGGTGGGGGAAGGAGCGGACCGGGGAGAGGTTGGGGGGGGTGGCAGGGTTGTCCCGGTAGAGACCACTGCTGAGGAGAGGGGAGGTAGGGCTCTCCCGGGAGACACCACTGCTGCGGGGGGGGCGGGAGGCTCTCCCGGGAAAGACCACTGCGGGGGGAAGTGGGGGGGGGGCTAGGAGGGCAGACCCGGGGGCGGGCGGGGGCCGGCGGCGGTTCCCCGGTCCGGAGTACCGGGAAATAACCCGCCGTCCCTCAGCTGGTGAGGGCCGCGGAGCGTAGCCGGTGCTGCCCCGGAGCGCCCAGCCCGCTCCCGCCTGGCCGTGGGGTTACGGCGGAGCCGAGGCGAGCTGAGGTGAGGTGAAGGACCGGGCCCAGCGCCGGGGGCCGATGCCGAGGAGGAGCTGACAGCGGCGGGGGAAGCGGCGAGACAGAGGCGGAAATGGATTTACGGTCGGGAGTGGCCCTGTGGGTCCTGTGCGGCTTCCTCCTGCAGCAGGGGCGAGGGGAACGGCCCCCCGGCTCCCACCTGGACGAGACCGCCATCGCAGGTGAGAGCGGCCCTCCCGCCGGGACACCCCCGCCCCGTTCCCTCAGAGCCGTTCCCGCGTTCCCCGAGGCCTCTCTCCCGCCGGCTTCCCAAAGGATCCGGGCCGGCGTTGAAGCCTCCAGCCCCGGTGGTTTGGGGGCAGGTTTGCTGCGGCCAGGGGCGGCGAGCCGGGTTAGGGCACTGCCAGCCGGCCTCGGCTCCGTTTTGAGGCTGTTCCCCGGCTTATTGGATAAGTGGTGCTGCTAACCATGTCCCGGCCCTGGTTGGGAAACCCACAGAGCTCAGGGCAAGGGTCGAAGGACCAAAAATAATCCCTGTTTATTTTTGCAGTGGACTCCAGCTATTTGCTAATGAGTGTTTTGGATCGTGACTCGGTGTGCTCAGAACGTGCCAGTGTTTAATTTTTTTTTTTTTTTAAGGACGTTCCCAGGTGGGCAGTCTGGCTGGGGAGGCAGTGGGCTGGGGGTGAGGGATCCCAAGGGTTGTGTAACCCTGGCATGCCTCCTGCCCTCGCCCTGCTCCGAGGGCAAGGTTTTCCCACCTCTCAGCCCAGAAGAGGAGAGGTAGCAAAGACCTAACAGCCAGCTATTCTCTCTTCCGCCTTATTTCCCTCCCCTCTGCCCCAAAAGCCAACAGCCCAGCAAAAAAAAAAAAAAGAAAGGAGAAGCCCAAGCCCCTCTGGACTTGGGTGGATTTTTCCCCAGGAGCCAGGCTTTGGTGGAGTTGTTCTGCTCCAGAACAACTGCCATAGCCAGCCTCGGCAGAGGGGCCGGGAATTGGCAAAACCACCGTGGGCACTGGTGTCTGCTGTGTGTCCTTGTGACAGTCCCTGAGGTCAGAGCTGGGAGCCTGCTTGATAAAACGCACTTTTAGTTCTCAGTAGTGAAATAGAAGTCCTCAGCTCTGTCCTTGCCTTTTCATTGCAGCATGCAGTTCTTGCATGCTAACAAGAAGAAAAAAAACTCAAACCCCAGTGAGTTGTGTCCTGTGAGCACTGCAGGTGAAGAAATAGATTGCTTTCTGAAGGGGGAAACTCCCACCGAAGCTGAAGTACTACCAGCCTGGGTGCGGGCCAGCCCGTCTGAGCGAGACTTTCTGCTCAGCAGCGAGCAGAGCTGTCAGCATCTGGGTGGTTCTGCACCTCCACCACCATCATCCGCAGCCTGGATCTGCTCCAGAGGGTCCCACCTGGCACAGGTATCCACGAGGGATAACGTGCCGGTTTGGGGTGGTAAAAAAGGCAGTGAGCCGCTCTGAACGCTAATTGTGGCGGGGACGTGCTGTGTTTGGTGCTGTGTGGGTGCGAGGCTGCTCTCTCGCCCAGCTTTACAGGCTGATGTGTTAGCAAGGGCCCGGGGACTAGAGCTCACGGAGGGTTTTTGGCTACAGTGGAAGGTGCAGGTGTGGGCGTTCATGTTAATACAGATTAAAGTTGCTGCAGCGGCGTTGCTAAGAAGGCATTTTGCTTTGTGTACAGAGCTGGTTGGTGAGAACAGGGCAAGTCCCTGGAACTGCAGTATCAGGCGAACGATCAGGAACTCGGTGTCTGATTCCTGGGCAGGCAGATTGTTTCATCTTGGCGACGTGATGATTTATGTGGCTTACTGCTTTTTTTTAATACTGACCGCATGCTGGCTGTTCTGTAAAAAGTCTCTTTTTTATGTTCTTTATACGTGATCCTGAATCCTTAGGCCAGTTCACATCCAGTCTGCTCCATTAAGGAAACTGGATCTCTGCAGTCCTTCTGATGAAGCAAGGTTTATGCCTCCAAGGAATTTCCAGATGAGTTATTTTTGGAGGCCCTGCAGAAGTGTGGCAGCCCTGGTGATTCAGCTGCTGACTTGCTCTTCTCTCTGAGCAGAGGCAGAGCCAGAGCAGGGCAGGCAGGGAGCAGTCCAGAGACTTAATCTCTTTCATAAAATCACCTACAGGTGGGGTTTTCCTGCAAAAGAGCTACTTTTCATTACTCTTGTTTTTTCACAGCTGGTATGTTCTGTTACTTCTGGGTTTAAAAACCTGCAGAAGAGCCCATGGCACCTTGCAAGGGAATAGCTGGTTACAGGTTGAAACCCAAAATGTGCAGATGAAGGTGGTCAGTAGGGGATTTGTTTGCTCCGATTGCGGGTAACTCACAGCATAACTGCACTGTATCCCTTGCTGGGGTAGCTGGGAAGTTCGGTGGTGCTCGTTGCACTCTGCTCATGTAGCTGAAAGCTAATGTGTCCTCTGAGATCACTTGGCCATTTGCTTTTTAGCTTTTAGAGCTGTTGCTTGCAGTTCAGTGCAGTGAATATCCTCAGATAGCATATGACACTTTTCCTTACGTGTTCCCTGGAAGCAGAAAATGAGGGTTGTGTTGGCTGTTCACAAGTCTGCGGTAGCACAGGCTCTTGCTGTGGAGCAGAGGTAGGTGTTTGATGGATTTTTGAAAGTGAAAGTGTTCATTTTTGATGGATTTTTGAAGGTGAAAGGGCTTGTTTTTGTTTTTTTTTTGACATGGCATGATTTTAATGATAAAAAAAACTGACAGCACTGGTCACTTTTCTGTGGAACAGTGAAATTTTTCAGGAGATGCAGGGAAGTGGTGTTTGTAGAGAGCAGAAGCATGAGTTTTAGCAGTGTTTTCTCGTTAGGCTGGGTTGCTTAGATTCCTGTGCACACTCAAGGATGCATTGGCATGCTTTATTGATATTAGTATATGTTTCTTATTCCTAAGATTTTTATTTATTTATTTATTTATTTACATAAGAATTCGAAATGGGTAGTTTTGTCCATGGAGAAGA
This sequence comes from Buteo buteo, assembly GCF_964188355.1. NCBI lineage: Eukaryota > Metazoa > Chordata > Aves > Accipitriformes > Accipitridae > Buteo > Buteo buteo. The sequence goes on from NC_134188.1 coordinate 29,298,771, forward strand.
ATTAGAGTTGGTGACTGAACTCCAGGGAAAATCAGATTTTTCCTGGCTTTGACTTGTTCAAAGGCAAGCGTTTCTAGCAAGTGCTTAATCTTTAATCTTTTCCTGCCTATATCAGATTTAATTTTGGTTACACTCAAAAGCACAGGAGCCATTTCGCAAGGCATAGGAACAGAGGTGGTGTGTGTTATAGAGCCAAGAAGGACAGCCAGTCCACAGTCCGACCCCCGGAGTAGTGCAGACCCCAAAAGGCGCTCAACCTCCCTCATCTCCCAGCAGTCTATTTTTGTGCTAGAGCACATGTTTCAGAAAAACATGGTGTCATGAAGAAGGCCGGCGGCCGGTCCCCCTGCCGCTGCGCAGGATGTGCCGACAGTCACCCTGCCGTTATTGTTTTCACCCGCTGGTGGTTATTTTTAGCATGAATTTGTCTAGCCGAAGCTTCCAGCCCTGGGATCTTTCGTATACGCCCCCCCCCTCTAAAAGGGGCAAGAGAGGCTCCTCATGGACATGATTAGAAATATTACTTTCAGGTGGTAGATTTTCTTTTCTTTCCAGTTATTTGCTGTAATCTGTCAGTTGCCCGAGTCTAACCTATTTAATGCAGGTTTTGTTCAGTTTTCTGTTGGCAATAGTCCTTATCAGAGCGTTGTCTGGGGTTATGTCAAATGTTTTACAAAAGTTTTATGTGTACCATCAGGTGTTTTGATCAAAAGTTTTTACATTTTCTCTCAATAAAAATAGTAAGCTTGCTCGATGGCCTGTGTTTCATTAAATCACGTTAACTGGTATCAGTGAGGCTGCTCTTCTTAATTTTTTACTTGATTGCCTTCTGTGCAGACCAGCATGGGTGGACAGTGAAGTGTCATTGCTGCTGCTCATGCTGGGGATCTTCAGGTTGGGCTTCAGATGTCTTCGTAGGAGATCCAAGGAAAACTGACTGTTAAGGGGCTGGGCTTTGGATGACTGGGCTTCATTCCTGGTTCCCTTAATTGTGATACCTTTCATCTACTGCTGTCTGCTTTGCTAGATTCATACCTGCTCCATCTGCATACAATAATGTGGAAATAGTACAAGTCTGCATTCCCCAGAGCCTTATTTCATTTCATATTGAGATTGCTTTCTGTGATCTTGGATCCACAGGGATGTGGGGCCGTATCTGCAACGCTCTGCCTGTGCTTGAGGAGGTCTGGGGTCTCGTTTGGGTTCCCGTTCTGGCATCACCGAGACAGACTAGGGATCCTCGTGTGGATTTTCCCTGTCTGTCTTTCCTGCAGCAGTTAAAAGATGGGCTCTGGCTAGCGTGGTGAGACTGACCCATTCTCTGGGCCACGTGAACCTTGTGTGCCCAGGTAGCGCTGCACCCGGGAGCCAGAGCCCGAGGGGCTGGACCCTCTGGTGCGGTGGTGGCACAGGGCAGGGTTTGGCATTTACTCATGCCAAGGCACAACAGTTCCTCTTTCCCTTCCTTTCTCATTCTCCCTGCACCTGTCTCCTGCTTCCCTGTCTTGATTCCTTGATCACTAGATTTCTGGAGTTGTCTTTGCTCTTGTTCAAGTGGTGTTTAACATGTGGGATTCTTGCCGCAGCTGGGGGGGTTCAGTGCGTTACCAGAACACAAGTTATAAAAATATTAAGATGATAATAAAAAGAAAACCTGAATGCATACCCTCAGAGTTACTATGTCTGTGGCACTTTGAGCCTAAGCTACACATAAAAACATGGAACATCAATGTTTAACAAAATAAGTGTGATGAAGGGGGGCTACAACCACAAGCTTCTAACTAGTGATTAATTTGATGAGGGGGGGGGAAATTCTGGATGAGTATGCTGTGTTGGAGCACTGCAGTTTAGAGCTCCTATACTTGTCATTTGAAGATGCAGGGTTTTATTGAAAGCTAATCCTTTGCTAAAAAATCTCTAGCTAGGAAAGTGATCGGTTTTGGACTTTGAACTTGCAGTGAAATCTTTTGACATATGAAGAGAATGTGGACTTGGTGTCTTTTGAAAGCTTGATGCAGTAATCTTGCAAGGTGGGAACACAAATGGATGGTTACTTCTTTACCAATTTAAATGTTATCATCTCTAGTTGCTTAGTTAATGAAACATTATGTTAGTGCATTTATTTCATGGTGCTGAAGTTTACATCAGCCACCGTGATGCCAAACTCTACATTTGTCCTCTATTCCTTTGCCAGAACCTCTGATTTAATCCACTGCTTTTATGAGTTGCCTTTAGAAAAAGTGTTATCTTTTGAAGTCAGGAGATCAGCATAAAATCAGTGGTGGTAAGATACAAGCAGCTAATTGAGATACCATTGATCTGGCTGCTCTCTGATGTTCGTTAACCTCTCGGTGCTGTGTAAACAGAACCACTGCAGGATTTCATCCCCCGTATTAGTGTGCTGGAAGCCTCTAAATCCTCCTGTAGCCTACCCTGGCCTGCAGCCTCGAGGAGGTACACGACCCGGCTTGTCAGAACGCACCTTCCCTGCAGTAACTCTTACAACCCTGTCTTTCCCACAGACCTGGAGGAGTTTGTGAAATACAATGACCTGCTATGCTTTTCTTGCTTTATGGTGAAATGCTTTTTAAAGGAGTCTTTGTCTCCAGGACTAGAAGGATTTTGCTACTGTGCCTTTTGCTTTAACTGCAGTTAAGTCTTTCTAGGTATGCGCTTTCACCAAGTAGAAGTTGCACATGTGAGTGGCAGTTTCAGGCTGGGCAAGGGAGAAGTAGTTCTGGGAAGTACTTGGAAAACTCTGCCAGGAAATAGTCAATGTTCTTTAGCAGTTTGATTGGAAACCTCAGTGGATTGCACAGCCTTTATGTCGTTTAGGAATGAAACTCATCTCGAGGAATCACCATTCTGAGAGCTGGAGAAGTTACTGTCTTTTGGCATCAAAAGTGCAGCCTTGTATAGAAGAGGAGCGGGGCTGGATGGGCATGCGTTCGGGCTGGTAGCGCTGCTGGGGAGCTCCTGGCTCCTGGCTGCTGTTTCTGTTCCCTGTGTTGGCCCAGAAACTTGGAGAGATGCTCAGCTGGATTAGTGTGGATTTTTTTCTTTTTCTGATATTTATTTATTTATTACTTTGAAAAGCAATTTTCTTCATGCCTGGTGTTCCTCCCAGGTACTATTTTCAAATGGGCAGCATTGCTGGTGGAGCTTGCAGTGCTGCTGCCGGGATGCTCTCTGCTGTCGTGAGGCCGGAGCAAAGAAGTGGCGGAGGTGAGCTCTCTGGGGTATTTGTTTTCCTGGGAGTTGTGCTGGTGCAAGTACATATAAAGCTTGTGTTCAGACTTTGCAAGCTACTTATGGCCTTTGCCCTCACCACATCCCAGTGGGAGAGAAAAATGTGACTTTAACTTTGACTGCCTGGAAAGCGCAGGTGGAGGAGGCTGAGCTGTCAGAGCACAGACATGAGCATTAGAGCAGGGATCTGGGTAACTTGCATCTTGCCCAACCCCAGCGCCCCGGAGATGCCTGGGGGAGAAAACAGACCTTGCATGTGACTGGAAACAGAGGCTGAATGGGGTTGTTGAGCCTTTTTGGTGTCTTCATTGCCCAACCAATCCTCTTTTCTCAGGACTGCACCTCACAACTGTGCCTTTTGCTTTGGCCTTTCCTAAGGTGAGGCAGGGATACATGTACACACGTGCTCACACGCAGGCAGTCCAAAGCAGCAATCCTCCTTTCCTCTCAGAAGGGAATGAAACAAATGTGTGATGAAGCCTTCTGACATCCCTTATGGTGTGGCCGGCACGGTCTGTGATACTTCAGTGGTCGTGATGAAACGGAGTATGCCTCACCTGAAAGGGAGTAAGAATGAAAGAAAGAAAAAGTGCTTTTCTTTTGCCTGCTCGGTTTGTGTTTGGCTTCTGGGCTACTTACTTGGTGTATATTAGTACATCGTTAATTCTCTTCTTGCTAAGTGCTCTCACCTCCCCTTCCTCTGGGCAGGGGACAGATGTCTGTCCGGTGCACGCTGTGCTTTAGACTGGTACTGCAGGGGGAACTGCGATAGCGTGCCCTGAGTTTTGTTTCAAGATCTGCCTGTTCTTTGGCGAGGGAATGGAAGTAAAAGGGCATCCTGGTGTAATTCCACGTGGATTTGTTTGTTAAAAGGAGGGTGCGTTAGCAGCTGATTGAAAAGCGAAAGTTTTCCATGTGGTTATCCCTCTGCTTCTAAAAATTCTGCTTATTCAACGTGGAGGCTTCGCTGATTAAAAAAAGGTGTTGGTGGTGGCACTTGTCCCCTTGTAGTTCTCCAAGCCCAGATTCAGCGCCAAGCTTGGTTACCCTTTTGCTGCCTTCAGCTGCTTGAATGTAACCAGCCTTGCATTTTGTTTTTGAAAGTCCTAATGGCACAACCTATTAATGTTGAAAAAACGGTTTACTTCGTTAATTACCTTTGCTTTAAAAAGAAAGCTATATAGGGAAAAATAAACTCCTAAGCAGGCAGAGCAAGCCAGAGACTGGGCCGTTGTGGTTCTTGCTGGGGCAGCTCTAGGATTCCTGCTGGAATGAGCCCCCTTGTTACCTGGTGGGGTACGTTTTCCCTGGGTGGTCTGGCTGCATTGAACCGCACTGCAGATACCTGCTAAGGCAGGACTATGTGCTGGAAATGAGAGACAGGACCTTAACTGGTGTTTGGGTGAAGGTCTGCAGCGTAAGCTGGGAGTCCCTCCGGTCTGTGGCTGGAGAAGATTAGATCACCCTTCATTATATTGTGGTCAAGTGCTATTAATAACGTGGCTTTTTGGCCTCTTTTATGCTCTCTCCCTGTTACAGAGTACAGCCTTTGGGACCTTCTGTTTCCCTACATCCCACTCTGAGGACTTCAGTTTGCTTCTGGAGTTTGAGAGATGTGTTATGCATGTGTAGGCATTGGCTGCCTTGCTGACCCGTCTGCCTTTGCTTGTGTGATCTGATCCAAGTGGGTCCCTCTGGCAGACTTTAATTTTTCCTTTCCCTTCATTTTAATCAGCCCCTGCAGTTCTGTGTGATTAATTTTCTGGCACCTTCATAACTCTGGTTCATATTTTAGCAATTGATGGTGGTCCTCAGGCAGGCATAGACGATGGACTCTTTAATTAAGCCATTGCTCTGTTACTCCTGCAGCACATGTGAGCCTTGAGAAGCTTCTGCCTCAAACTGTGAGCCTGTGTGTTAAAAACCAGCATTGTGCCAGTGTGGCTCACCTGGGAGCTGAGTGTTGGGCACCAAGGTGGAAGTGTTTTCGGTGAATTATTCTTTTAACTTACTAAAACTAAATAAATATCAACCTCTTAGCTGCCAGAGTGGAGTTGGTGCAGCTGTGTATTGAGGTGACCTTTTCTATGCCGTCCCCCCTATCACCTGGGGAGCCAGGTGATAACTGGCGCGATGGCACGACTGCCCAGTTGAAATATTTGTTTTTACTGGCAGTGACAGGATGAAGTACCCACCTCTACAGTCGATATGAAAATCATCAGAGGAACATAAGGAAGTTATTAAGATAACTGCACATGTTTTTGTACATGAATTGTCTATGCTTGTTTGTTTTATCTTTATGAAATAGTATCAGGATGCTTGTTTGGATTATGGACCTATTTTTAAGTAACCTATTTTTTCCACTTTGGAAAATGCATTAGCTTGCTGTGTATCACAGACATCTGTGCAGGCTGAGTTTGGGAACCACCGAGTGTTCCTTGAAGCTGCTCTCTCACCAGTGTGAGCTGTTGCCTCTTTGTCTGGCAAGTATATATACGTTGCTAACTTTTGCTATAAAAGATGTCTGCAGGATCCAGGCAAATGCAGTGCTTCTTTGTAAGCGCACTTTATCCTACCTGCCAAGGAGCTCTACTACATTGTTTTAATTGCACTGTCCCTTCACCTCTTCCAGGGCTTGGAAATCACAGGCAGCTTTACCGATCCCAGCCAGCCTTCAGAAAGCAGAAGCAGTAGCAATTGGATGGGAAACAGTTATGTTTGTTAACAAACACATGCTTGTGCCGCATGTTTTGCAAGAAAAGATGCTATTTTTGTACCCAAGTATTTCTTACATTTTTTTTCCCTGAAGGGCAGAGTTTTAAGGTCAGTTTAATTCATTCCTTCAGGTTTAGAGCTCTGGTGCCTGAAATTTTGCGATTCTCAGAGGATAGAAACATAATAAACATGAGAACTTTAAGAATGTTCCTCGTCTGAATTACAAATGAACAGCTTGCTTGTTTGAATGGTCTGCCCCTTTGTTAGTCAAGTTAAGCTTTGTATTGCAGGAAAGGGAGAAATAATTCAGGATTAAAGCTGCTAAGCAATGCGTATGTTTAGATTTGTAAGAGTGCCAGTACATAATTAATGTGTGAGTAAGGCAAAGAAAAAACGTTGTTTTTTTCCTTGATATAGACAGACAGATGCAGGATAAAACCTGTTTTTTTTGGGGGGGGAGAAATAATTTCTGAAAATACTATTTTCCAAGTAGCTGCTATTATTAATGCTGCCTGAGTGTTTTTTCATCCTAGCTGCTTTGCAGTTTTAAGGCAAAAATCAAAGTATGTCATCTTGTGCTGGCCTGGAGGACTTGTGCTTATTATTGAAAAGCTCCAGGGTTTCAAGTATGGTGAGGATAACCTCCAGAACAGTCAGCCTGTTGAAGTATTATTCTTTCTTAATCTTGCATGCAATGGCTCTCCCTACCTGCTGAGGATGTCAGCCAGCACTGAGGACTAGTGGCGGTTGTTACAGCTTATTGCTGAAGGAAAAAAGTGATGGTGTTAACAGGCTATGCAGGTCCTCATGGAGCCTTTAAGCTCTCTCCTCTTTTTGATATTACTACAGCTGGATCAGAGTCTGACCCTTCATCAGTGGCATTGAGCTTGTAAGAAGTAAAAATAAATCAGGAATAAAGCATTTATGTGAAAATGGTTGATTAAAGATCATCTCTGAGTGTTTTGGAAAGGAGATAGCAATTCAGTATTCCTTGTTATTTCAAAGTGTGTATGTTCTTTAAACTACAAAATGAGGAGTGGAAATGTTTTTTCTTTTAAAACTGTGGAAAAGATCAAGCAAGAACAACTTGTCTATGCCCATGCTGTTAGCTGCGTGATTTGTGAACCCTTGCACATCTAGATATGCCCGTCTGCACAGGAGGGCATGGGCCGGTTCCTCCTCAGGGCAAGCCCCAGCACCTTAAACCAGGACTGAGGCACAAAAAGATTGCAGCTTGCTGAAACTTGGCAGGGATTTGCTGGTGTAGGTCTCAGAGGGTGAGCGTGGCTTTTTAGGTTCCTAGCTCCACCCCCCCACCCCACCCCCCCCCCCCGGAGGTGACCTGGGATGCCACCAGTAGCCATCGCAAACCTCAAGGCAAAAGGCATTGGAAACCCTTTCTGCCAGCTGGGCCATGTGGCAGGGAGCCCCCAGGCTGGCTTTGGCTGTGGGTGTCCCAAGAGGTGTGAGCTGCAACCCTCTGCCACCACGCTGGGAAGATGAAGAGGTTCCTCAGCCTCCAGCAGGAGTGGTGGCTTGAAATGGCACTCCTGCAGCTTGGCTTGCTTTAGGAAGAGTCGTTTAATTAAGCTGTGTCCTGGAGGCCCTCTGAATAAAGGAGGAGATGCTCCAAGGAGGTGTGAAACTGGGGAGTGTGAAAACTAACTTTGAAGATGCTGACGCATTTGTGGGAATGGTGACGGCAACGCACCCGGCAGCCCTGCAGGCAGAGGGACCTCTCAGTGGGGCAGTGATGGGTGCTGTCCTTGCCCCCCATCGGGTGCTGTCCTCCTGGCCCTGGCAGAGCACAGAGGTGCCACGGTCACTTGGCCATGACTGTGATCGCTGGAAACCAGAGGAGTGCTTCCAGTCCTGTGGAGCCTCGGTGTGTCTAAGAACCGTGGGAGCACCATCCTGCTTGTGATTTCTTTCAGCACTTGCTGAAACTGCTCCTGGAGGTTTGTCTCCGTGCTGGAGCAGACCAATTCATTTGTTGTCATAATGCAAACCTTTGGAAATCATTCAGCCATCCAGAAAGCTCTTGGCAGCTGCTGAGAGGGCAGTGGGGCTTCTGCAGTTGTGAAACACGCTGCCCGGGCTGCAGCAGCAGGCTCCGTGGTCTGTTTGTGCAGCCGGAGGAGATGCAGGGCTGTGTCAGATGCAGGCAGTACCGCGGCTGCCGAGCATCCCGTGGCATGGCACGCCCAGGATGGTGCTGCTCTTGGTGGTTTCTCGTGGGCCATGCCGTTTCCTGAAGATTTGCGCTCTGTGTTTTCTAGATAAACAGGTTTTCCTGTTTCTCATTTGTTTTAATTTGTTGTATCATTAAAAAAGAAAAGAGGTGGAAAGGGATATTTGGGGGCATTCTGTGCACCTCTCCGATGCTGCAGACAGCAGGAGGAATTCTACAAAAGTTTTGCTTACAGCTGTTGGTATGAAAAGTGGGAGGTGGGATCTCTTGTTACTTTTTCTGCCACTTCCCCCCTGCCTTGGGCAAGGAGAAGAAGTTTCATGCTTACATGACTTAGTAAGGGTGAGGTTCAACCCTTTGTGTTTGTCATTTAGAAGCTGTATCTTAATCTAAATGTCTAGTATTCCTGTGCCATCACTGCAGAGATGGATATCTTCAAATGGTTGTTTCATCTACCTGTGTTAGGTGGAGGAATGGCTCTCCAGAGGTAGCCATTCCTTTCCGTGGGCTATGGAGGGAGATTAAGCAGCCGGCACTAGGTGAGTTGTCCCTTTTGTAGTGACAAGTGGCATTGTCTTCTGATACCACTCTGGAGCTCCATGCACTGAGAGCTCAAGTCAGAAGACAGCTCAGTTTTTGTCCTGCACCCTGCCTCCAGCTTGCTGCTCAGTGTTTGCTTTAGCATTACGGTTTGGATAAGTTGTCCAACTGGTTTGTTTTTCATCTTGTGGCTATTTTCAGCCACTCAGCCTAACAAGGTGAAATGTCTGAGATGCTTCTCTGTTCCCTGTGACTGTGCTATAAGGAGGTGTACTGCTTGCCCCAGCAGGCTCCCCAGTGGGGAGGGGCTCACCCCAGCCTTTCCTCTTTTCAGTAGCCTTTGGCTATTTTCTGGTCTGGTCTGTTTGCACCGCTTAGGTCTTTTGTTAGAAAAACACTCAGTCTCTGCACAGATACCCTGAGCGCAGAGACCCCCAAATCCCGGCATTATGGTTGCCCTGTCACCCTCCTGAGAAGCTGAGGCTGGGAGTGCGGGGAGGATCTGGCACCTTGGCTAGAACTGGCTTCGGTGGGCTCTGTGTAGGAGAAGCAGCAGGAAAGCCAGTGAGTAGTGCGACCTTGCTGGAACTGTGGGGACGTGGGCTGTACCGCTCTTGGTTCATGCCGAGAGCATCTGTACTGGGGTGGAGGTTGCCCGAGATGCGAGAGGAGGGGGATGTTTCACCCCACCTCTTCCTTATTCCAATCATAAATGTGTAATTTGTTCACTTGCAATTGTACTTGTGATTCCTTTGGGATTGGGAAAAGCTCTCAAACTGCCATTCACTCAGGTAAGATTAATTTTTAAAACAAACCCAACTCTTGCTCCTTGGTTAAAGTCCAGAGAGGACCTGTGAGTGTCTGCCAAACAACTGCACTGGGAATGAATGTCACTTCAAACACCTCAGAGTTTCTTGCGATCTCTAGTATATTTAACCTCATAATACTGTAGGTTGTGGAAACACTAGTCTTATTTCAATTGAAGGATTAAAGTGCAGAGATATCATTGCCATGCAGGAAGTCATCTGGCAGAGCAGGGACTTGAACCTTCTCACAAATGTCAGCTTGGTGGCCCAGCCTGTGGGACATCCATCATTTCCTGGGCACGGCTACAATGCGATTTGTAATGGGGGAGTTCATGGAAATCTGGGTTGGCTTGTAAAGTAAATTTAGCACCTTGATGTGAATCTATTTGTCTGCTGGGTCAGCTACCTTCACAGAATCTCTCCCACACCTTCAGAAATGTATCCAGATGGAGAAGCAGCAAGTGGTTGTGAATAAACGCTTTCCCCAGGCTGTGCTCATGGGGGGAAGTGACATGCTGTGCCTTGCTCATTACCCTGCATTCAAATTTCACGGTGGGGCCAGGCAACACGCTGTGTTTCTTTCTGGAAGCTGTCACTAGTGGCATTGGGCATCTCAGACCTGCTATATTTATGCTAATCTAGAAACAGAATAGAAATCCGGTATTTGAACCTTAATAGCCAAAAGTAGGCTTCTTGTCCATGATGGTTCAGCAAATCCCTTTGTGAAGGCAGAGGAAAAGTTTGGTTTGGGGTGCAAAGTGTTTGTTAGCCAGCAAGAAGGAAAGGGTTGCCAAAGGCAAGTTCTGACTGACAGGTGGTCAGCAGCTGTGTGTCCTTTCAGGATGCGGATTTCTGAGAGGAAGGTTTTCCCTTTGTTTTGATGACATTTTCGTGCCTGTTTTCTTGCTCCTTCATACGAAGAGGGTTTGCAGAAAACAGTTTGTGTTGTGGGTTTGAGCTTTGCAGAGCTGGGCAGCCCTTTAAACGTGCATCTGACAGTCAGGGTGTTTGATGTGACTGGTGTGTGGCCTCCCGTGGAGGTACAGCTCTGCTGCTGTGTCCAAGGAGGAAAATCCAGTGTTTCTGATATAATTTGTTATCTAAGTTCTCATCCATAATAGCTTTAGCTGGTGTGTCTGTGGATGAGAACTGCAGGAAAAGCCACCGGGCCTTCGTTCATACCTGCTGCCGAGGCCACCCTCCCTCCAGTACGGCAGCAGGGATGCTTCTCGCTCACGGCACACAGGTGCCCGCCTCTGAACGTACGTGGACTGTTGATCGGGTGGACCGGGAGATTCTCACTGCTCTAGACCTCACCTGCAATTAGGCATGAGAGCTGGCTGGTACTGATACCGGTCCCAATAAAGATAAAAAAAAATAAAATTCCAAAGAATTGTAATTAATGCTAGAGAGTGCATTCTCTTCAGTTGCATTACTTCTAATTGCAGTTGTCTTCCAGTAGCTTGCCATTATTTATTCAAAACATAAATGAACAATAGTTACTGCCATTATAAACCCATTTTACAGCTGCCTTGTCTCTATGCTTATCTCCATGTAGTGTTTGCATGGGAACAGTGTGTGCGGATGATGTGAGGTCTCCTTTTTTTGATATTGCCTAAATTCTTCTGAAATTACCAAGCTCCTAATGAAGGTTTGCTTACTTGTGGCAAACCAGGTATATACTGCAAATACAATTATGTGGTTTCTTGGACAATGCACCAGAATACAGTGTCGTAATAAAAAGAGAAAATGTGCATCGGAAAGAAGGAAGCAAAAGTTTTTATCGTTCAATAGTCTTCATGTAAGTATTGGTAAAAGGGCCATGAAGGCTTCAGTGCAGAATGTGAGAAAGGAGACTTTTTAGTGGAGGGGACTGTTGGTGCAGGATCGGGAAACTGCAGAAAAGTTGCCCAATTTGAAGCAGAGGAGGAAAGCTCACGGCACCTTTTCCCCTTTATGCTGATGCTGGAGGTAATATTTTCTGCCTGAAGAGTTAAGAGGCTAGAGCATCTCTTCTCCTAGTACTAAAAAAGATTCAGAGGAGTCCGGACTTGTATTCCTGAAACACCTATGTATTTGTATTAGGATTTGGCAGAGAATTTTACTGGTAGCCAAAGTTACGCCTTTTGTAAACAGAATTCTTTAACTTGAACGTAGCTGATACTGAATAATGAATCAACGTAACCCTGATCCAGTACAGCAGAACAAAAATAACCCAGAATTTTAAGCACTGATAGATTTTTTTTTTTTTTTTTCAGCCTAATGTACCCGTGTTATTGCTCAGATCCTGGTGCTGCTGTTCCTCTGGTCCCCACAGAGACAGTATCTCTCTGGGAGAGCTGCGAGGAATTACCACTCACTGATGATGACTTTAAAAAAAATCAGATATAGGGTAAATGTATAGTTCTTTGTAGGTCATTGTAAAGCAGTCTTTTTTCAGAGCTCCTATCATCAAATACAACCGCTTAATAACAAAAAAAGAAACTGTATTTTCATCAGACAGCCAAAGGGAACAGCAGCCTTGGCTGGCTGAGAGTAGGACGTTGCCCCACCGAAGACTTTCAGGCTGGAGGCTGCACAGAGGGAGTGCAGCCAAGCTGAAGATGCTCCTTCTCCCTCAATGTGTTCCTGTGTAACGAGGCAAATGGGTTGTGTGTGCGATGCAGTGGCCTGAAGATGAGCACTACAACTCTTTTCCGCTTCTGTGGATGCCATAATAGCTGGTAAAAAGGCCAGAGAGTAAAAGCTGCTAAAACTGTGATAGTTTGGCTTTGCTGGTGCTTCTCAGATGCTTAATGATCTGCTGCCTTCAAGGTATGGCTCTAGAAGATGAAAGGGACTTAGAAGAGATTTATCAGTAGCCTAATGATTGCTAAACTTAGTCACTTGTTTCCTGGCTCAGGGTGTGTGGAAATACTGTAGAGGTGATAGTTCTGATCTTGGGAAATAAATATTGCCAGCACATCCAGTGGAAATGGTCCTGTGCTTGTACTGGTCAAAAGGCTTTGACAGGACAGAGTTGATAAGGAAAAACGCAATACATCCTTTTTTTTTAATTTTTTTTTTCTTTACAGATCACCTGATGTGCTGAAAAAGTTTGCCTTATTTTTTCAGGCTACAAATGTTTTTTTTCCCCCCAGTGAAGTTGCCAAAAATTTGGCAAATTGAGCTTCCCCCTTACAGCACCAGCCTGGTCAGCCCTGTGGCCAGGTGAGCTGGGGAATGGGAACAGCTGGGATGGGTTGGAGGGACTCTGCTCTCCTTCAAACAGAAATACTGGCTGATGAGCGGCAGTTTTCCCCAAAAGAGAGGCAAATGGGTGTCTGCTCAGGTGCCCGGCTCTGTTATTAATCTCTTGTGGCAAACTTTGGAAGGCAAACAAGGGCCATGAGCCTCCCCTCAGTGGGCACCCACCATCAGCGTGTCTGAGGGGTTTGCCGACCGCTTGAGCCATGGCAAAACTAAAGAAGTATGCTCAGAGGCTTTTTGGAACTGTGACTGTGCTGAGCAAAGCCAGCTGCTGTAGCAGGGGCCCCGCAGCCTGGCGTTAATCAAAGTTGGGGTTAAGATTTCATGCATTTCTTTCTTTTTAAATGCTGCCTGGAGCACAGACACCGATGAGGCTGAAATCTTTGTTTTAATAGGACCAGAAGCCAGTTTTGCTGCAGCTCCCCCATAACTCTCTAAACAGAGTGGGTACGTTTTCCACTGAATAGTCCAGCCCCATATCCATAAAATCTTCATTGTTTATGGATGAGCACAGGGCAGTCACTCTCACTGTTGGCCATGTCATTGTAATTACCTTCTTTGTGTCTCTTTCAAGCAGAGACCAGATGCATGTTTCTGTTAGGATTTAACTATTTTTAACCTGTCTTTGACAATAATATTGTTCTTTTAGTCTCTTCATGTTTGTGCAGTAATCACAATGTTTTTATTTTTAATTTGGATACTGAAAGCTACTGTCTGTCTTGAGTTTGGTGATTTATGTCATGCAGAAAGTCATGGTCCCTCCTGTATGTGTTTTGGAATAATAATTTTTTTAAGTAAGTCACGACTCTTTTTTCTAATTTAGAAGTACATAGCTTAAAAGCCTCTTCTATCAGTGGAAGCTGTAGTAGTCTATAATTAACTTAAACATAAATTAAGTGTTCTGTTTCTGAATGCAGTTAATGGACACTGAAGGTGATTACTCATGTTGGTCATAAACTGTTATAAGCTGCTGTTTGATTCAACTTGAAATTTATATTCTGTCTTTTCAACACTTGAAGTGCTTTGCCGTAGGGGCTTTAAAGTTCAAAGCAATCTCCTTGATAAGAGTATTGTTATTCTAAGGAGACTGTTCTAGTAAATGATATTCCCATTAAAGTGTAGCCAGCCCCTGCTACATGTTGTGGCTGCTGCTGGCATGGCCAAGAGGACACAGAGCATGGGCGCTGGTGAGGAGCAGGGTCACCCTGCCAAGAGCATCTTGCCGTGGCAGCGAGCCGGCCTCGATGACCGCATACGTCTCTTCCATTTCTAATTTCTGATTCAGTGGCCTGGCCACTGTAAGCTGCGCTGCAGGCACCCACACATGTGGGAAGGTATGTGAGGGGGAGGGAAAATAATTTCTGTAATCCCAAACCAAATATAAAGTTCTGCTGGGAATCATTCCTTAACCGAGGCTGGTTAGTGCTTAGCAATGCAAGGGTCTTGTACCTTTGTACCTGAATTGTAAACCCTTCTGCGTGGAGGATTTATGGAGTGCCGAAGAACAACTCCACTTAATTTATTTTTTTGCCCTCCTTGTGCTGCTCTGCGTGCCCAAGCACCTGCTGTGCCGTGGAAGCACGCCTGGGCCTCTTGCTTCAGGGACCAAAGCTCGGGCATTTCTCACATCAGACTCTCCTGTTCCCTTCCTAAATCATACGTGATTTATCCTTCTCATTGAAACTCTGTGGGGCGCATTTCTTACCGAATAAATAGTTATGGAAAAGATACTGTTTGTTCAGCTGAAATAATGACGAATGGGGTCAAACTCAACTCCGGTCTTCTGGCTTTGTGCCTGGGGTGGCTTTGAATGGCACTTTCCATCCTTGGCACTTGGAAGTTACGAAGACAGACTGATCACATAGTTTCTGTTCTGAAAGCTAGCTGGGAGTTCAGGAGCTAGTAAGTAAATTAACCATTGTGCAGGTTTAAATAGCACATCTAACACCTATCGTACCACACGTGTGTGGTAAGTGTTCACTTTGACAAAGTGCAGTAAAATGTATACATGCATGTACTGCAAAGCTATAACAGGGATAAAACGTATTAGTAATGCTCAGCCTTATGGGAAGGTGAAAAGAGGATTTCTCTACAATACACGGCGTTTGCTCTGATGGTCTGTGTTACCTGTGAGCCGTAGGACTTGTGGAGAAAACAAAAGGTAAAGATAAATAATGATTGCTGCGTGGGGTTGTGTGGTTTGAGTTGCCGAACCCCTGAAGGTTGGAGATGGTCTGAGTCTGAGGTGGTGGTAGGATGCTCTCTGTCCTGGGGGGATTCAAGCCAAGTTCATGAAATGCCCTGGCTACAGTCTTTGACTAAGGCATCTCTTGCTTCCTTTGGCATTTCCTTAATTCATGCATCTTCTCCAAATTACTGCTGGGGCTCTGTGGTCAAATGCAGCAGTAATGGCTTTTGTGCTGTGCTGTGCAGTGTAAGCCAAATGGAGCCTTGGTCTGGATTAAAAGCCCCCGAGTGCTGCGTTAATGTGCTGTCCTGTGGTTGTTGGGCTGTTGCAGTCTGACGCCCCAGCTGACTGTTGTTTGGAAAATAGCCTCTCTCTTCTGCTTTAATTTAACTTAAAACTGCATCCTATCCGCTCATCTCTGCAGGAGCGTGGCTGCACTTTGGACAACAGCATGTTGTAAAACCTGTGATGTTGGCTCTCCAGTCTGCTTAGTGGGAAGCAACAGTGCAGACAGCAGCTAAATCATGGCTTAAAAATGGTGGGGAAAAAGGTGAGCTGCCATACTGTGGGTGAACCCTAATATCTGGTCAAATGTACAAGGATGGGTCATATTTTCAGCAGCTTCTACACTGCCAGGTTGCACTGAAAACATACGTGCAGGGTAGGCTTTGGGTAGTCTCAGGGAGGATTAAACAATGTAATTTAACAAAGTCAGTGGAACAACAGCTGTGTTAGTAACAGAGCTGTGCTAAGGAAGAATTCGGCATTTTCTGGTCTCTTCCTTGTGTTTTTTACTTACACAACAAAGTTGCTTTAAAATGCTGAACATTAACATGGATTGCATCATGCTGAAACTCTTCCCTGTGTGTAGATGAGGACCACATTGTCCAATGAGTTGTCAGCTTGCCTTTTAAAGCCATTTTATTACTGCGGATAGCCTTGAAGATTTTTGAAAGACCGTCTTGGGGGAAGGAGCAGAAGTGGTTTGTGATCATGCTGCTGTTCTGGAAAGTGATAATGGCCATGCTGTCTCCTGATCTGCAGGCAAGCCAGGCTTGGGAACTTGCCCCTTGGAGTTTCAGTAGTGTTTTTTCAAGCTAAGGGCGAGGTTTGAAAAGATGCTGAGCTGACTGAATAACAGCTTGCCGTTGCTGAAAAGCATTTCCTCCTTCCCTCCTGGTTTTGGCAGCGCCTGCTCCCATACCCCTGGCAGTTTGGTGCTCTGCAGAAGCAGTCGGTCTTGCATGGCCCTGGGGCCAGGGGAGGTCTCGGCATGGTGGTGGTGGTCTGTGAGCCAGCTGCTGGTGTAACGCTGATGAGTTTTGCTCCGAACAGCCGCCTGAGGTCTGTGTGTTTGGTGTGGATGTTCGATCAGGGAAGCCAGCCAGCCTCGCAGTCCTCTGGTTTTATAACTTAGAGGTGGTGGTGGCGGCAGCAGCGCAGGCATCTCGTGGGTTGTGTGTCACCTTCTGCTGCCCCAGGCAGAGTGCAGTCAGCACTGCTGGGACCCCTCTGGAATGAGGAGCCTCATAGTTTTGGCGCTCTTCTTAGTCAGCATACTATTCTATAAAGTTCCTCTTTCGCTGGTCACCTGCAGAAAAAAGTCACTTTATTAAATGTATTATTTGTCAAAGTGCTTTGCAGGTGTGAACCTCCCCACTCTGTCCTTCAAAGCAGCATCTCCATTTTCCAACATAGCAAAACAGGGCATAAAATATCCAATTTAACCCATGTTCCTCAATGAGTCATTTCAAGACTTTTTTTTTTTTTTCCCCCAGTAACAACCTTTATTAGTGAGGTGGTATCAGCTCAGCTTCCAGCTGGGCAGGCCAGATTTACTGACAGCGTGGTGGCCATGCTCAGCAGCATTGTGCCAACACATGCCTTCCTGCACCTATGCAGCAGTACTGCTCAATGTGGGGGTTTATTTTTTTATTTTTCCTTTGTATTCAAAGATGGCAGCTCTTACTTTGGGGCAGAAGAATTATAATTTAGGAATACCTGCCTCATAACAGCATGCTTAGGATTGTTGCTGTTTGCAGGTCACATCTGAGAAATGCTTTTCTCCTGGATCTACTTGCAGCATGCCATGTCAGGGCTACTTGCTTGTTGTCATCACTGTGTATTTTCATAATCCGTGACTGGGTTTTTAAGGAGGGAGGGTACACCCAGGGACAGGGAAGCATGGCTCTGCCTCCTCCCAAGCTGTCTCTTTTTCCTGCCAGTCACCAGTGCAGTGTTTTCCAGCGGTGGATCGCTGTCGGTAGGAGGCCAGACTGGCAGTCGGCTTCCTCCCTCCCTGTGTTGCTTCCTCTGGGACGAGTGCCGTTTGAGTTTATGGGGAAGCTGGCCTCGGAGCTGACGTAACCCGAAGTGCTTTTTCTTTGCTTGAGTAACACGTTTGGCTGATGGGGGGGGGGGGGGAATTGTTTCCCTGATGCAAATAATCTTTACCTACTAATAAAGAGATTTATTTTAATTTTTGCCACTCTTGTTCCTCCTAATTGCTGCTTTTTTTATGTTCTGCTGTGCCGCATACTGAGCATTGTCACCTGGCAGTAACTAGTCACAGGGGAAGTGAAGTATGCAGGGGTTAGGTGGATTCTTTATGGTTACAATCAGTGGAAAAAAAATGCACTGGGTTGTCCGGGAAGAGGCTTTTCCCTACCCTGCAGGGCTGCCATGGGGAGGTTGGGATCCTCCTCTCACGGGATGGGAGCTTTGTGAATGCTCTGCAGCTTTTCATGCAGAGTGGTGTCGCTGTCTTCTCCATTTACCTCTATCCCTTGCTCCTTTTGTTGCTGTTTTAACACGTTAACTGTGAAATCTGGTAGAATTGCATTGCTAAGAGCACTTCCTAGGTAGTGCCTGACGCATCCAGGATCTTGTTCTTGTACTGGGGTTCCCAACTGTCGCCATCGTGTGTGTAAAATTGAATGGGTCTGTGAGCACCAAGAGTAACGAAACTTGGGTTTTCTGCAGATTCGTGTTCTTTGTTCATGAGCTGCTTTCTCCTCTTCCTCCTGCTTTCCTCTCCCCACCCTCTTCCCCTTCCTACCCCATGCTGTCAGCTTTGTCCTCTACTATCTGCTGGGACCGTGGGTAGCCTGTGCGTGCCTGCTGGCCTCGGGTTCCCCCTTCACTGGTGTCCTGATCCTCACGGAAAGTGTTAGAGAATTATATACGAGACGTTTCTTTGGTTGAGTTTGGAGAAGTAGGAGGATAGCAGGATGACCAGGAAGGGTTTTTTTTTCCTGAAGAAGTCAAGCTAACAGTTGCATACTATTCTTGAGGTCTAATAATTAATGTGTGTTTTTGCAGAATGGCATTTTCCTGCTAGGTCTGCCTGTGGGCACTGTGATGGCAGGCAGCATCTCAAGATAGCATGGCCTTGTTCTGTTGAAGAGTTGTGTTCTTAAATGGGAGGGAAAGACTTTGCTGCTTTCAGGAGAAAAAAAAAGTCTCGTAAATGAGAAAATGTTTTAAACTACAGGAATGTGTTTCCAATGAGCTTGCTGGATGCAACAGTGCAGTTATCCCACATGGTGGTTTATTTGCAAGCAGCAGCTGATTCCTTCCCGCTATAGAAAAGGCACACAGAGGGGAGTGTATGCTATCTCTGAAAGGGCACTGTGAGCAAAGGCTGTTGTCACCGTGTTTTCTGCTCTCTAGAGTTTCTGTGAAAATTTAAATCATCAGTTCTTGGTGAGACACACAAGGGATAAATAAGGTTAAAATTGGGAGAAGCTGTCCTTGTATGGCAGCATGGGAATGGTGCCGCTTTGCTTGAATTAATTATGCAGAAGCTTGTCTGTGAAGGGACTCTAGGGAGTCCTCGATTCCTGGGCTGTTGGGAGAGGAGGAGGACAGGCAGTGCATGCAAGAGGTCCTTCTGGCTTGTCCACTCCTGAAACTTTTCCTCCTGGGGCAATTTGCTCCTTCAGCTGTTCTCTGAGTCTGTGAAGACAAGATAGATGGGATTTTGGCTCAGGGGCAGGGGGGTTCTGGAAGGAAGAGCAGAAGAAAAGGACACCACTGAAAAAGCCCCTATAAAGCAATGGTTCTAGAAACTTTGCTTTGGCCCAGGTATTGAGTATTGGTGAGATGTAGCTGATGGAGGCACTTGGGATGTAAGCCTGGCCTTTGGGTCAATTCTGTGCTATCCATCTCGTAAATGTGTGAAGGTAATTTCAGAAACCCTCCACTCCCACGCTACTCTTACTGCAAATCTCTTTAAATTCTTAAGGAAACTCCCCAAAGTAATGAATAGAAAATTCAATAAAACGTAATGGGAATATATTAGCGTGAACCGTCTCTGGCCAGAGGAGCTGTTTGGGTCTGATTGCTTCGCCATTGAGATGTCAAATCTTGGCAGAAATCAAGCCTTGAAAGAAAGGGTTGGTTGGAGCATTAGAGCTGCTGCCTGCAGATCTGCTTGCTAGCCTAACCAAGGAGAACCAAGATTAAAGGGTTTCGTCCTCCAATTACAGTAAGTGGGCTCACCTTTTCCTACCCTTTCTCTGCAGCGGGAAATGTAAGGTAGCAGTGCTTTGGACTGGAAGCAATCCGTCAGTGGTATGGTATGTGTGCACCCACTGTGGGCTGTGTGTGGTAAGGTTGAATCCAGCAAGGGGTTAGTTCATCTCTGAAGCAAACACATTTTACTTAAAGTTGCTTTACATCTTCCTCAGCACCTTTAGTTTGTGGTACCTGTGTGGGCAGGCACACTTGGCTTGTAGGAGAAATTCATGGCTATTTTCTCTTCCTGAAGTTGTTGTCTTTATGGCTTATGTGCATCCAGCTGTGCAAGAAAACTCTGCTTTACAGGCTGCTCAGGGTAGCTGGGAAAATGGGCATCCACTTGCAGGTGCATAAACCTAAGATGCTGCTTCTCTTATCTCTTTTCACATCCTGTTAAAAAATAAGCAAGAGATAAGAGAGGAAGAATAGAAAGATAGTTTCTATGGAGTGGGTGATTTAACTCCTTCCTTCCAGCATTATGAACATGACTTACAACTCCTCTCTGCTAGACTGGGAGATGCCCGGTCCCACTAACTGCACAAGCTGAATGAAATACTAATAAGCAAGAAACCAGTTCAGCCTTGAAGTGCAAGTCCTTTATAGAAAGCTCTTGCTAAAGAGGATGATCTTTTTCCTGTTAGAAGTGATTTTAATTTTGACAAGTTAGGATTAAATACTTTAAATCATAAAAGCAGGTCCCTAATTTATGCAATGGGAGGACAGAGAGAAGATGGAGTGAGGCTCTTCTCAGATTTGCAAGGATAGGGTGAGAGGCAGTGAACACAAATCACAGCAGGGGAATTTCTGATTAGATATTAGGGATGCATTTTCATAACAAAGGTAGTCAGGCATTGAAACTGGGACTGAAAGAGGTGGTGGAACCTCTGCCCTTGGAGATACCAGAACTCAACTGGATGGGGCCACGAGCAAGCTCATCTAAGTTGGCCCTGCTTTGCTGGGGAGGTTGAAGCAGATAAACTCTAGAGGCCCCTTCTGCTGAAGTTGCTGTGGTTCACATGGCATATGTAATTGCTATAAATAGAGCAGATTTTTGCATGGTGTAATTACTGCTCATCTGGTTATGCCCATATCCTACCCTTGCTTACTGGTATGTTCATTAGTTGCATTGTCGGGGTGACCATTAGATATGCTTGTCTGGATCATCTGAGAAGCTAAAGAGAGCACAGGAGCAAGAAGCTGCTTTCAAATCAGTGTTGCAGTTTGGCAGCACCTCTGGAGGCCATGCTCTCCAAACCCTGCTCACGGAGGGTCACCTGCAGCAGGTTGCCCTGTACCAAATAATGATGCCCCGTCTTGTCTCAGTGCACGTTGGGGCTCCCCAGTACAGAAGAGATGTGGACGTGCTGGTGTGAGTCTAGCAGAGCCACCGTGGTGGCTGGGGGGCCGGGGTGGTTCAGCCTGGGGCAGAGGAGGGCACAGGGAGCCCTCACTGCTCTCTGCAGCCACCCCATCGCAGTGCCCAGAGATGGAGCCAGACCCTTCCCAGAGGTGCTCGGTGCTCTAGGAAAGCAGCACACACTGACTGCAACACAGCGAACCCCACCCAGATGTAGGGGGGAGGGAAAGATTACTGTAAGAGTAGTCAAATACCGGAGGGGGCCCAGAGGGGTTGTGGGGTCTCCATCCTGAGCAACCTGATCTGATTTAGAGCTGCTTCAGGCAGTTGAACCTGGATGAGCTCCAGAGGTCCCTTCTGACCGGCGTTATTCCATGATCATGATTTTATGATTCTGTGATTCTGTAATTTTAATTGACATCTTTATTGTATAATGTATTGCTTTGAGGGTAACTTTCACTAGCCTTGAGTTAAATACTGTTCTGGTCTTGCCTAAATAATAAAATTAGAAATATGTTTGTATTAGGTGTTCGGCATTTATCAATAAATACTTTCTGAGAGCAAGAGAGGAGTTATACATTTCTCTGCCACCTTCTGAAAGCTACCAAAATTTTTGCTTCCGTTTGCAACGTGAAATTACGTATCTTGAACTCTTCTTTTTGCAGTGTGTATCATGTACCAGAGTGCCAAGAGCTAGGGACTGGAAATCCTTGGCTTTGAGCAAGCATTGCTGCAGTAACTGCTTCCTTGGGTTGAAGACGATGAGATGTAATGGTAGAAAGACTGTGGGTTTTTTCTTTGATTTCTTCCTAGCTTTCTTTGGCGTCTCAAATCTTTCAGGCAAGAATGACTCACTCATCCATTATGTGGTTTCCTGACTTTTAGCAATTTTTCTTTCACTTAAAAAATAATAATTATTAGTTGTGCACAGCAGTCAGCATTCAAAGCAGCGTACCGTGGGCTGTGGCTGACTGGAGTGGCTGACTCATCATGTCTGTTACAGGTTTTCAGATTGACGTTGATTTCTTCCCACCCCTCACTGAGTTTCTGTCTTCCAGAATATCTGTAAGGCTGGTTTTGGCCATGTATGATCCTCCTGTCTCTTTCCAGAGCAGGAGTGTTGATCCTGGGTCCTGGAGAACAGGAGCAGGTGCTGCAGGGTTAGCCAGCCCCCTCGATTCCCTCTGGTGCAGGGACTGCGGTCCTCCTGCACAGCCCTCTAGCTGCACCCCACTGCGCCTAGGCACTGCATTTTAATGGTAGGCACAGTAGGTTTCTGCATATTGTTCCCCAAAACATCACCTTACATGAATGGAAGGTGCTACAAAATGAGCTGCATGTCAAGGGTTAACCCCTGGATTCTGCTGGACCTGGTGATGGTTTTCCAGCTTGCAGAACCCAGCTCCGATTCCTGGCTTTGCTCATGAAGGTGTGGAGCGTCCTGCAGCTGCCTCTGACCCCACCGGGCACTGATGCCTCCTGGCATTGCAAAGCAAGTTTCCTTAACCTCTGAAAGCACTGTTGTTCACGGCGTATGATAAGGCATTTGAGAGATATGTATCTTAGAAGGAATATTTACCACTAAAATATTTCATGTACTTTAAACAGTACTGGGCACAGCAAGGTTGTGTGCAGGTGTGGAGTGCTGCCTGGCTCAGCAATGTGCCTCTGTGAGCCGCAGGGAAGCCGGTGACCTCCCACTCAATGCCAGCACAGGACTGGTCCCCTGGAGGCTTTTCAGCTGGGAGTAAAAAAAGGTTTCTAGACTTTCAGGCTGTATTTCTGAAATAATTCCTGGTTGTGATAGAGTGCTTGGGATCCGTGCAGCTCAAGGGTGCTGAGGGTGGGTTCCGGAGGAGGGGTGGTGGTCGAGTGGTGCGCAGCCACTCCCCTGCCCAGCCTGGGGTGCAAGTGCTGGTCCAGCACCCTGTCAACCCAGCACCTCCACAGTCGGTGGGATGTCAGCATCCTTCCTGCTGCTCCCCACTGGGCTTCTGTTCCAGCGCAGTCATGGGCCAGTTCCAAGGAAGCCAGCAACAAGTGTCACTTGTCAAGCTCGGGATGCATCAGCAGATGACCATGGGCTTTTTCCCCCATTGTTCCTTTCCCACTGTGATTTCGGAGAGGAGAGCTGTTGTTCTGGCAGCGCCTGGTGCTCAGCAGCTGAGAGCATCCAGCGTGGTGGGTTGCGGTCCCAGGTCCTGGTGTGGCTTCATCTGTGCTGCCGGAGATGGGGAGGTGGTTGGATCTGGCATGGAAAAGGGCTGGAGCTCCCTGGTCTGGGGAAGGGGCTGGGGGCACAATGGGCAAGGGAAAAGCTCAGTTTGGTCTCTGGGTGTGTGGCCGACACTGCGGTCTGGAGAATGACTTGAGAAAAGTGGCCATTTCAGAGCACTGGTGGAGAACTGCTCTTGAGAAATCCAAGGAAATTGCTCCTGCCTTCATGTGCCCTATACAGCTCTGTAGTAGGGAAATGGAGAAATACTGCAATGCAAAAAAAGTAAAGGAGCGATAAATCTCTTACACATTCTATGAATTACGTTTACAAATATACCTATAATTCTAAATAATTCTAAAAATATTTTAGGAATTATTTTTTTGTGTGTGTATACTGGAATGCATATCTTGAGCTGGATCTGTAAAAGACAAATCTGTGCAGTGATGTCTTGGGTTTTGTTCTTGCATTGGCTTTGGAGACATGGAAGTTACCAAGCACTGTAAATCAGAAATTGTGTTCAAAGACATGGGGAGAATGTAACCAATAGTCAGAAAAATGCTTGCAAGTCTGAAAAACCATCATATATTCATGCCATAAAGCAGAAGCTAGACAAAACCCCGAAACTGTGTCTGGTAATATTTTTTCTTTCATAATTTGCAATTCTCGGAGAAAACATCTGATCGGTTCCTCGATTAAATCTGCTTTCTGTGCAGCAATCGGGAAGCCCTGCTCTCTGTTTCTGCAAGGTTAGAGGGTGAAGCATATGGAGCAGGACTGCAGGAGCTGGGAGCAAGCTTGTCCGACTGAGGTGATGAATGGGATGGAAAGTTAAGAGCTGGCTCGTCCATGTGCAAGCATTTGAGATCCTTCCCAGTGGAGAGGTTTATTACTTGGCAGGGGGCTCGGCTGAGAGAGTTCGGGTTGTGCAAGGGGTGCAAATGGGGGAGAGCTTTCAGAGATGGACAGTCCCAGTGAATACATGGGAAGTGATGCTTCCCAGTGAGGGCTTGTGCCTGAGATTCCCAGTTTCCGACTTGGAGCAGGCTCAGGCAGTGCCCGTCCGTGAGCATCGCGCTGCAGCACAGACCTCTCGCGCAGCCTCTGCCCTTTGCTGGCACGGCCCCTTGCTCTCGTCTCGGTGAAGCGGCCACAGCGAGTCTGGGGAGCCAGGCAAGGTTTCCTTCCTCGGAGGATTCATTCTTAGGCAAATAATTGTTTGCGCTTTGTATCTCTTCAGGAGCATGGGTAGAAGTTGCTTGCGGAAACTGTCACATCATTGGAGCATAAGAAACATTGCTGCTGTTCTTACTTTGATGAACTGCAGATGCATATAGCCAAGGGTGGAGGAAGGAGAGGTTTTTATTTAGCCAGTGACTAGTGTTTTCTGGTGTTGGTATTTGCAATGCCAGTAGGTATCAGATCTGTCAACAGTTAGCTGAATTGTTGCAATTTTGAAATTACCCACAATATTAACAGTTTTAAATTAATTAGTGAAACTTTACTTGTCTTCAGTGAAGTTGCTTCTGAAGAACATCAGCTGTGAAGGGACAGTCATATTGAGTGAAGGACATCCTTAAAGTTAAATATGGGTGGTCTTCACTGTTTGGTACAGTATTAGTTATTCAATTTTGTTCAGCACAAAAGAGAAGGAATGTGTAAGCGTTTGATTACTTAGTTTATTATTATGAAGTAACCCAATCACTAGTTACTTAAGCTCGTTAGAACTTTTTCCTGCCTGTGGGATATTTTGGCTTTTGCTGCTCATCTTGCAGAAGGACTTGACATGGTATTTTCTAGTTGACTCTAGGCAAAACTGTTTTGCCTTACAGGGTGGTACTAAAACAACTTTTGCTATCTTATTTAGACAGTCCAACAGAAATATTACGCAGTCCTTGGGCCTGAAGAAAGCAAACAAAAATATCTCGGGAAGGAAATACGTGAAATTAGCACTTTGAGGCCAGAGCACCCAAGCAAGGATGCTGAGATCTGGCCTGGAGAGGTTTGAGAGTAATGGGGAGGGCAGAATCATACCCAAATACTCTGTTGGTGGTGAGGGCAGGAGATGGGATGATTTCTCATAAATAGAGTAGGCTGTGTGTTGAGGCAGCACAGGCAGAAAGAGGTGTGGGCACTGTTAGGACAGGCAGATACAGGCCCAGGGTGTGGGATGGGGTTGGTGGTGGGTGCTCCCCACCCCAACAGCAGGAAATAAATCTGTTTTGTTGGGGGTGTGGGGGTGTTTTTTAATGGGCTGGAAAGAGCAAAGCATTTGAAGAGGAAGAGTGGGACAACAAAGGTTTGTGGTGGAGGGGATTGGGTGGAAGCAAGGGTTAAAAAGGGCTTTGCTGCTGGTTGCAGGGAAGAGTGAGGATGTTTGAAAGAAATAGGATGAAGCTTTGCTGGTACTAAATCAAGTAAATTGTTGCATGGAGAAGGCTAATTGCAATCAGTGATGAGGGAATTAATTTTAGTAAATAAATGCTGAGCTTCTGCCAAGGAGAGAAACCCATTTGTGGAAGAATTTTTGATTTTTTAATTGAATAAGAGCTAGCGGCTGTACAACAGTGTCATTTTGCTGCTTAATTCCTTCCTGTACCTGTCTTAAGGTGATGGTGGTGACATGAAAAAGAGAGTCTGTAGTGCCAGGAGTCTTGATGGATCACTGAGGGCTTTCTCCAGCATCTGTTTCACCTTGCACAGCTTTGTCATGTTAATCCTGGGAGATCAGGGGATTTTCCAGGAATGGATAGCTGCCATCAGAATAAGGGAGATGGATTTGGCCCCATGAATTCTGCATGGCCTTTTTCTCTGGATGCTGTTATTAGATGGTTTGTGAACATCTTTAGTTGGACCTTCCAGCAGAGGCACCCGAAGGCATTGTTACTTTTCTTTAAAAGTCCATCAGAGATCAAATGGTCTAATCACTGGTTGTATTTACATTTTTTTCTAGACTGTTTAATGTGGGTTAGATACAGGGGCTTTTTTGCATCATGCAAGCCGTTTCATTAGAGGGAAAAAAACCTATCTTTGAACTCCTGCTAATACGTACTTAATAGTTGAAGGTTTTCAGGTAAGACTCACGGGCTGGGTTACTTGTGCTCGGGTGAGGAACCAGGGGTCTGTGCTGCAGTAGCTGTTTGCAGCGCTGCTTTTAAAGTGAAGTGGAAAACGAGATGACTTCAGTGAATTTCCATGTAACTGTCTGCTACAGCCCCCACTGTTTCAGAGGTGATGATAGTTTAACACAGCAGCAAGAGGACGTGAATAATTTAGTGTGTTGAGCGAGACGCTTGCTTGAATTCTCTCCTTTGTCTGCTCCTGATGAAAATCCTTTCAGCTGGAATCTTCTACCTACAAAAACCTCTATGAAAATAATCAGTTGGAGTTCCTAGGCTCTAAGGGGGGAAGATGGATGAGGTCCGTGTTGGCAATGCCAGTGAGTTGTGTGTGACTCCTTGATGTGACAAGAGCTGCACTTTGCTGCCTTCCGGAGCAAGACTGTGTGCCCTGCCTCTGCACCTCCCGGGGAAGGAATTTTACTACCGAAGGAACTAGTTCAAACGGAATAGGGAAACGGGCATGTGTTAAAATCCCAATTCTGTTTGACAAATTCACCTAAAAAAAAAAAAAAGTTTTATGGATTTATGTGTGAATTTTCACATGCATTTGTGGATGAATATTACATGTTAAACATGGAGTAGTGGCTGACAGTTCTCTGTATAGTAAATAATATCCAGCTGTGCAATGTAAACTTCGAGTATAAAAATACTTCGAGTACTTTTATGATGGTGGAAAAGGTTGTATACTCTCATAATTTCGTCAGGCTCTATTGTTTGGTAATTAGAGCTGGACACCTATGATTGCCCTTTTTTGTCTTGCTCACCCTGCTGCTGCTCTGTAGCCTTGCAAGATATTTAGGTTCCCTTTCATTTTCCTTACCCCTCCAGGGGGAATGGTAACTTCTGTGTACATTCCTTACAAAACCATTTCATGCCTTTGTTAAAATTTATGAAGTTATCCTTGGCATTTTTTTTTTTTATTGAAAACCAGAGTTTTAGGCGAGAAACCCTGAGCAAGGAAGTTAAACTGAGTCCTTGTTTACATTAGTAAAATATGTAAACAATTCTTTTAACCCAAATACAAAACCTTTTTTTTTTTTTTTGGCTGCTACTCCAATGTTTATAAAAGCAAGTTATGTAAATGACAATTCTTACAATTAAACTGCTATCTAATCCTATCCCGATGGCTGTCCTTGCTATAAAGCTCAGTGCTACTGGGGGCAATCGGCTGCGATGGCATTAACACAGCGTTTCAGCATTATTAAAGATAATGGGACCTTGTAGAAGAAAATTGAGAGAACCTGAAATTAAACAAACAGAATTCTCATTAGAGAGAATCTCCCGGGAGAAAGGAAAGATCTGGAATAAAATACTTTGGTGTTACAGAGTCACTGGGTCTGGCAGGGACCTCTGGAGATTGTCCTCTCCAGCCCTGCTCAAGCAGAGTCTCCCAGAGCTGGTTGTCCAGGGCTGTATCTCCGTGGATGGAGACTCCACAGCCTCTCTGGGCAACCTGTGCAGTCTTGACCACCCTTAGAGTAAAAATGTCTTTTCTGATGTTTAAGCCAGATTTCCTGTATTCCGGTTTGTGAGGCAATTGCAGCAGAAGGGGTAGGATTGGAAAGCATCATTTCTCGTAAGACGTGTCTTTCTAATCTGTTCATAAACCCAACCCAAAGTGCTTTGCATGGTAGATGTCACTCCAGCTCTGCCTAGTCTACTCCAGCACTTAGGCCTAAGTGTCTGTTGATGCTCAGGGCCCCTGCAGTCTGCTTGTAGGAGATTGCAAAATACCTTTAGTGGGGGAGAACCAGGCCCTAGGGGTGGCATGGGTGGGTGGGAGCGCAGAACAATGGCAGGAGAAGGGATGTGAAGATGGTATGTGTTGATAGTGCCCAGGTTAGCAGGACATCATCGCAGCCTATCGGGACACCGCATGGGAGGGGAAAGGGGCTTTTTTTTCTGAAAGGAAGGACAGATGGTAGCTGTTAAGAGATGATAGTGGGGAGATAAAGAACAGGACTGGAGGCACAAAACAGCAGGATGGAGAGACAAAAGACTCCTGATGACTCAGAGCTGGGGTGGGAAGGTCGAGTAAAGATGATGATGTCAGCTCCTAAGGGGTCCAGGAGTCACACCCCTAAATCCTGGTGTGGTCTGCCACTTCTCCCAAGTGATGAGGACCAGACAGCAAATGTCAATTTGTAGAAACTGCTGTAGCAAAAATCAGTGCTAGGCCTTCTGGAAGAGGGAGATGTTACTTAAACAAAACCAATTTCACACTCATTTCAAGGCTTTCAGTCACTGAAGGTGCCACGCGTTGTGTTGGAGTGGCCTGACATGGAGTGTCATTGTATGTGACATGGAGAGCAAGGCATGTTGGCTATTAAAGCCTCATTGCATTATCAACCTGTCAAGAGGAACCTGGCTTTTGGATAGGTCTTTTTTGTCTCCCTTTAGGACACAAGTGTTATTATGGTATGATCTTTTTGCTTAATCTTCCATAAATCTTAGGCAAGGTCGCTAGCCCTGGTCTTTGTTTCTTCATTTGGGCTATTTTTACAGTTGCAGCCTGTCTTCCCGTTGAGGTAACAGGGAGGGGAATGGCCCATGCCCTCTGGTGAAACCTCATGACCGTTCTCTTATCAGTGCAGGGTCTTCTGCTGATTAAATCACTTCTTCCCTTTTTCAGGCTTTTTCTGGCCTTCATGCAAACAACAAATTCCTCTCTGTTTACTATCTTGATTGCTGGTGATTGTGTTATCAACACATGCCAAATTCTTGCAACCATGCTTTATTGTTCTTTCTGCTACTTTCACAGTGGTGCTTCATTCTTAGCATTTGTGTTACAAATACCCATGGGTCCTTGTGGTTGCAAGAAATCTGGGCAAGATCAGTTCAATACACCTGTCTCGTTGCATGCATGCTGGCTGGACCACTTGGATAGACAAGCTTTGGGGCTCAAGAGTCATGTGGTTATGAGAGTGTTAATATGAATAAAACCACTCTTGTTTTATAATAACATGACCTTTCCTTCCTATAATTTGAACTTTACCAGAGTGTTGCTACATTCATTGCTATAATAATAAGCACAGACTCAGAACAAGATGATCACGTAATATTTTGGGAGGTATCTTTTAGCCTGATTTAATTTTTCCTTCTGAAGTCAAGTCCAAAGGCGTTACAAATACAATGACCATCCTGTGTTCTTGCTCTCTGTCATTGAGATCAACATGACAAATCATTGCAGAAAAGACCCAGCCCAAAGTTCTGAGCTAATTTTGCAGTAACTATGAAGAAAACTCTTGCAAGGTAGGAGAGGAAAACTGAATCTGGGCAAATCAATGTTAGGGCATCCAGTAATATTTAAAATAATTCTGCCACGTTCCTCTCCCTTGCCAATTAAATTCAACAAAGATTACACAGACAAAAATCTGCTTCACCTTGGTTGCTGTGAAGTACTTGGGCAGTGCCGTTAGTCACTCTTCCACCTCCTGCTGCCCCCAAAGGTGTAATGGAAGAATGGAGGCTTCCTGGCACACCCGAGCAGGGAAACGCTGACTTCGCCTCCTGAACTGCCACCGTTTCTCACACCCTGCCCGCCACAGTGTTGTCCCTGGCTTCTGCTTTGGTTGCTGTGTGTGGCTGTATCAGACATTTTCCCAGGTCCAACCCAGACTCTGTGAACCCGGGTGTCCCTTATCTCCACCAGCTTCCTATGGCAGCTGGCCATGAACAGCGCGGGGTGAGAGGACAGCCCTGCCGTGCCGGAGAAGGGAGAGCGTTCATGGCTTGTCTAAAACCAGTGAGTGAACACCAGTTTATAGGGCTGCTGGACTCTTCTGGCCGCATGGAGATCCAAGAGTTAGCACAGAGTAAACTTCCTGAGCTTTGTGAAGCAGCAGGACACCAGCCCTCAGGAGCACACAAGTAGTCTCTGTCATTGTTCAAGTCATCTTGCCATATCTATTAGGAGGAGCAGCATGTTCCAGTGCTTATTTTCTCTTCTTCAGCTAGTGAGTGCAGAAAACCAAAACTTTAGACACAGCCTACTGAGTAGTGCCCCAAGCACAGTATTTGTCATGCTGGACCTAAAGGGAAAGGTCTTATTTAGACTCTGGTTCAGTCATAGGAGCTGGTGTGGGGACACAGCTCTGTGTCCAACAACTGGGGCACAGCGATGTGCCAGTGGAGGGAGGAATCGCTCCTTTTATGACATTTTTGAATTTTCTGTTTCTGACTAACATTTTATGTGTAGTGCTCTCATAGGCAAACTTGAGACAATCTGATTTACTCAATTCTGGATAATTTTTTATTTTTTTAAACTGAAGTCAGCAAAGGTTGGATGGACAGCAATAGGCATGTGAGGTAATTTGGACTGGAGAGAGAGAAAATGGCTGTTAATGTAAAGTAATTTGGTAGAGATGGTTGAATCTTTGCATTTGGAAATAAAGTGACATGTAGCGTTTTAGAATACCCTGCTGCAGGGAGGCATGGTGGGTCTGGTTTTTCCAAAGCTAAACTGTTTTGCATTTTCTCCTGGTTTTTTGTGTTGTTTTTTTTTTTTTCCCCACAACTAAACAAGGAGGAGATTGTGCCTAGTAGTAGTAATAATAATAATAATAATAATAATAATGATCTTTCTAGATAATGCAACTAAGCCTATAAATTCAGCCCAAATTATGCCAGTTCCAGGCCTGGCAATACTTGTAACTCTCAGAAGAGCTTGGATACAAAACATGTTGTCGTTGATCACAATGTCCTAAAAAGAAGTCACCAAAGAAAACCCAACCCCAAGCACCACATGGCTGGATACAGGGGTGGGTGGAAGAGCAGGGTGCTGGGGGGGGCTGGTTTATAACTCAAGGGTGTGGAGCACGGCTTGGGGCTTTATTCTGGCTGTGGCACGTACGCCTTGTGTCAACCTGTGAGTGAAGCGTGGGCGAGTCTTGTTTGTTACTGCGGACTTCTGCTCAGCCAGGTTTACACAATGGGGAGTTTCTTCTGGTGAGATCTACATTAAGGCATCGACAGCCATTGTTAATGTTGGGACGAAGCCAGCCAAGAGCTGCTGTGGTGGTGTTACTTGCGTGATCCGTGTTCCCTGATGCGCATGTGTGTATACCTATAGCCTGATTTCTTGTTGGTGCTATTTTGCAGCAGCAGATTGTACAGCATGACTTCTCCCCACATTAAATCATCCAATCAATCCGCTTGCCTCTGCGTGTCCCTAAAGGATGATCGGGTTTTCATGTCAGAGTGCCCATTTTTAAAAACCTGCTTTTGTAACAAAAACGGGTGCCTCCCCTTGATACATACAGTTTGTCTATGGGTTACCAAAGGCTACCTTAGAGAAGTGGTGTGTCTGAGGGGCCTTGGTGTCTGACGCTCTGCGTGTATTAGTGGCAGGGCTTGCTGTGCCGCTCTAGAGCAGGGCTGAGGCTATATGTGCTGGGCACATGCACTGGTGTCGGTGTGGGCTGCCGCAGCTCTGCCTGCAGCGGTACTGAGTCACGGGGCCGGAGCCGAAGAACCCATTGGGGCAGTTTGCTCACCAGGTTTGAAAAAGAGAGACTTTTAGGTACGAACAAAACCTGCTGTGATCTGCTCTGTGCGTGACCAGGGCGCATGTTCTGAAGCCATACCAGAAACTCGGAGGGTTGCAGCAGTATAGTTGCCTGCTGTGCCTCTGTCAGAGGTTTTAAGGGCTTATCTACCAATTTTTACCCCAGTGTTGGAGATTAGAAGTATGTTCTTAAAAAGCTCTAAAGGGTAGACCAGACATGGAATTTTAGGACAATTCTAGTTTTTAAGGTTTTTTGGTTCGCAGTTTCGAGGGCTTTTGCTCTTCCCTGGAGCGGTGACGAGGGCTCTAGACTCCCAGCCTTGAGGGGTGGTGGAGCACAGGTTGGGGGGGGGGTGTGACAATGATAGTTATCCGTACTTAATCATCATTATTAGCAAAGTGTAAATGGATTTGGATATTTAGTGATGGCAAATTTTAGCATGCATGCATAGGGTGCAGTTGTTTACCTAAGGTACAGATACATTTTCTTGAGATCATTCATCAAGCACCTCGAGGATATCACTTTTCTGTGGAGCACTGAAGGGTGATCGGCTGTTAGGATCTCCTGGAGCCTGGTAATCTGAGCAGGGTGCCTTACGTAAAAAACAAACAAACAACCCCACACAAACCCCTTTCAATTCACAGTGTATGATATTATGCGTTGGCATATGAAATTAGGTCAGTATTTGAAACATGCTAGTGCAAAATCTATAGCTAAGATCTTGAATATATTTGTCTATATGTGTATTTATAAAGACACCAGAAATAATGGTTACAAGCATAATATAGGAGCTTGGTCTGATTTGAATAATGGTCTGACATCCGTCGAAGTGGGTTTTTTGAGTGACTTTGTTTCAAGCAGAATATGACTTTGAAGAACATAATTTATTCTGCTGCAGATAAGTAAAGTTAAAATTAAATTCCTGATTATTGGCTTATGTTCCTCAAAATTAAACCCACAGCATTTTATTCAGTCTCCTGGTTAGGGATACATAATGAGGCTGGTTGCGAGCCATGTATTTAGGGTGGGAACATAAGATGAGGAAAATCAACAGTTAAAGGTAGGAAAACAGCGTTGCATTTACATGGCATTCTAGTTTGTTGTTTGTTTTTTTGTTTGTTGTTTGTTTTTTTGTTTTTACTGAGTTCTTACAGATACTTAAGAATAAGTAGGCTTATGGCTGAAGCTACACTGAGTTCAGAAACTTTGGTAGCTGATATCACGTGCATTTGCACATGAGCAAAACCTGCGCCTGGAACAGCTGTATGCAGCGTGGCTGTGTGTGTGTTTGTGTAATTCGTTGAGCTGAGGTTTGTGGTGATGTTTCGGGTTTTGGGTTTTTTTACCCATTCCAGAAGGGCTGAGGGATGATTTTCCACAGTGAAGTCTGGAAACGCACTTGACAACATCAGCCGGTGTCAGTCTGGTTTCCTGCATGTGGGAGGCTGTGTGCTTACATCTGGACATCGGTGCTATTACAGAATCCCAGACTGGCTGAGGTGGGAAGGGACCTCTGGGGTCCATCTGGTCCAACTCCCAGCTCACCCAGAGCCACAGGACCGTGTCCAGATGGACAAGTCTCCAAGGATGGAGACTCCACCACCTCCCTGGGCAACCTCTGCCAGGGCTGGGGCATCCTCGCAGTGGAAAGTGTTTCGTGATGTTCAGAGGGACTGTTCTGCATTCCAGTGTGTGCCCGTGGCCTCTGGTCCTGGCACTGGGCAGCACTGGGAAGAGCCCAGCTCCATCATCTTGGCACCCTCCCTGCAGGTATTGATGTACATGGAGGAGATCCCCCTGCGCCGTCTCTTCTCCAGGCTGAACAGCCCCAGCTCTCGGGCTTCTCCTCATAGCAGAGATGCTCCAGCCCCTGAATCATTTCATCAGCCCTTCACTGGACTTTCTCCAGTATGTCTATTGGACCCAGCACTCCAGGTGTGGCCTCCCCAGTGCTGAGCAGAGGGGAAGGATCTCCTCCTGATGCAGCCCAGGACACCCTTGGCCACTTCTGCTTGTGGTCAGCTTGGTGCCCACCAGGACCTTCTCTGCCAAGCTGCTTCCCAGCCGGCTGGCCCCAGCCTGTGCTGTTGCCTGGGCTTGTTCCTCCCCAGGGGCAGGACCAAAGCAGGGCTATTGGCAGGCAGGTCTGGTAGTGGGAGCTCTCAATTTCACAAGCAAATAAACTGAGTGGATTTTTAAATGTGGTAGGTAACATATATTTTGTCAGAACCTCTGTTTAAGAGGCTTTTGGACTTTCTCTAGGATTTTTTTTTTCCATCGGGATCATGTAGTATGTGCTAAAATGATGAAAATAATTTTTCAAACTTGTGTGGATGTAATGTTCAAAAGTCTTTTGTATTGATAGTGAATCCAAGTACTTGCTAGTTGTGTGGAGATGTGACAGAAAGGTGGATAGTCCCAGTGATCATCTTTGGATAGCAAGGTGAGCGCATGCCCAGTTATTCGCAGCAGATACAGTGTGTGTAGCAGCAGCAGGAGAAAGTCCATCTAATTTTCCTATAAATAAGCTTGTCTTGTCTTGAGAGGATCATCTTAGAGTTTGGTTTGAGCTCATATGTAATTTAGACTTTCCTTTTTAAATTCCTAGGATTTCAGCCTGAACTCTCTTTGATTTTTCGAACATGAAATGTTTCTAATGGGAACTGGGCCAGGAGCTATTAAACTGGTTTCACAGCGATCTCAGAGCAGTCAGCCCTGGATAATTCTTAATCATTATCTGCTTACAGTGAATCTGATATAGGCTCTGTGAAACAAAAGCGTTTTTCTTAGTGCGCGTCATACAAAGAGCTCACCTTTGGGGGATGTTTTCAGTGCCTGGCATCTACACTTTTGTCTTGGTGCTGCAGCGCTGGTCTGCGGCTGTCGCGGTGAGTCACACATTGCCACGCGGCAGTGCCATAGAAGGGATGGATCAGCCACAGTTGGTGCTTACATGGACTCAGGCATGCAGCAAAATTTAGAGTGTTAGTCTTGAAATGTAGAAAAAGATGTGAAAGCAAGCCAGAAAAGTCCATTTCATAATCAGGAAGAAGGCTAACTTTTTTTAATTGACGTGTTATATAAACGTACAACTCTTACTCTCAAAATGTCCTACTAGACGCTGTGCCAACACTAACAATCTCCAAGTGAGAAATGAAGCTCATGAAATAGGAGGTAAAATATAGCTGCAGTCCTCCCTTTCCTCTGCCAGCGGGGCATCGGTGGACGCTGTGCACGCAGCAGAAAGCCCCAGCTGTGAGACCTGCCCTTGGAGCACGGGGAGGCCTGGGGTGGTGGAAAGGCTGAAGAAGCTGACCTGGAGAAGAGCAGCCTCGCTGAGGCTATGACCTGCCCTTTACTGTTAGGGATTTCGTAGGACTCTGGCTGTCGCAAATACCCCCCGCTGTGAATGACAGCACCGGGATGCTTTCTCAAGTGCTCAGCAAGTACTTTTCAAACACAAGAAGCTTAGTGAGAAAACACGATTGTGGTATTTTTGGTACAGGCTGCCTAACGTTGGTGTTTTCTTCTTCCTCAGCAGAATTCTGCCGCATTGACAAGCCCTTGTGCCATGATGAAGATGAGCAGCTCAGCTTTGAAGCCGTCCGCAACATCCACAAGCAGATGGATGATGATGCCAATGGCAACGTGGACGTAGAGGAGAGCGATGAGGTTAGTGCTCGGCTGCTTTGCTGTTCTTCTGCCACGCAGCGCTCTGCTCTCATAGAGGGCTGTTCTGTTTGGGTAGTGCTAATGTGGCGGTGTGTCTGCAGTTGAGGTGTGCAAGCTCTTAGGCTGTTGGCTGCCTATCTCTTCATCCGGCAGAGGAAGCAATGTGCCATCTCGAGCCAAGTTTCTGATCCAAACAGTCCACTTCAATCTGAAGTGTCTATGGCTTTTCCTCTGTTCTGGGAGTTTCTACCCACTTAACCTTTTTCTACACACAAGGTATTATCAATTTATTCCAACACTGAAAGACAAGAAGATTGATTTACATGATTGTTGTTATTATTTCATTCCTTTTTTAATTGCGGGGTGGGGAAACACCTCTGAATTCTCATCGAGCCTCTCTGTCACTGTTGAGCAGATACACTGGGCTGCTGTCTCTTTCGCTTTACAGTGTTTACTGCGTTCTTCCACCAACCCAGCTGAAAGCATTACAGTACATGTGTGCATACTGCTGAAAAAACAAACAATATTTTTGTTGTCTTGGCCTTGGAGATTATAGCTGATAACTTTATTGCAGAGAAATAAAATTGTTGTTGTTTTCTTACATAAGCACCAACAGAAATAAGCGACTACTAGAAAAGGGAAAGCTGTTTGTTTATAATGTTGCCTCAGTTGCAGTGCAGGCTCATTTACAAGGCTCTGTTCAAGGTGAGGAATTCTGTCTTATAAGGAGACTGGGATCTAAATAAGAAAGTTGAAGTGTTGGAAACTAAAAGAAAGGAGACTCCTGAAGGGATCTGCTGCCAGTCACAGGATCCCAGTTCTCCCGATCCCTTGATCCACAGCAGAACTGCTGCCTGGATAGGGGTGCGCTGCCTGTCCTGGTCTTGCTGCTGGGCTCAGGGGGACGATGCATGGCTCTAAAGCTACAGGAGTGAAGGGTGGAGGCGTAGGTCTCATGCCAAGTCCACGTCCTGGGACTGAGGCTGGGCTGTGCTGGGAGCAAGGGCTCTTGAATGGTCTGAATTCTTGGCCCTGGAAGGAGGCAAGCCAGGAGCTGCCAAGACCGCTGCTGTTGGTGAGCCGGTACCCCGCGTGCACCTGGCCGGGAGGTGGATGGCGGGGCTGGCAGCCGCCTGTGCTGTGCTGCGGGGCTCTGCTGAATGCGCCCTCCGCACCTCCGTCCTTTGCCCGATGAAGATGTCAGTATGTGTTTTGTACGGCCTGTGGGAGAACCTGATATAATCTCTGTGGGTTTGGGAATTGACAAAATTGTGACCTGCTGCTTCTGTACCGAAAGGCATCTCTTCTCCCCCCCCCGCTGCCGTTCTGATGCAGATGGCAAACTGAAGGCATACGACAGCCTGCACAACAACCAGTCCTCCAGGAGCCCTTCTCCCAGGTACTTTATTCCCACTTCTCAGATAAAGAAACCGCAGTCTAGGGAGATTAAATCTCCCACCCAAACTAACGCAGCAGTTCAGTTTATTGGGCAAATTCAGGCTTCACAAGGGCTCTTCAGTCTCCTGGGAGGTGACGTGGCAGAGCAGCCTGGAGCTGAGCACCCTGTTTATGAGGAGCCAGTGGTGTTGGCTGGCTGTTCCCAGGTTGCAGTGCTGTTCCCTCTGCCTAAATCCCACTTCACAGAGCAATTAAAACAAATTAAAAGCTTTCAATTGCATTTCCTAAAATTTGGTGTTTTCCCTGGAGGCAGTTCTCTGCTCAGCATTGCTTTGGAGCAATGATTTACCTCTCCCACTGACTCCTGGGATAGCCTCAGGCAAATCAATTCACTCAGTGCATCCTACTCGCCTGTTATTAAATTGAGAATAAGCCTCATGTTGTTAGGGTTGGGCATTAACTAGCAATTTTTATGTCTCTCTGAGCAAATCTTGCCCTCTGTCTCGGTGGACTAGTTGAGAGCTTATTGTACAAGCACTAACAGTATTATCTGTTCAAAGCCTTTGTACCATCAGTTCATTTTACAGTATAGATGTTGCCACTGTATGAGTAATAAAATTTATTTTTCTAAAAGGCTTCAGAATCACTGCCTTGCTGCAATTACTAGTCTGTATTCAAACCCATTGTCGCTGGATCAGACCGATGCCCGAGCCCCTTGCATCGCTTCTCTTGGTCGCAGCAGCTCTCCTCCAGTTTCT
The DNA here is from genome assembly GCF_964188355.1 of Buteo buteo. Classification (NCBI taxonomy): domain Eukaryota; kingdom Metazoa; phylum Chordata; class Aves; order Accipitriformes; family Accipitridae; genus Buteo; species Buteo buteo. The sequence continues at coordinate 29,336,259 of NC_134188.1, forward strand.
GGTGTGTGCATTATCCCTTCCTGCTCATTAGAAGCAGAGCTGCCAGGATGGCAGTGCTCAACTTGGGGATCAGACCGTTGCATGTCCCTGCTGGGAGTTTTTGCAGTGTTCCCCCTCTCCCAGGTGCTCCCAGCAGAGTCTGCCATTAGTTTCCCCTCTGCCTCTACCTGTTGCTACCTGCAGTTGCTCTTTATCATCTGCTTCCAGGGGACACCAATTCTTGCGTTGCTCTTGCCTACGCACATTATCTCTCCTGCTCATCCAAATGGGATTTGTTGTAGTGTCAGTCCCCAGATCCCTTCCTGACATCCACTTCATTTGCTGCCCATGGGCAAGTGAAGTGCAGCACTGTGTAGCCCTCGCCGGTGCCTGAGCGCTGCCCTGGGGTTCCCGCAGTCACCCCTGAGCCCTTCACCACTTTTGTCACCTTTGGTGTTATCTTCTGAGCTCTTTGGGACAGGAATTGTGTCTGAATAGTATTTTGGGGAAGTTGCAGTTGTCGCAAGCTTCCCAGCAAAAGGTGGTGGTCCTCCTTAGGAAGGAAGGTGATGATGGTGTTTCTGTTGTTTAATGGAAAAAGCTTTTTTCTGTTACTTCTGCTGTTAATGGGTGGATAGGGGCAGTTTAAAGAAGTAGATAAATGTGGAATTTTTCATATAAGAAAGTCTGTTTTTTTGTAAAAGTTTGTTTTGGCTAATTGAGACAGCCTGTGTTAATTGGCTTCCTTCCTATAATTTACCTGTGCATGAAAATACTGCTGTAAGGATATGACAAACCCATCCTTCTCCCTCCAACCCCAAGTGCAGCCCAGCGCCAGGCTCTGCCATGAGAAATGCATTCCTGCTGTCGGTGTGTGCCGCAGTGTGGGATTTTGCTGGCAGGAGGAAGAAACCTGGAGGCTGGCAAAGGCAGCCGGCCATTAAACCGAGCTTGGCAGATGCTGAAACCCCGAGGAGTGGTGACCCTGGTGAGTGACAGCCAGGGTGGCCCACCGCGGCTGCCGCTGGCCCGGAGCAGGAGCTCGGCTCTGCCTCCCGTGGGAGCGGAGCTGCTGCCGCTTGTGGGGCCTTGCTGGGAAGTGCTCATCGCAGTGAGGTGGTGCATGCGTGATGTGTAAATGAAAACAAGAACATCCCCATGGTTGTTGTGATGGCTCTTTTCCTCCTACTAGCCTGCTGCTTTTCACAAGTGACCTGTGACAACTGTCTTTGAGTTCAAGAGGGAAGAAAATAATCAAAATAAAGTATAAGCCACAGTTTGCAGTGTAACCTAGTCAATATTTTAAATATGCATGTTTTCTGAGAATTGAAGATGATTTTTCCTTGGTTTTCCCTTTATACTCAGCGAGCATGCTGTGCATTTTATGGGCAAATATTGCTCTCCATGGAAAATATTTGTGTGCACATGTAGGTCTCGGCAGCTGGCAGTGAATTAGTGTTTATATCTGTTTACCTATTGACAAAATGAAGTATTGTAGTGACCCCAAGTTATATCTGGTGGACTTGGCAGTGTTAGGTTTATGGTTGGACTCAATGATCTTAAAAGGTCTTTTTCAATCTAAATGATTCTATGATTCTATAAATAACAGTTGCAAGCTTTACGTCTGTTAAGCTTGAAACTTTTATTAAAGTTACATTAAATTAAACTTTCAATAAAGGCTTTGAAGCCACTAAAAAAGTTATTTCAAGAATTTTCCTTGGTGAGCCGGCTATTTACTGCTCGAGCGCTCAGTTTCTCTGCTTTCAAGGTTATCAGCTCTAACCCCCCATGCGTACCCTGTAATCGTGTTTTAACTCCCTGTCTTTGGTGGTGGGACAGCTGCTGGAGACATTATATGAAAGAATGCAGGAGGCTCAAATTTAAACCTTTTACGGCTTTTACGTTTAATCTTCGTACAACCTTCTTCTTTCAGTGTGCAAAGCTCCCACCTCGGGAGGGGATCAGAGGATGGCATGGCATGCTCTATTTCCATAAACTTTTTAGAAAACGAAGCAGACAATGACCCAGGAAGGAGTATGTTACAGCAAGGTGCTTGTGCCTTCCTGGGCACGGCCGGAGAGTCTGCCAGCACCTCCCTGCCTGGGGACCCAATGGGACCCCCTGGCAGCCCTGCAGTGGGGCAAGGGTGGGCTCTGGGGGAGGCTGGGGAGCCTCTTTGGGGTCACAGGGTAGTTCGGGTGGGACAGGACCTCTGGAGGCTTCTTCCATTTGGGGGGTACTGATGTAGGGGGGGTAGCTCTTGCAATGCCATGCTGCAAACAGTTGCTTTGAGTAGTCTCCCTTTAGCATAGGTTTATATACTTGGGATTGATTTTATTTTTTTAAGTGGTTTGTGACAGAACAAAGTGAGCTAACTAACATCTTAACGTAGTTTCAGAACAACATGTTGATGACTGATCAGCCTTGCACAGAGATTGAGCTGCGTCGGACGAGTTGCCTGGAAAACCACAGTTCTCTGCTGTTTGCCTTTCTGTTTCATCTTATATTAATTCCTTTAATTAAAAAAAAACCACCCCAAACCTTCCTCTGTTGAGGATAAGGCTGAGGTAATTTTGAAGCTTGGGTTTAATCACCTGTTCTCCAGAAGCATTTGCAAGCTTCAGCAGCGACTGCAGGTCCCACAGACATCGGTCTTGGAGGCGTGTGGTCTCTGTGCCTGGAGCAAGCTTTTCCCCCCCATAGCAGTATTTCCTGTGTTGGTTGGGAACTTTGTATTTGCATTTACTACTTTGGCTTTATCTCTTTGGGGGTAAGTTATGGGTAAATTTTGTTTGGGTTAAAAGATCTGACTGGGCAGAAAGGGAGAGACAGACAGATAATGGTATTTGTCAAATATTCTAATTAAGGTGAAATTTTGGCCAGCAACTTTATGCTGTCCTTAAATCATCGTTGCATTTTTCCTTTTTGGAAGTGAATTTTCAATGAAGTTTAAGATGACATCAGTGACCTCGATTAAAATGAAAGAACTGTCTCTCATGGGGAAATCTTCTAATTAGCAATCTATTTCTGCTCTTTGCACTCACTCCAAAGGCAGCTCAAGCTGTTTAGGGGCAACTCTGATGTAGGTTCACACTGACGAGTCTCTCAGATGCTGTTAGCCTGGTTTCCTAAGGAAACAAGGTTTATGGTATTGCTCGATCAGTCCCTGGCTCCTCTCAACCTCTGATCCCACTGCCTGGCATCAGGCATGTTAGGAGGAGAGAGGGCTCAAAGACAAAAGTTTTCTGCAACTTTAATGAAAATCAGTAGCTCAGAAGAGGTGTTAAAATTGGTGAGCTCACTGAGGGAAGCAATGCACGGTGAGCTCTGCAGTCACTTGGTCGGTTCTGGCCCCATAGCACCTGCACAGCAGTGAGTTGGTGCATGCGTGCATCTCTTGCCCAGGTGGTAGTTGGTGCTCAGGAGGGATGATGAGCTGAGATCCAGGGATGTGGGAGCGATGTAAAGGTTCAGGGCAGGGAATGCAAAAATTGTGTTAGTAGTTGGAGTTTCTGCAGGTTACAAAACATAGGAAAAAAAACTCTGGAAAATCACACTTCATGGAACTGTTCATTTTTGAGCATGCTTTCAGCAGCTGAGACAAGAAGTTTGTCTTAACCAAGAAACCCATGCAACTCAAACTGCTCACCCCTTTTAGAGTGGAAAAAGCGTACTGGTCACAGGGTTTGCAGGTGGAGAATTAAAATGTAGGTCCCTGTGTTCAACGAGGTTATATAATCCCAAAATGGTTCTGTAATTTTTTTTTCTGGAGGGGGTGCATATCTCTGCTTCAGAGCATGCATGTCTCTGCCAGTGTCTCCAGCACTTGCCGGAAACCTGGGGCCAGAGCAGCCATGAGCAGAGGGCACTAAGAAAAAGTATTTTCATCCTAAAACAAAGGTAATTTTCTGCTACAGGCTGTTGTGCAGGTTAGAACTGTGGTTGGCTTCAGCAGGGATTGGATGTATTCCCCCCCCAAAGTATTGCAGTTCCCCTGCATGTCTGTGCAGGAACCCATTCCTCACCGCCCTGCTGCCCTTGGAGAGGTGCTCCCCCACAGGTGGGCATTTCAGAAGGCTGTGCAGTGCCTGGTTTTTACGTGCCTCAGATTCTGCTCCTTATTATATACAGAAACCTGTTAAATTATAAAAGAAATCTTGACATCAAGCAGCGTTCATAGGCTGAGTCTTCCTGCAGCGATCTCAGCTCATGTTGGTTGTTGCTTGTAGCAGTAGTCGTGTTCCTGCTTCTTTTGGATGGTGTGATCATGGTTGGTCTTTCTCTGAACTTGGTGGTGAGACTCTTGGTTGACCACATTTCCTTCTGTTCTTGTGGCGGATTCGCAGACTGGCTGAGGCTGGAGCTGGTCCGGGTGGGACTTCTGGAGATGATCTGGTCCAAGCCCTGTCCACGCAGGGTCACCCAGAGCCAGCTGCCCAGGACTCGTGAGTTTTGGGTGTCTCCAGGGATGGGATCAGCAGGGTCTTCAACACTTTGAAGTGCTGCTTTTTAATGGTTTGCAAGTAGGTCAATATTATTGTGCAGTGATTCTTGTGCCTGGTGTTTTTGAATATCTGGGAGTCCTGTGGCTGCTTTATATATATGCATGTTAGCATACACATAGTGTGCATGCTCAGTATAGTTACCTGTGTATATGAAGTCTATGGGGAGCCCCTCCAATAGGGAAAGACTGAGAGCTATGCACCTTGAAAATTGTGTGTGTGCAGTAGATGGGCAAATGCAGGCTCTCAAAAGTGCCCTGAGTGCTGCTGGCATTGAGGATGCGGGCGCATTACAGTCTGTGCAACAGGAATTCCCATCAATTTGTGCTGGTTGGCAGCACACAGAGATTGGAGAAAGTGTGTTTAGCAGTAGTATGTGTCTGACGGTAGCAGATATGGAGCTAGCAGGTCAGCAGTCAGCTGAAAACATCTCTATTTTCTAGCTTGAGTCAGAGGAGCAGCGCTGAGACACCTGCATGGCACCAGCAGCCCAGCAGTAGCCTTCACCTCTGAAGACTGTGCTACGCAGAGTTTGGCTTACTTGCTGTATTTGTGCTATTCTTCTTTTTTGTCTTCCCCAGACGATACTAAGGGAAAATCTGCTTTTAAGGTTACCCTGGGCTTTGGGGCATGCATCCCAGCTCCTCCAGCCTCTCAGGCTGCACCGTGCGTGAACAGCTCATCAGAGGAGGTGACAGCCCCATCCCACATCCTTCTCCCCACTTGTTTTAGAGATGTTCTCACCGCAGCCAGCACCGTCCCCTCCGGAGAGTCCTTGAGGGTTTGTTCTGGTGATCGTGTGCCGAAGGAAAGCTGCAAGAGATCACTTTTCCTTTCAGTGCTCCCTGAGCTAAATATACAGAGCAGCAGCTGATCCCTCTGGTCCCGGTGGGAGTTGGCAGCCGCGCGGTGCACAGCACCGGGTGACATTGCCGCGTTCCCTCTCGGTCACGAGTTAACGAGGTGGGAGGCCGACGACTTCGCCTCTTGCTGCTGCCTTCGGCGGGACGCAGCGGGCAGGAGACCCAAACGGCAGCGGGCTGCCCTGCTGAAACTGCCCGAATTTTCCCATTTTCCATGTTTGTCTGTAAGGCGGGAAGAGCAGCCGAAGCCTTCGTGGTCTAGAAAGCAGGAGAGCAGAGAGACACCAGGCTCAAGCTGCGGGTACCTGTCAGTGGCCTCAGTAGCATCCACAATGGATTTGTAAAGAGCCTAGGAAGTTAAAACTTTCACAGATATTTTTCATGCCCTGTCTGATGTCTCCTTATCTAGAGATTACTTTTTGTTGTTGTTGTTGTTGTTGTTCTGTTACCCACTTAAAAGAGCTGTAATAAAGAAGGCTGCATGGTAATCATGCACTGGATGATGCATGCAGGGATGTAAATGTGAAATTATCTTTTACTTTAGTTACATATGTTAGGTACTGGAACATGAGTGATCCTCTTTCTTCTGTTTGATTTCCACTTACTTTGCTTACCTCACATCTCATGAATCCCTCCTGCATACAGGGTAGTCTCAAATCTTGTTAGTCTTTCTTGCACTCTCCCTTAATTTATTTTTTTTTTAATACAGTTTTCTTCACTTTTCTTTGGTGTTTTCTGTTTCTGCCCTGTCTTCTCCTAAGATGGGAGGGAGGTGGGAACACACCAGAGCACAATGACAGATGTGTCCCTGAGTGAATTGTGATATATCTGCAGACCATACTGACAATATATATATTTTTTGTTAGTGGCTCAGCCTACAGTGAAGATGCCTTGCCTACTGTAGATGGCATTTGTTTCAGCTTTGATTTGAAGGTGCAGGTCAAATATGATAATAATTTCTTGGATTCTTACTTCATTGACATGAAGTTGGCTCCATTGTGCCACTTAGTTGAATTTTTTGGTGATATGATAATTCAAAGGAAAAGCCTGGAATCCCAAAAGCCTAGGTTATATTAATTTATTATACTCTGTCTATCTGTATTAAGATTAATTTAACATACATACTTACTGAATATTTTCTGGCTTGTCTTACCGGGAAGAGAAATCTACAGATGTACTGCAGAGAATGTCCATACTTAGTTTGATCTGTCAGTTTTGTGCAGCAACTAAAAAACCTAATAATTTTATTATATATATTAAAAAATATATATGTATATTATTATAGATACAATAATTTTATATTACATATGCACTAATTTTATATATAAATATATATAAAATAAAAGCACATTCTTTTATATATATTTTCTAATATATAACTGTATATGTATAGTTATATATATTGTTATTCTCAGTCCCCTAAAGTGCATTTGCTCAGGTTATCTACTGGAATGCCAGAAGAGCATAGTGTGTTGATTCTAGATCTTAGAGAAAACAAACTTCCACTACTGAGTGTGGTGTGTGAATTACATAAAGTAATCCCTGATAGAATTCGCATTTACACAGAAACTCCTACAAAATAACAGAGGCTGTTATTTGGCAGTGTTGAGTGATTTTGATGACCTACATTTTGATGCAATCAAAAGGACTTATAGACCCAAAAAAAGTGCCTTTCAGCTGGCAAGCCTCCCCTGCTTCCTGGATAGTCTGAAATTTGAGGATTTACTGAAACACAGAAAACCTGATTTTAAGCTTTGCCTCGTCTCTGAGTACGGAGTAGCTTGTGTTGTTTATCTGATCGTGCAGTGTCGGCTTTGTAATGAAAAATGTTAAATGATAACACCTACCTGAAAGCATATGTTTGCAATAATGGAACAAAGTTACAAAAAGCTAAAATAATAATAATAATAATAATAATAATAATAATAATAATAATAATAATAATAATAATAATAATAATGTATTACTGTGATTATACATAACAGTTTATATCCTTCCTTATTTTCTGAGAATCTGAAGTAGGTTTTGTATTTCATCTTTAATTATTACTGGGTGATTCCAGGACTCCAGGTTAAGATTCCTGTGCTGAAGGCAGTTGCTGTTCTGTCTGTGCCAGCTTGGCTCTCCTCCCTCGCTGAAGACCCCTCTGTAAATACCAGGAATTTGCTGCTTTGTATCGGCTGTCTTGCTTGATTCCTCCTTAGAAAAACCTTTTCTCTGCGTTTCCTGTGGCTGCTCGCTTGTGCCCCATCTCGACTCAGAGCACTGGAATAGCAAGGACCCTGTCATTTGGCTTTTCTTCTCTGTCTTTCCAGCATTATTGGGTTAATGCTTCTGTGACACATCGTATTTACCCTACCTTGCCTGCAGGCATCATCTGTCACAGTCTTCTGGTAAACTTTTGAGCATTTACTGTTGCCCATAAGAGGAGCTATATCCTCTTATTTCGAGGTTTACAGCCTGTGTTATTCCACAACTATCAGATGATATCTGAGATGGGGAGATTCCTAATGGAGTGCTCAATTTCAGAAATACTGCCTCGTTCCTTCGATAGATGCTCTTGGGGTTCTGGGGTCTCTCCAAGGGGAGGGCACAGGCGCCGTAAGAAGATTTTGATTTCTGTGCCAAGAGAGGGAGTAGCAGGAGAGAAGGATTATTGCTGCCGTAGGTATGTTTGTGCCTTATGGAAACGCTGTGACCTCTTCTTACACTGATGTGTCAGTAAAGGACTCGGAAAGCAGTTGGTTGGAAACGAAGAAGCAGAATGGTTTGGTGTCTGGAAAGATTCCTTTTCTTAATGAGGAGAGGCTGAAGCTCCTAAGCTGACTTGCTTATTGTCAGCATAGCCCCAGGCAGAAATCTGCTGGCAGAGGGCTACTTGGCAAAAAGGCAGCAGAATAAAATCCTGAAACTGGAAGTAGAGAAAAATGCATTCAGCTAGAAGTAAAGTGCAGGTCTGTAATAGATGGTGTTATGTATTAGAGCAGCTCAACTGCTCTCCTGAGACACCCCCCGCCACAGCACTGCATCCAACTCAGGGGTCCCCAGCACAAGACAGACATGGACCTGTTGGAGCAGGTCTGGAGGAGGCCACAAAAATGATCTGTGGGACGGAATGCCTCTGCTGTGAAGACAGGCTGAGAGCGTTGGGGTTGTTCAGCCTGGAGAAGAGAAGGCTCTGGGGAAACCTTATTCAATATGTAAAGGGGGATGTATGAGAAAGCTTAAAGATTGGACATAAGGAAGGAATTTCTTTTGACAAGGGAGCTGAGGCACTGGAAATGGTTGCCCAGATAAGTTGTGGTTGCCCCATCATTGGCAGTGTTCAAGGCCAGATTGGATGGGACTTCGAGCCAACTGATCTAGTGGAAGATGTCCCTGCCTGTGGCAGGGGGGTTGGACTAGATGATCTTTGAAGGTGCCTTCCAACCCAAACCATTCTGTGATTCCATGAACTAGGGAGATGATGTAGTTTTGATCAGAGATTAAAAGACCAGAGGTGCTGCATCTCAGACTTACTAGGTCTTTGCCATAGAAATTATTATGTGACAACTTGTGGATGTAGTAATAAGGAAAACAGGTGAAAGTTTTTGGTGGTTTTTTTTAATGCTCCTCATCTCTCTAAAAGATGAATCAAAGAATAATCCCGCTGTTTATTCTTCTCCTAGTTCTTGAGGGAGGACTTGAATTATCATGACCCAACAGTCAAGCACAGCACCTTCCATGGAGAAGACAAGCTCATTAGCGTGGAAGATCTCTGGAAGGCCTGGAAGACTTCTGAAGGTAAAAAAGACAAACAAGCAAATTGAAACAGCCTGCTCCACCCCACTTGCCGTAAAAGTGATAAACACTTTGGATTTCATATAACCTTGGCAGCAGTGTGTGTACCTCCTAGGAAAAATATGCTGCTGCTTCTTTTGCTGCTTTGTACAAGTACTCTTCCAGCTTCCTTTGTTGGGGGGGTGGGGGCTGTCTTTCAGGATTTCGTTGGTCTTGGTGCTTCCCAACTGTTAGTGCTGGCATCTGAGTATGGCCATAAAAGTATAAAGTGTTGTTTCGTTTCTCTGCCCCTATAAATGTGTATTAAAGTAGAGCCAAATACTATCCTATTCCAGGTTTTCCTTCAAATACCCAGTTTGAAATGGTATTTTTATGGGGTAATAGCATCCTAAATATTCAGTAGAGCTGCGTGGGAGTTTTCCTACAGGTCGTGTTTTCTTTAGAAGAATTTTGCTGAAGCTGAAAAGCTCCTTAATCTAGTGAAAAGAAGGTAGAATAAAGTCCTAAAACTGGAAGTGTACATAAATACGTTTGATGTAGAAATAAGCTGCAAGCTGTTACGAAATGGTATTATTCGTCACAGCAAGTTATCCCAGGGAGGTGGTGGAAGTTCAGTCACTGGTGGGAAACTTCCTGAAACTTCTGAATCTTGGAAGAAACTTTAAAGTTGGCTAGTGCTTCCCTGGCTGCTGCATGCGGGCTGCCCTGTGCCCTGCGCTTGTACAGCGCTGGCTGTTTCCAGACATTGGGAGAGTGTCTGAAGTGGTCAGGAAAAGGCACGATTTCACCTCTACTTTTTCCCCGACCAGAATTTTGGAATTTCTTTTTTTGAGACACCTTAAAACTGATTGTACTTTCTTTCTAGTTAGGATAACTTTTTATTCTCAAATTTTGGGCTTCATTACAGAATGGTGTTTTATCTTAGGACCAGTAGTACTAATAAGAAAAATCTTCAGTGCCTTGAAAATGAAAATGTGAGGGATGGTATAGAAGTAGGAAGACTGCACTTTCACAAAACATAGTTGTAGTGTTGACTGTACGATGCATTTTGATTTACTTATTGCATTGCGAGTGGTGTGTTGATGCAGATCGCATTGGTATATCAGGTCTTTTTGTGATCCGTGGCATGGACCATTTCTGCTGATGGCTGTCCTTTGCTCCTCCTCTTGTGCTTTTCCTTTCCTCTCAGTACACTAGTTGTCATGTTGCTCTCAAGACCTGGAACATCTTTTTTTCCAATACTTTTAATTGCTGCTCTTCACTTACAGTCTTTTCTCTTCCCTCTATCCTCCAAGATCAGGTAATCTTATCAGCCCCATCACTTGAAAAATTGGGTTTTAGTCTTCTGATCAATTCATCAACTGTAAAGATTTCAATTTCTCATTTATGTCCTGTTCTATTTGTATTTGATTTTTCTGTCTTAGCCTTTAAATTACTTGGGGGTAGGATGTGCTCAGTGTTTCCAGAGTGCTGTGTAGTAATGTTATAGTCCCTCACAATCCCAGGAGGACTAAATGAATACTTAGGTACAGCGTTTGAAAAGCAGTTTGAAAACGTGGTGGTTCTGTGCACAATCCTTGAGTTGTTTATCCAGGACCAGACTGTCCGTCCCATGGAGATGGGCAGCCACGTGTTGATAATTCTTGTCCAAACCACTTACAAGTAGGGATGATGCTAATGAGTCGCTTTGTCTCCTGTGTTCAAGGAAAGCCTCGTCTAAGAAATATTTATTCTGTTGTATGGCTGTTTACAGATGGCTTTGCCTGAAGTATATTTTAATGTCAGCAGGGAAAGGGTAGAAATCATTAAGGGATGGAGGAGAACATCCCATGATACTCCCTGGGTCCCTTAATTGCTGAGCTGCTTTTGCTCTCTCCCTGCTTCTGACACGCATGGGACCTGCCGTGTCTCTGGGTAGAGCTGCTGCGGCATAACAGTTTTCCTTGTGTTGGATTTAGTTACCACTCTTGTTTTCCCTTCTTGTCATTCTGTATATCTAGCTGATAAAATAAATTATTGGTTTCTAAAGGATGGTCTCCTATGGAGCCTAATCTTGGCGTTTGAACTCAAGTCGTAGCATCAGGTTTGCACAAAAGGTCTGCTCCTTCATGTGAGCCTGAAGAGCACCTCTGAAAGGGCACCAGGGTCTAACAGGGATGGGTGCCCGGGGCAGCTATGTCCCTTTCTGATGGGTGCCTGGGACAGCTATGCCTGTTTCATCTGCTTTCAAGCCGAGTGCTTTTCCTATCTGTTGTTGCTGTTGTTCCTGGTCACACGTGTAAACTAAAAAGTTGTTTCTGCCCCCTAATTATCCAAAAATATAAGGGCTGTGATGCTCTTACAAGGTGTTGGATTTGATAGATAAAGCCCTCGGTAAGCATGGCTCTACCAAAGCCACTGAAGTAGCAGATCAGATCATCATGGCAAGGATGCAGGGCACGGAGCTGCTCACCGTTGCACTGGAGCATGCTGCCTGACGCTGCCAGCTTGTTTCTCAGTTTCTCTTCCCAAAATAAAGAACTCTGGATATGTAAGGCCAAAAAAAAAACCAGAGAAGCCGGGCGCTTCAGAGGAACCTGGGGGCTGGCAGTGCCGGGCTGCGCGGGGGCTGCTGTGCGAGGCCGAGAGGTGGCTGTTGGCGTGGGGGCACGGCTGTTGGCGTGGCGTGGGGATGCAGAGGACAAGCCCTGCATTGCTGGCATCGGGGAGCGGGGGGGGCCCTGCCAGGCCTGGGGGGAGCTGCGGGTGGTGGGAGGCAGTGGTGCCCACCACTCCTCCTGCGCAGGGGCCCTCCAGGGGCCAGCTCGCTGCCCCCCCAGCAATTCATGCTGGGCTCTTCAAAGTTTACATGGACTCCTGCCCCGCCGTGGGCACCGTTCACCCCCCCCCGCCCCCCCGGCTGGTGGGCGCATGGTGGTCTATGACGAGGCTGTGGTCCGGCCTTGTGCCCTGCGGCACTGCTGTCCCGCTGCACCGGGACGCTGGCGGTGCCACCACCCAGGGAGTCGGGCTTCCCCTGCCCACTTCAGCTTTAATTAACATCTTGCTTGTGGCCACAGAAATCTGTTTCCCACGGTTTGTGGGCCAGCGAGCATTAACTGTAGGGAGTTCCCTGAAGCGAGGGCAGTTTGCTGGCTTTGCATTTGCCAACCTGCATCTGTGAGTCATCGTGCAAGCGTACGTGGAGATGACACCTTCTTCACAAGTCTTGCCCTCCTTTGCTCAGCGCTTGGCTCTCGCTCTGCCCGCTCTGTCATCTTTCCGTTGAAGGCGTTCAGCTCACTGGAGTGAGCTGGAAGATGTTTCTCATATTTGCGGGACAACTCATTGTTGACATTTAAGAAGCAGCCGCGCAGCTCTGAACTCAGCAGCGATGCAGCCCTCAGAGCCAGCAGTAAATGGGCCTTTTCTCCACTTGGCTGTTGGAAAGGGTGTATGAGAGAAGGACTGACGGATGTTGGGCCAGCAGCGTGCGAGGTGGTGACTGTCAGCAGTGGGTGATGTC